>NC_057802.1:381394971-381754601 GCF_018294505.1 Triticum aestivum | reverse complement strand
CGTCGGAGTTGCTCCAGCGCCGGCCGCCGACGTGGCTGGCCTGGGCCCCCCCCCCCCAGTGCCACTGCCCGTGGGCCCCGTGGGCCCCGTTGACTGGGTCAACCCAGTCAACGTGCTGACTGGGCAGGCTCAGCCACTGACATGCGGGCCCCGCCGCAAAATTAAAAAAAAAGAGAAAAGAAAAATGTTTTTATAATTAAAACTAATTATTTAATCTAATCACTCACTGACAGGTGGGCCCAGTACTTAATTAACTAAAAAATTAATTAGTTTAATCTTCTGTTAGCCCACTGTCTATGACAGGTGGGGCCCGCTGGTCAGTTTGACCTGGTCAGCCGCTCTGTTGACCTGATGACGTCAGCATTGCCTCATGCTGACGTCATAATTCATTTTTGCTTAATTCAAATAATTCCAGAAATTCAAATAAACTTTGAAAATTCATATCTTTTAAACCATAACTCGGATGAAAATGTTTTCTATATGAAAGTTGCTCAGAACGACGAGACGAATCCGAATACGCAGTCCGTTCGTCCACCACACCTCCCTAACCTATCGAACTAGCAACTTTCCCCCTCCGGTCCGTCTGTCCGAAAACGCGAAACATCGGGAATACCTCCCGGATGTTCCCCCCCTTCACCGGTACCACCTACTGTCGCGTTAGGACACACCTAGCACCGCTCATTGTCATGTCACGCATCGTCATGCTTATGTTTGCATTGTATTTACTGTTTCTTCCCCCTCTTCTCTCCGGTAGACTACGAGACCGCCCCTGCTGCTGCCCAATTCGACTACGGAGTCGACGACCCCTCCTACTTGCCAGAGCAACCAGGCAAGCCCCCCCCCCTTGATCACCAGATATCGCCTATTCTTCTCTATACTGCTTGCATTAGAGTAGTGTAGCATGTTACTGCTTTTCGATATCCTATCCTGATGCATAGCCTATCCTTGCTACTACTGTTGATACCTGTACCTGCAATCCTACATGCTTAGTATAGGATGCTAGTTTTCCATCAGTGGCCCTACATTCTTGTCCGTCTGTTGTGCTATACTATCGGGTCGTGATCACCTGGGCGGTGATCACGGGTATATACTTATATACTATATACATGATACATGTGGTGACTAAAGTCGGGTCGGCTCGTAGGAGTACCCGCAAGTGGATCTTTGTGGCGGAGCGACAGGGCAGGTTGAGACCACCCAGGTGAGAGGTGGGCCTGGCCCTGGTCGGCGTTCGCGGTTACTTAACACGCTTAACGAGATCTTGGTATTTGATCTGAGTCTGGCCATTTGGTCTATACGCACTAACCATCTACGCGGGAGTAGTTATGGGTATCCCGGCGTCGTGGTATCAGCCGAAGCCTTCTTGACGTCAGCGACTGAGTGGCGCGCGCCGGATTGGACTGGAACGCCACTAGGCTAGGTCTGCTTCCGGCCGCGTACGCAACGTGCAGGTGTGCATAGGGCGATGGGCCCAGACCCCTGCGCGCATAGGGTTAGACCGGCGTGCTGACCGCTCTGTTGTGCTTAGGTGGGGCTGCGACGCGTTGATCTTACGAGGCCGGGCATGACCCAGAAAAGTGTGTCCGGCCAAATGGGATCGAGCGTGTTGGGTTATGTGGTGCACCCCTGCGGGGAAGTTTATCTATTCGAATAGCCGTGTCCCTCGGTAAAAGGACGACCCGGAGTTGTACCTTGACCTTATGACAACTAGAACTGGATACTGAATAAAATACACCCTTCCAAGTGCCAGATACAACCCGGTGATCGCTCTCTAACAGGGCGACGAGGAGGGGATCGCCGGGTAGGATTATGCTATGCGATGCTACTTGGAGGACTTCAATCTACTCTCTTCTACATGCTGCAAGATGGAGATGGCCAGAAGCGTAGTCTTCGACAGGACTAGCTATCCCCCTTTTATTCTGGCATTCTGCAGTTCAGTCCACTGATATGCCCCTTTTCACATATACCCATGCATATGTAGTGTAGCTCCTTGCTTGCGAGTACTTTGGATGAGTACTCACGGTTGCTTCTCTCCCTCTTTTCCCCCTTTTCTTTTCTATCTGGTTGTCACAACCAGATGCTGGAGTCCAGGAGCCAGACGCCACCGTCGACGACGACACCTACGACACTGGAGGTGCCTACTACTACGTGCAGGCCGCTGACGATGACCAGGAGTAGTTAGGAGGATCCCAGGCAGGAGGCCTGCGCCTCGTTCCATCTGTATCCCAGTTTGTGCTAGCCTTCTTAAGGCAAACTTGTTTAACTTATGTCTGTACTCAGATATTGTTGCTTCCGCTGACTCGTCTATGATCGAGCACTTGTATTCGAGCCCTCGAGGCCCCTGGCTTGTATTATATTGCTTGTATGACTTATTTATGTTTTAGAGTTGTGTTGTGATATCTACCCGTGAGTCCCTGACCTTGATCGTACACATTTGCGTGCATGATTAGTGTACGGTCAAATCGGGGGCGTCACAAGTTGGTATCAGAGCCGACTGCCTGTAGGAATCCCCCTATCCACACTCCTTGGCCGAAGTCGAGTCTAGACATTACAAAACTTTTACTAACATGGATGTGTGTCTTACGGGCCCACGTCGCCATTGGGTGGTACTAGTATCTTTTACTCCTCGACCTTTACTCTGGGACTCTGAACTCTCTTCTACTCGGGTTAAACGAATTTACTAACTTTAACACTAGGATCCCGTGACCGCATTCACCCCAAAGTTGGATAAACCATAGTTGTTTCTTAGAGTAGTATTTTGAACAATTCACACACTGTCATTTGACTCCTTTGAAACGTCTTTGCTTTCAGATGGAACCCTCGAGGCAGGTCGTGCGCCACACGACGGCCATTGGTGCCTCGGGATCACCTGCGGTGCTACCTGAGATGATGACCTATCTGGGTTATCGCTGGCACCCTGAGTACACCGTCTACGAGGAGTACCAGGACTTTAACCAGGAGCAGTACCGTGCCATCGTCCACCTCTACTCTCGGGAGTACGACTCCACTACTGTGCTGCACACCGCACATGGTGTTGGTGTGACCATCGATATGGCTGTCCACGATGCTGCCTATGCTGCTCTGACACGTCTTCGTGGAGAGTATCAGGAGTTGGACACCTTCCCTTTCAGGCACATTGCTATCGCATCTGATGTTGGTGCGGAGGGATACTATACTGCTGCCTACTCCACGGTCACCCGAGAGCCCTTCTACCATCAGCACCTGGTTCTGCATGCTGATGGGCTGGATCGAGCTAACCGAGCTCTTCGCCACGAGATGTACACCACCCGTCAGCACCTTTACCGAGCTCTGACGCTGCTGCACCCCTTTGTCCGATCTGGACAGGTACCGCGTACTGCGATCTACCCAGCCAGGACCGTGATGCCCCACGGTGTCGGTTGGCCAGAGGTGGGAGGCTACTCTCCCGCACTTGGCCCTCTTCTGCCACCTGAGCGTCGGGCTCTACACCTGAGTATCCGCGGCCCCCAGTCTGCTGACGTCGAGGGCTATCCGTTGCCTCACTACCAGCTGTCGGGCTACGATTACCTCCACAGTACCTCTTGGGACTGATGTAGGCTTGCTTGTAGTATTGGTGGCAGTCGCCGCGAGCCTGTGTGCCGCCTATGATGTTTTAGTCTATGTACTGAACTCTATGCATGACCCCTTTTGTAAGTTATGCCGACTACTATGTAGTAGCTATCGTGCTCCTTTCATTATGCATGTTTCATCATGAATGATTCTTGTCATTGCAAATTTCTCAATGCTGAACTACCCCTGTTATATATTAGCAGGATGGTTAGACCAGGTGGTCGTGGTCGTGGTGGCGATGCCCCACCACCACCTGAGTACATGGCTGGTATGATCCAACAGTTTGAACTGAACCGCCAATTCATGGAAAATATGATGGCTCAGTTTCCTCGCCCCAATATGAACCAGCAGCCAGCCCAAGTGACTCTTCAAGATTTCATACGCCTCAACCCAACCATCTACCGCAGCTCAACTCAGCCTCTGGATGCTGATGACTGGCTCCGTGACATCACCTATGAGATGGAGTCTGCTGATGTAGCCCCTGCCAGCTATGTCACCTTTGCTTCCTTCTTCTTGAAGGGACCAGCAGCTCAATGGTGGGACAGCCACAGGCGTACTCTGCCAGCTGGAACAATCATCACATGGCCAGACTTCCAAGCTGCTTTCCGTGCCCGCTTCATTCCTCAGGGAGTCATGGACCGGAAGAAGCGTGAGTTCCGCAACCTCACCCAAGGCAACAAAACTGTCGAAGCTTATCAGCGGGAGTTTCTGGACTTGTCCCGCTATGCTGAAGAAGACATTGCAACTGATGCACGCAGACAGGAGAAGTTCCGTGATGGCCTTCAAGCTGACATCAAGCTCGCACTTCTAGTGCATGACTTTGCTGATTTCGCCACCTTGGTGAACAAGGCCATCAATGTCGAAACTGGTCTGCAGGAATACCAGAGCTCTCACAGGCGCAACCGTGACACGGGCTCATCTTCGGCCTCGCCCGCACAGAAGCGTAAGATATGGATCCCGAACAGCATGTACCGACCAAATGCATCTGCCCCAAGGCAAACCTATGCTGCACCTCGTCTGCCTCCACCACCATCTAGGCAGTCAAGACTTCCAGCTCCACCATCCCAAGCTCCTGTTCCCACTCCGAATAATGGCTTGTGCTTCAGGTGTGGTCAACCAGGACACCGTGCTAAAGAATGCAACCAGAACCAGAATCAACTGGCCCTTCCAGCAACTGGCCGTGGTAACAATCAGCCCCGCAACAACAATGCTAAGTCTTATGGTCGTGCTCATGCCAACCACGTTGATCTCAACGAGGCTCAAGACCAGCCTACTACTGTGATGGGTACACTCCTCGTAAATTCAGTACCAGCATCCGTTTTATTTGATACAGGTGCATCGCATTCATTCACGTCAGAAGATTTTGCATACAAGCACGACGTTAAATGTGAGGAGATGAACACCTCTGTATTGGTCAAAACCCCCGTGGGACAGTGTCAAACCTCCTTGGTTGGCATCGATGTCCCCGTGGAAATCGAAGGGCTGGAATTCTATGCCTCTCCCATTATTCTGAAGACGTCTAACATCGACCTCATTTTGGGTATGGATTGGTTGAAAGCGCATACTGCTTCTATAGTTTGCGCCACTAAGACCGTCCATCTGCTACACCCTTCAGATGAAATAGTTGCTTACCAAGCTCATCTGGTGCAAAATGCCGAGGCAAGGCTCTATGCATTGAATGCATTGAACGCTGCACCACTCGAGGGCATTGAAAACATTCCCGTCGTGCGTGAATTCCTCGACGTCTTCCCTGAAGAACTTCCAGGGATTCCCCCTGCTAGAGCTGTCGAATTCATCATCGACTTGAAACCAGGCACCACTCCTATAGCCAAGCGACCCTACAAAATGCCGCCGCATGAACTCCTTGAGCTTAAGGAGGAAATCGACAAATCTCTTCGCAAAGGATTCATTCGCCCAAGTTGCTCTCCTTGGGGAGCACCTTCTCTCTTTGTCAAGAAGAAGGATGGGACAAACCGGTTAGTTCAAGACTACCGTCCTATAAACCAAGCTACCATTCAGAATAAATACCCTCTTCCTCGGATCAATGATCTGTATGATCAACTGGCGGGTTCGTCAGTGTTCTCTAAGCTCGACTTGAGGTTGGGCTACCACCAGATCCGTGTTCGCGAAGAGGATATCCCAAAGACCGCCTTCGTGACTCGCTATGGTTCATACGAGTACACCGTCATGTCTTTCGGTTTAACCAATGCTCCAGCCACCTTCTCTCGTCTGATGAACTATATATTCATGGATTACCTCGACAAGTTCGTCGTGGTTTATCTGGATGATATCCTGGTATTTTCCAAGAACGAAGAAGAACATGCTGAACATCTTCGACTTGTGCTGGAAAAGCTACGAGAGCATCAACTATATGCCAAGTTCTCCAAATGTGAATTCTGGCTACCGGAAGTAACCTATCTTGGGCATGTCATCTCTAAGGATGGTATTGCCGTCAACCCCGAGCGAGTTCAGGCTATTCTTGATTGGACTCCTCCCAAGAACGTTAAGCAAGTCAGAAGTTTTCTCGGTCTCGCCAGCTATTGCCGTCGATTCGTCGAGAACTTCTCTAAGATCGCCAGGCCTCTGACTAACCTGTTGCATAAGGGCGTCAAGTTCCAATGGACAGACAAATGTCAGGAAAGTTTCCAAGGCACTCAAAGACAAGTTGACTTCTGCTCCAGTTCTAGCTCCACCTGATACTAAGAAGGACTTCGTCATTTACTGCGACGCTTCCCGTCAAGGATTAGGCTGTGTCCTAATGCAAGACCGCAAAGTGATTGCTTATGCCTCTCGGCAATTGCGCCCTCACGAAGAGAACTACCCAGTTCACGACCTCGAACTTGCTGCTGTCATTCATGCGCTGAAGCAGTGGCGACATTACCTTCTCGGTAATCGTTGCGAGATCTTCACTGACCACCAAAGTCTGAAGTATCTGTTTACTCAGCCAGATCTGAACCTCCGTCAGCAGAGATGGATGGAGCTTGTTGCAGACTTTGACTTGGGTATTTCCTATACGCCAGGCAAGGCTAATGTAATGGCTGATGCCTTGAGCCGCAAGTCTTACTGCAACCACCTCCAGGTTCACAAAGTTCAGCCCTCGCTTGTTGAAGAATTCAGGAAGCTGAACCTCCATATTGTTCCTCGGGTGCACTCGCTCCCCCTCCTAAGGAGTTTGGCAAGGTGAACCTCCACGTTGTTACCCAGGGTTCCCTCAATACCCTAGTTGCTAAACCAGATCTCGTGGACAGCATCAAAAGGCTACAGAAGTATGACTCTGAAGCCCACAAGATTAAGCGCTACCTCGCAGAAGGAAAGCCCTCATTCTTCACCATTGCTGAAGATGGCACCCTATACTTCAAGGGCCGCCTAGTGGTGCCATGTGCAGAGAAAAACCTGGATATGACACAGGAAGTTATGAAAGAAGCTCATGATACGCCTCTATGTATCCATCCTGGTAGTACAAAGATGTACCAAGACATCCGTCAGAGATTCTGGTGGTCTAATATGAAGCAAGACATTGCTCGTTATGTTGCTGAGTGTGACGTTTGCCGTCGTATCAAAGCAGAACATCAAAGGCCTGCTGGAACTCTGCAACCTATCTCTATTCCTGAATGGAAATGGGACCATGTTGAAATGGACTTCGTCACTGGATTTCCCAAATCACAGAAAGGTAATGATGCTATTCTTGTCGTCATTGACCGACTTTCCAAAGTTGCACATTTTCTGGCAGTCAAAGAAACGATCACTGCTAGCCAGTTGGCAACGCTCTATATGTCCAGGATTGTTTCACTCCACGGTATTCCATTGGTTATCAGCTCAGACCGTGGCAGCTTATTCACTTCAAGATTCTGGGCAAGTTTCCAAGAAGCTATGGGAACTCATCTGTCATTCAGTACTGCGTTTCATCCTCAATCGCAAGGACAAGTTGAACGCGTCAACCAAGTTCTCGAAGACATGCTTCGAGCTTGCGTTATTTCCTTCGGCAAGAAATGGGAGGAATCTCTCCCGTATGCTGAGTTCTCTTATAATAATAGCTATCAAGCTAGTCTGAAGATGGCCCCCTTCGAAGTGTTATATGGACGAAAGTGCCGAACCCCTCTGAACTGGTCAGAAACTGGGGAACGTCCACTCTTCGGTCCGGATATTATCCAAGATGCCGAAGAACAAGTCCGCATTATTCGTGAGAATCTCAAGACTGCTCAGTCACGTCAGAAGAGTCAGTATGACCGTCATCATAAAGACATGGTCTATCAACCTGGCGAAAAGGCTTATCTTCGAGTCACACCTATGAAGGGTGCTCACCGCTTCGGGATCAAGGGCAAACTAGCTCCTCGCTATATTGGCCCATTCACTATTCTCGAAAGGCGTGGAAAAGTGGCATACCAACTGGAGCTACCGCCGAACCTTTCTCAGGTTCACGATGTGTTCCATGTGTCACAGCTCCGCCGTTGCTTCAAGGATCCAATCCGAGCTGTGGATCATGAAGTGCTCGAATTGCAGCAAGACCTCTCCTATAAGGAGCATCCGGTCCGCATTCTCGACCAAGCTGAACGCCGCACACGTCAGAAGGCGATCAAGTTTCTCAAAGTCCAGTGGTCGCACCATTCTGAAGATGAGGCCACTTGGGAACGAGAGGATCGTCTGCGCGAAGAATACCCCGCACTGTTTCCTTCTACCTCCTAAATCTCGGGACGAGATTTCTTGTAGTGGAGGAGATTTGTAACACCCCGAGAATCATGCTACAGTAACTCCCTGTGATTAAGCTAATCATGTTGCTAAACAGGGCTTGATCACATTTGAATCACATTCCTTTTCAAACTCCTAATTCAAACTTCAATTAAATTTAAAAGTGGAAAATAAAAGTTTTCAAAAATTTAAACAAAAATGTTCGGGCCCTGCCAGAAATTGCACTGATAATTATTGTGGAGAAAACACATTTTTATAAAATGCCTAAATACTTTTAAATGAAATAAAACAGAAAAGAAAATAAACAAATAAAAAGAAAACAGAAAACAGAACAGACAAAGAAAAAGAAAAAAAGGAGAAGGCCCTCCCCCCCACTGGACCCCTGGCCCAACTGGGCCGACCCCCGGCCCAGCCGGCCTAGCCCATCTCCCACTCCCCCTCGCCCCCTTCCCTGTTCCCCCGACCGGGGTCGGAACAGGGGCCGTCCCCGCCGCACCCCCTCGCCGGCGACGGGGAGGATAAGGACGCCAGCCCCCCCGCCTCCTCGGGCCCCTCTCCCACTCACCCCCCGCTCTCCCTCTCGGCCTCTGCGCCTCCCCCGTCAGATCCACCTCCCTCTCCCCTTCGATCCCCACTGCCCGAGCGTGCTCGCCGCCGTTCACCGTCGTTCCCGCGGCCACCGTGCCCCAATCGCCACTTCGCCGTGTCGTACGCCGTCGCCGCCCTCGACTACACCACCTCCACCTCTCCGTTGGAGCTCCGAGCCACTGCAACGGCCTCCCCGAGCTCGTCTTCCCCGCACGGCCGCCGTCGATCGCCGCCCCGTTTCGCCGCCTCGAGCCTCCCCGAGCACGCTGCCGTCCCCCTACAGCCTCGCCGTGAGCCTCTCCCCCTCCTCCCCTGTCCTTTCTCTCTCGCGCGCCCCCTAGCGGCTTCCCCACGCGCGCCCGAACGCCGCGCCGCGGAGCTCGTCGCCGGCGGGTCTCCGGTGACCATTTGGTCATGGGCGTATGCCCGTTAGCTCGACCGCACCGTGTAGCACCCGCCTAGCTAGCTAGTTCGGCCGCTCGCGCGCCCTAACGCCGCACCCGCCCCAGCCCGAAGTACCTCGCCGCCGGCGAGCTCGTAGCGCTCGCCCCCGCCCGTTCCAGCCGCTCCGGCCACCACCGTTGGACGCGCGGCGCCGAGCCGCGTCGAACGCGCCCAGCCACGACCCCGCAGACCCCCTGTGCGCGAAACCCGCGCCCCTCCCGAGCCGCGCCGCCGCGTTTGGCTCGTCGGAGTTGCTCCGGCGCCGGCCGCCGACGTGGCTGGCCTGGGCCCCCCCCAGTGCCACTGCCCGTGGGCCCCGTGGGCCCCGTTGACTGGGTCAACCCAGTCAACGTGCTGACTGGGCAGGCTCAGCCACTGACATGCGGGCCCCGCCGCAAAATTAAAAAAAAAGAGAAAAGAAAAATGTTTTTATAATTAAAACTAATTAATTAATCTAATCACTCACTGACAGGTGGGCCCAGTAGTTAATTAACTAAAAATTAATTAGTTTAATCTTCTGTTAGCCCACTGTCTATGACAGGTGGGGCCCGCTGGTCAGTTTGACCTGGTCAGCCGCTCTGTTGACCTGATGACGTCAGCATTGCCTCATGCTGACGTCATAATTCATTTTTGCTTAATTCAAATAATTCCAGAAATTCAAATAAACTTTGAAAATTCATATCTTTTAAACCGTAACTCGGATGAAAATGTTTTCTATATGAAAGTTGCTCAGAACGACGAGACGAATCCGAATACGCAGTCCGTTCGTCCACCACACCTCCCTAACCTATCGAACTAGCAACTTTCCCCCTCCGGTCCGTCTGTCCGAAAACGCGAAACATCGGGAATACCTCCCGGATGTTCCCCCCTTCACCGGTACCACCTACTGTCGCGTTAGGACACACCTAGCACCGCTCATTGTCATGTCACGCATCGTCATGCTTATGTTTGCATTGTATTTACTGTTTCTTCCCCCTCTTCTCTCCGGTAGACTACGAGACCGCCCCTGCTGCTGCCCAGTTCGACTACGGAGTCGACGACCCCTCCTACTTGCCAGAGCAACCAGGCAAGCCCCCCCCCCTTGATCACCAGATATCGCCTATTCTTCTCTATACTGCTTGCATTAGAGTAGTGTAGCATGTTACTGCTTTTCGATATCCTATCCTGATGCATAGCCTATCCTTGCTACTACTGTTGATACCTGTACCTGCAATCCTACATGCTTAGTATAGGATGCTAGTTTTCCATCAGTGGCCCTACATTCTTGTCCGTCTGCTGTGCTATACTATCGGGTCGTGATCACCTGGGCGGTGATCACGGGTATATACTTATATACTATATACATGATACATGTGGTGACTAAAGTCGGGTCGGCTCGTAGGAGTACCCGCAAGTGGATCTTTGTGGCGGAGCGACAGGGCAGGTTGAGACCACCCAGGTGAGAGGTGGGCCTGGCCCTGGTCGGCGTTCGCGGTTACTTAACACGCTTAACGAGATCTTGGTATTTGATCTGAGTCTGGCCATTTGGTCTATACGCACTAACCATCTACGCGGGAGTAGTTATGGGTATCCCGGCGTCGTGGTATCAGCCGAAGCCTTCTTGACGTCAGCGACTGAGTGGCGCGCGCCGGATTGGACTGGAACGCCACTAGGCTAGGTCTGCTTCCGGCCGCGTACGCAACGTGCAGGTGTGCATAGGGCGATGGGCCCAGACCCCTGCGCGCATAGGGTTAGACCGGCGTGCTGACCGCTCTGTTGTGCTTAGGTGGGGCTGCGACGCGTTGATCTTACGAGGCCGGGCATGACCCAGAAAAGTGTGTCCGGCCAAATGGGATCGAGCGTGTTGGGTTATGTGGTGCACCCCTGCAGGGAAGTTTATCTATTCGAATAGCCGTGTCCCTCGGTAAAAGGACGACCCGGAGTTGTACCTTGACCTTATGACAACTAGAACTGGATACTGAATAAAATACACCCTTCCAAGTGCCAGATACAACCCGGTGATCGCTCTCTAACAGGGCGACGAGGAGGGGATCGCCGGGTAGGATTATGCTATGCGATGCTACTTGGAGGACTTCAATCTACTCTCTTCTACATGCTGCAAGATGGAGATGGCCAGAAGCGTAGTCTTCGACAGGACTAGCTATCCCCCTTTTATTCTGGCATTCTGCAGTTCAGTCCACTGATATGCCCCTTTTCACATATACCCATGCATATGTAGTGTAGCTCCTTGCTTGCGAGTACTTTGGATGAGTACTCACGGTTGCTTCTCTCCCTCTTTTCCCCCTTTTCTTTTCTATCTGGTTGTCACAACCAGATGCTGGAGTCCAGGAGCCAGACGCCACCGTCGACGACGACACCTACGACACTGGAGGTGCCTACTACTACGTGCAGGCCGCTGACGACGACCAGGAGTAGTTAGGAGGATCCCAGGCAGGAGGCCTGCGCCTCGTTCGATCTGTATCCCAGTTTGTGCTAGCCTTCTTAAGGCAAACTTGTTTAACTTATGTCTGTACTCAGATATTGTTGCTTCCGCTGACTCGTCTATGATCGAGCACTTGTATTCGAGCCCTCGAGGCCCCTGGCTTGTATTATATTGCTTGTATGACTTATTTATGTTTTAGAGTTGTGTTGTGATATCTACCCGTGAGTCCCTGACCTTGATCGTACACATTTGCGTGCATGATTAGTGTACGGTCAAATCGGGGGCGTCACAGTTATGGCATGGTCAGATGGTAGCGCATGACAATGATGGCGCGAGCTATATATCCATGACATGACTATGGCTCTTGCAGTAAACAACTTTCCTGCATAAAAAAAGATCACAAGCCAAAGCACTTGTTCTTCAAAGAATAAAAACATGTACTAATAAAATACATATGAGAAATGACACCTGGCATTTTTATCGGATGAATACGGACACTGATGGTGAATAATGCTGGACGTAGTTGGTCAGGAAATAAACTGCCTGCATGTACGTCTAACTGATGTAGCAGTAACACCCCATGTGACCTTCGCGACTGCCGCAATGATTCATTGCCTTTTTTCTATGCCATCCATAAAAAACTCATTTGTTTTGATGAGATGAAGAAATGGCAGTAGCTTTTAATCTCCATGTATTACTAGCAGTATTGTGTAATGTATCCGCAACACCAGTGTTTTGCAGTCTGCCTTCGGATGCACTTTGTGTAACAGTATGCATCTGGTTCAATATCTTCCACACCACATGAATGCAGACCAGATAAAACGAGGCTGTCGCTGTCCCTCGCCACCGCAGGAGTATTTTGATCAGTCAACACAGCCGCGGGACGAATCCAAAAAGAACCAGGCGCGGCGAGCCAGCAGTCAGGTCCGGCAAGCCATCAAAGGAGCAGCGGGTCGACCCTTCACCGGCTCAGTGCGCGATGGTGAGGGCGGCTTAAAACAAACCACGCTGCAGCGGTGACGAAGGCAGGCGGGTGCAGTGAACCAAAGTGGCAGTGAAGGCAGGCTCGACGGCGGGTCTCAATCCAGTTGGTGTAGAAGGGCGCGATAGCTGCGGCGGGTTGGCGTTGGTGGTTCGATGGCCGACTTGTATTTTTCCTTTGATGAAGAAAGCAATACACAGACGTAAGAGCATCTGTAATAGTAGTCCGTACTGCTGGTAGTACTACTCTGGTTCCATTGATTTCACGTATGACCATCTGCTAGGCCTAGCATTTGTCAAAACTTGTGCGAATAAACAATGTGGTGGAGCTCCTTTGTCTTTTTTGTCTTCCATGTATGCGCATGCGCCTGACCAACGTAAGCGAGGATAGAAGGACCAAGCTATGTTCAAGCTGAAGAAACAGGTGCAGAGGTTGGCGTTTTGGACTTGGGGTCGTGCTCTGAGAATTTTCTGCAGCAGATGATGTATTGATATGGAGCGCCTACAGCGCCTTTTCCTGGTCAGTGAGATCTGGCACGCTGCTGTCCGTCTCCGTCGTGTCAGGCTCCGTCTCCGCGTCCGTTGGGTCCATGTCCGCTGTCGTCACAAATTCTGCTTCCAATCGTGTATGCCCCTGGCTTTAGTATCTCACTCTCCCAGAACTGCTTGTCGAAGGAACCAGCAGCGGTGAGGACAGGGACTCGAGCGGGTTGGAGAGGAGCTGCGGCGGCTGCGCAGCTGGGAGGAACTGCGCCAGGTCAAGGGAGAAGCGATGTACGAGGATGGGCAAGGTAGTGCGCGCTGTGGCGAAATGCCGCAGGTTGTCGACCACGACGGAGGCGGCGTCCATCATCATGGTGCAGTCAGTGCCGTCGCGGCTGCGGATGCAGAGGATCAACGCGACAGCCGCTCTCTCTTTTTTCTTTTTTAGAAGTACGTCAGCACCTGGTTGATTTGATTCTTCCTCCTAGAGTTCTGCTCCTTTGGCTGGTGTGCCCCTGATTTGATGATTGACACAATGTGTAATGATAGTTACAGGGTAGCAGCCTCGGAACTTTGAAGCAAATCTACGTATGTCAACTGCTATCAATGCAATTTCCTTCACGTGCGCTGGCTCTCGCCGTATGAAACGGCAATCAAACAGCGAAGTACTTTGAGTCGGTCTCGGTTTCGCCGGATCGCACCCGCCGTTTCAGCGGAAATCAACCTCAATCGGACAGGCGGATCAACAAAGGCGTGTTTGGTTTCAGTTTGGAATAGTAGTCGCATTACATATCCTTCTCAACTCAGCCTGGTTGGAGAAAAACAGGCCCTAATATGCCATATGCAACTTGTTTGGTTGCCTGCATCCCTAGTCCCTGTATTAGATAATACCCAAGTGCACTTTGTTTGGTTGGCTGCATTGGCCCTAGCGGCACATGAACACGACGTTTGGTTGCATACGGCGTACATGTTGTGCTTATCTTGTACCCTAGTTGGTGAGCTTACCCACAATGATCACACCTAGCACACCAACGCCACAACACAGCAATGGTGACGAACTGGGCGAAGATGATGAAGTTCTTCAGCTTCAGGCCGAACTGACGATCCACCTTAGCAGCTTCCACTTTGACAGCTCCAACCTTGGCACTGTCGACACTGCTGCCTCCGTGCTTTCGCACCCAGGCGGAGTAAGCTTGTTCTGTTGTCTGCCTAGTCTTGAACCCTCCATAGTTGTTGTTGCTATACGATGCCACTTGTGCATTGGCTTCTTCCCATGAACTATAAACCCCTGGAACCTTACGATGAACATGGCATACCACTTGCCCTAGCAATGCACAAGAGCAAGAGTTGAAGCAGCAAATCAATGGAGCACAAGTAGCAAGCAAAGTAGCACGCAAACAACAATGGAGCAGAAGAGAAGTAAAGCATGCATGATCATACGGCATAGCAAGTTCAACCTAGCACTACCTTGGTGTTAACCTACCACCACATCCAAAAGAGGGTGTCGTCCTACCACCGCAAGTTCACCATCAGCGTGAGGGGTTAGTATATACCACCTCACCAAAATATACAGAACATCAAATAGTTTTTGAGCCCTAGCTACACAAAATGTACGTCGTCGTCATCGTCATCGTCTTCATCGTCGCCGCCGCCATTGCCGTCGGGGATCATGCACGCTCACAGGCAGCACTACTCTAGTAGTAGTGCTTGCCCAGCCAGCTCCTGAGCCACAGCACCCTGTGAGCGTCGGCCATGGCAACGAACCCAACACCCTGGGCCTTGTTGTCAAGCAGGTGGCTGAGAGCTGTCATGAGAGCCTCGTCGCTGAATCCACCCTGGGTCATGACAGCGCCATACAGGTCAGGGTGGACGTCGAGGGGCTTGCACTCCCTGATGGTTGTTGCCACCTCCTTCACCGCCTCAGTCATGCTGCAAAAGACATTGATATCCTCCTCCATCAGGCCTCCTCTCTTCCTCTTCCTATCATGGACGGGGTCAAATGGCTTGTCGAAGGGCTTCGCAACGGGCTTGTCAGGGCCATCAAGGACCTCGACGTCCGGTGTCCCAGGGAAGTCTGTCATGGGAGAACCAAGAGGCTCACCCGAGCCCATGGCATGCTTCCCAGTTGCCAGCCCGAAGGAGAAGATGTGCTGCATCTGGTTGTAGTTTTGGATGGGTGTGTTGAGGAACTCAGCGTCCCTTGGGTGGTCCTAAGAATGAAACACAAGTGTTGTTAGTTGCAGTTAGGAGTAGGCAATGGTGGACAGTATGAAAAGGAAGAGGGTTGTGAGCTAATCGCGACATGACCGGCGTAGTGCTCTGCCTCCAGAACTATGGAGCAAGTGTTCTCATCCCATGAGGCGCCGCTAAGGTCTCTCAGCTTGGACACTTGGATCCATCGACTTCTCCACTTCCTCAGGTGCTTGTACACCTGGGTGGCAGACACCTCTTGCCCACAGAACTCGAACACCTGCTTTGCAACGGTGTTCAAGTGCACTTCCTTGAAGCCCTTGTCAGTCCTAACTCCACTAGAGATGAGCTCACACATCTTGTTCAGCACAAACGTGGACATGAACGGCTGCCACTTCATGTTGTTGGACCTACCATCCTTCTTTTCCTTTGCTGCTGCTAGCTTGATTGCAGCGGCAGCAGCAGCAGCAGGAGGAGTTGGCTCAACGAGCACTACTGGCACATAGAGGGAATCAGACTCGAACACCTCTGAATCAGGTGCCATCTCGGACATAGGCTGCGAGTCCTCGACAAACGATGGAGCAAACTGGCTGTCGGACACGACAAGGGCCTGACTAAGATCCTGCGTTTGCGTGGTCATGTCCTACAATCATAGCACACATTGACAGTGAGCATAGCACACAACATACCGGACAATCCATGAAAATAGGAGCATACATGTACATGGTTCATCACTATCATACTAAGCATACCAGACAATCTATGAGCAGGAACATACATCTACAACAAACAACATGCTACAAATGGACCATCAATAGCTACAAATCACAGATCTAAGCATGATTCAACACAAGCACAAGGTTCAACTTCAAACTCTATTACTAATCTAGCCTACCACATGCTTGAACATCTAGCCCTACCACAAATTGCAATCGCAGCATAGCAACCAACCATATCAGCTCACAGATCAGACCACTAATCAACCATGCATCTAGATCAAACCCTAGTTGCAGCTCAGATCTAGCTAGAAGGAACAGAGAGAAAGGGGGATTGAACTCACAGAGGCCATGGCTGCAGCTTGAGGACGAGGGGGGATGGTGGTGGAAGATGAACGCCGGCCGGTGAAGGAGCTCCGACGCCGTCGACCGCCGGCCGATGAATATGTGCCGCTTACCTGCTCGTCGATGCCGATGCGCGTCGGCGGGAAAGTGCGAACGGAGGAAGAATGGTGGCGGGAGTTGGGGCGGTGAGGGAGGGGCTAAATAGGGATGGAGCGGCGGGAGGTGAGCCGAAATCCTCCCGCCAATTTTTCGGCGACGCGGGCGAGCTCGCGCCATCTCCCCTGCTCGCACGAGGGGAGAAGCGCGTCGCCCTCCCCTGCCTCGCCCGAGCCAGGCTCGCGAGCTACTGCCGAATCGTGTGTTTCCCCTGGGCCTGGCCTGGACGTGCTTTAAGTTTCGTGCGATGCGGCCGCACAGTGAATGCAGGAAACCAAACGGGCCAAATTCTTCCCGCCCGGGCCAGGCTGGGCCTAACGCGGGCAACCAAACACGCACCAAGTCACGTAGGGCAATGCACACGGAACCCTATCTTCTTTCGATCTCAAACCTCGTACTGCCTGTTCCAGAGTTAATCACAAAACGATGTATTTGCCGCTTCTATTCAAGGTTATCCCATGCCGGGTTATCCTGGGAGATTGCTCTGTGCCAGCTTTTCTTCATCTAACCAACCGCGATCTTCTCGAACCCTAGGAAAAATTCCCTTCAAGAACTCAACACCACCGTGCGCAGACCCCACGATGGGCGCTAACTGTCGTGGAAACGTCACGGCAGATGTCCTAGTATGAGGACTTAGCCGTGAGGCCAACACATCTATGTGGTAGCTTGAGAGGGGTTGATTGGGACGAGAGACGCGAGGCGGATCAACACACAAGACAAGAATTTAGACAGCTTCGGGCCCCGGGAAACATCATCCAGTAATAGCCCTACATGTTGTTTGTGGCTAGGTCTCATTATGCTCATGAGGGAGACGCCACATAACCGGCTCTCCTCTAGTTGTGTCTAGCCTTAACGATTATTTTCCTGCCCCTCCTTATATAAGTGAAGGGGCGGGTTGCATGACTAGTCGTAGTAGGATTAGGATTACTCTATTACAAGTGGAGTCCTAGTCTTGCTTCCTTTGTAAGGGAATATTCCTTATGCTTTCCTCTTAAGCCGGCCTAGCATAACATGAGACGACCTTATGGGCCTTGGGCCTAGTCCACTATCTGACCCGCCATCAGGGCCATTAGTGAATCGCCAGGCTCGTGAGTCGTCAGACCAGTGAGCCGCCAGACTCGTAAGTCGCCAATCCTTCGGCGGGTTACCAATGAAACGCCAAGTCCCAGTCGGGTCATATATCTTGCCGGGTCATACCGCGGGGTATATCCCCGACATGGCACCCCTCTAGTACTCTTTGGCCCATCTGGTGTCTTCTGGTCCAGAAAAAATCTCCAAAAGGTTTCACTGTGTTTGGACTCCGTTTGGTATTGATTTCCTGCGAAGTAAAAAACAAACAAAAAACAACAACTGGCCCTGGGCACTATGTCAATAGGTTAGTCCCAAAAAAATGATATAAAGTTGCTATAAAATGATTGTAAAAACATCCAAAAATGATAGTATAACAGCATGAAACAATCAAAAATTATATATACGTTGGAGACGTATCATCCCACCTGTGGCTGTTGGTCAGGTGGCATCTGTGGGTGCCGAGGTTGATGAGGTGGATGCTTTGGCACCTAATTCTGAGGCGTTGAAGACCATCCAATCGCCCGTGTTTGACCATGAAGGTATGTTGGCACGTATTGACGAGGTGGTCTTTGCGAAAAAGCTTTGTCGCTTGCTCAATGGTTCGGAGGCAGCTAGCCCTGGGTCTGGCAAGGCGATTGCTTGCCTCCTAGCGAAGGAGGCTTCTACGGGTAAAAGCAAGAAGGTGAAGAAGGATCTTAGGAGCAAAGGCAAGAAGAGTGGCGTCATTGGTAAGGCGTCCGCGGCTGCTTAATGGATGATGCTCCGTCTCTTCGACCATCATCTCCGATTGGCTCGTCTCCGTGGATTTCGTGGTGTCCGTTGTATTAAACTTTGGTTTCGTTGAGGGTTTCATTGTGACGTAGAAGTGCGAGGGGTTGTGGTTGTTGCGCGTTATGTATGTTTGTCGGGTTAACCGTAGGGTCATGGAATTTCTTTTTTAGCAAGTAGTCCGCATGTGGTCTGTATGTATCGGTTTTCGCCTGGTTTTCCGTTAATTAATCGGGTAATTCTCTTCTTTTTAATTAATCGATGAGGCAAATATTTTGCCTCTGTTTTGAAAAAATAATATTTTTTTCGAAAAGGGGGGACTCCCCGGCCTCTGCATCAGAACGATGCATACGGCCACAATTATAAATAAAAAAGGTTCAACAAGGTCTTAAAGTCTGGAAACAAAATAAAGGCTAGCTCACAGAGAGCCTCAACGCCAAAGATAAAAAAGTCATGGAGCCACAACCGGCTGGCAAAACAAAGATAGGAAAACTAATCGCATATCCTATTACATGACCGCCATCCAAACCGGTTGAGATATCCCGCGCTACCATCTCCCACCGGACAGATCCAGTAACCAAACGCTCCCTGGCTTCCGTCGGAGTGAGTAAGGACCACAAACGGGTCAGTGTCGTAGCTCGGAATAAAACCTGCAAAAAATGAATAGTTGTTGTTCTGTTAAAAGCCAAATCATTTTTGCAGTTCTAAATTGCCCATAACAACGCACATACTCCTACACGAATGTGTCTAGCTGTATCGGACTCTATCCCATCAAGCCACGTTCCAAATAACGTACCGACCGAATTCGGAGGAGTAATGTTAAAGGCAATTTGCACGGTGCGCCACAAAACTCTCGCCAACGGGCACTCAAAGAAGAGGTGCTTAATGGTCTCGTCCCTATCACAGAAACTACACCTAGTAGATCCTGTCCAATTGCGCTTAACCAAGTTGTCCTTTGTTAAAATGACTTGTTTATGTACATACCACATAAACACTTTAATCTTCAAAGGAACTTTTACTTTCCAAACATGTTTGGAACTAGGAATGACACTAGAGTTAATGACATCGATATACATCGACTTAACCGTAAATTCTCCAGACCTAGTAAGTTTCCAACACAACTGATCGGGCTGATGAGCTAGCTGAACCTCCATCAGTCTACTCACCAAATGAAGCCATGCTTCCCATCTATCACCAACAAGCACCCTCCGAAACTGGATATTAAGGGGAATGGACTGCATAATCGTTGCAACTAGTGCATCACGTCGTTGAACAATACGATATAGGGACGGGTACTGGAGCGCCAATGGCGTATCACCAAGCCAAGTATCCTCCCAGAAACGGGTATTGTTGCCATCACCGACTATAAACTTTGTTCTATTAAAGAAGGCTGCCTTAACTCTCATAAGCCCCTTCCAAAACGGCGAATTAGTTGGTCTCACTGTCACCTGTGACAAAGTTTTGGACTGCAGATACTTGTTACGGAGAATCTGCGCCCATGTTGCGTCAGTCTCAACTGATAACTTATACAGCCACTTACTGAGAAGGCATCTGTTCTTGACCTCAAGATTCTCAATACCCAGACCCCCTTGGTCCTTTGGTCTACAGATGATATCCCATTTGGCGAGTCGGTACTTACTCTTTAATTCATCACTCTGCCAAAAAAATCTTGATCGGTAGAAGTCCAGCCGTTTCCTAACCCCAACTAGAACTTCAAAGAAAGATAGTAGGAACATGGGCATACTCGTGAGCACCGAATTGATAAGAATCAACCGGCCTCCATAAGACATAAGTTTGCCCTTCCAGCAACTAAGTTTCTTCTCAAACCGATCCTCGATGCATTTCCACTCTCTGTTTGTTAGCTTACGATGGTGAATGGGTATACCTAGGTAAGTAAAAGGTAAAACCTCACATCCAAACAATTGCCTATAAGCCTCTTGTTCCTCCTCGGCTCTACAAAGCAGAACAACTCGCTTTTATGAAAGTTAATCTTTAATCCGGTCAATTGTTCAAATAAGCATAACACCAGCTTCATATTTCTCGCTTTTGCCAAGCCATGCTCCATAAAGATGATTGTATCATCAGCATACTGCAAAATGGACACGCCCCCATCAACTAGGTGAGGCACCAAGCCACCCACCTGACCGGCCTCCTTTGCCCTACCTATGAGAATTGCCAACATATCAACCATAATGTTGAACAAAATAGGGGACATTGGATCACCTTGCCTCAGGCCTTTGTGTGTCTGGAAATAATGACCTATATCATCATTCACTTTAATTCCAACACTCCCTTTTTGCGTGAAGGATTCTACCTGGCGTCGCCAAGCTTCATCAAAACCCTTCATGCGTAAGGCCTGTTGAAGGAAGGGCCATTTGACTTTGTCGTACGCTTTCTCGAAATCCACTTTGAAAACAACCCCATCCAGCTTTTTCGTGTGGATCTCATGGAGCGTTTCATGAAGGACCACAACCCCTTCAAGGATGCTCCTATCCGGCATGAAAGCAGTTTGGGTAGGCTGCACCACAGCATGCGCGATCTGTGTGAGCCTATTAGTCCCGACCTTGGTAAAGATTTTGAAACTTACATTAAGAAGACAGATGGGCCTGAATTGCTCAATTCTCACAGCCTCTGTTTTCTTAGGAAGAAGGGTTATCGTTCCAAAATTCAGCTGAAAAAGCTGAAGCTGCCCAGAGAAGAGATCATTGAACAAAGGCAACAGATCCCCTTTAATAATATGCCAGCACTTTTTATAAAACTCTGCAGGAAATCCATCGGGGCCCGCGCCTTGTTATTTTCCATTTGCGAAATGGCCTCAAACACCTCTTTCTCAGAAAAATGAGCCGCTAGAATATCATTCTCCACCGCTGAGAGTTGAGGAACATCCTCAACCCTGGACTCATCCAGAGACACACAGTTATCCTCTGGAGGACCAAACAGTTGCTTGTAATACTCTGTAATGTACAGTTTTAGGTTTTCCTGTCCTTAAATTATTCCTTCATCTTGCTCAAGCTGAAAGATCCTCTTCTTTCTATGTTTACCATTAGCGATCATGTGAAAGAATTGAGTGTTCGCATCCCCCTGGACTACTCGCCGGACCTTGGCCCGCAACGCCCACTTCAATTCCTCTTCTCGAAGAAGTTCTTTCAGCCTCATCTCAGCGTCAAGCTTGGCATGAAGCTCCGCGGCCGGCAACACCGTGGTTTCTGCTTTTACATCTAGGGACTGAATAAGGGAAAGGAGCCTTTCCTTTTCGACCTTATAAATCCCGCTAAGATGCTTAGCCCACCCACGCAGGAAACTTCTCAAATGCCTAAACTTATTCTGCCAGCGCTGAAGCGCAGTCTTCCCTCCTGAATCCTTAGCCCACTCTCTGGCTACGAGATCAAAGAAACCTTGTCGTTCAAACCAAGCCAGCTCAAAGGAGAACGAGTTTTTGTTTCCCAGGTGGGTGGCCTCACTAGAGTCCACAAATAACGGCGTGTGATCAGAAATTCCACGGGACAAAGCCTGAACTGTGACTAGCGGAAACTTCTGTTCCCAATTGACACTAGCCAACACTCGATCCAACTTCTCATACATCGGATTTGGTAGTGCGTTAGCCCAGGTGAATTTTCTACCTGAGAGCTCAATTTCTCTCAGGTCAAGACTTTCAATGATAGTATTAAACATGAACGACCATCTACCGTCAAAGTTTTCATTGCTCTTATCCTCACGGCTTCTAATGATATTGAAATCACCCCCCACCAGGATAGGAAGCTGCTCGTCACCGCAAATCCTAACGAGATCAGCCAAGAACTCGGGCTTGAGTTCGGGCTGAGCGGCACCATATACCGCAACCAAAGCCCAATTAAACCCATCATCCTTCGAACGCACCCGAAACTTGACTGCAAAGTCACCCATTACCACACTTCGAACCTCGAGCGCTTCGCATCGAACGCCGAGTAAGATTCCACCCGATCTCCCTCTCGGTGGCAGGCAATGCCAATCAAAATCAATACCTCCCGACAAAGTATTTAGAAATTGTGGCGCAAAATTATCTCTACCTGTCTCCGATAGAGCGATAAAATCTAATCGATGCTCGACAGACGCCTCAGCAAGAAACCTTCTTTTAGCCAAGTCCTTTAGACCTTTGCTATTCCAAAAGATTCCTTTCATAGTTCATCAGGGAATTTTTTAGCCGTACGAATCCTAGCACTCCTACGCACTGCGGACACCGGGAACACCTTCCGTTTCCACTTGCGTTTAGAGACATTTTGACTCTGCAACCTGTCCTCACAACCAGTCTCAGAAGGTCCAGCCATAACCATATCAGGAGTATCATCCTCTTCTTCCGCCTCAGGTATGGGAGGAATAAGATCCGCACAAAAATTGTCGAGCACCCTAACCCCCAACGCATCAACCTCAGAATCACTCATGGGTTTAACCGCCGCTAAATTTCTCTAAGGCCCGCTCAGCCTCTAGATCCAGAAGATCATTAACAGAATTAGAGATACAGTAGCATTACTACCTAGTGAAACTCCTAATTGATTTGTATTTTCAACAATCTCATCATTAGAAAATGCAGAATGGAATTAGAAGTATTAACCGACATACCAGTAGTGACCTCAACGTCACGGAGCTTGGCCGCCCTCATGGCGCACCGCTGCTGAATGTCGTCCACATCCGGCTGAGTCTGGAGACGGCCACTCACCCGTCGCCCCTCAAACATCGGATCTTGAATCCCTCCAAACGCAATAACCTCCTCCCGAGAGATCCTGGTCGGGGTAGGACCTCCTGCCTCACCCCAACCGCTAGGCCGAACCGCCTGCACGGACTCCCCAGCAGACTCGCCAGGAAGTGGAAAGGCACTCACCATGGCCTCAGACGTCTAGCGCGCCCCACAGGACGGAGCCGGCGGCGAACGGGGTGAAGGGAGTGCATGGGCCGCCTGCCCTAACTCCCCACCCAGCACCGGAGAGGCCACCACCATAGGCGCCTCAGGAGAAGAGGGCTCCGAGGCCACCTGCCCCGAGCCCCCTCCCGATGGCACAGCCGCCACCAGCAAAGAGGTAGACGCGACGGGAAAGGAGGTATCCGAGGCCACCTGCCCCAGACCCCCTCCCAACGTAGAGAAGGACACGGGTGCCACCTGCCCCGAATCCCCTACCTCTGCAGGAGAAGAGCAACCCGAGGCCGCCTGCCCCGGGACCCTTCCCGACAAACCAGCCACGAACACCGGCGCCACGTCCTGAGGAGGGACAGCGTGCTGAGCACGAGAGGGAGCGTCCACCTGCCGACTCACCTCCTCCTCTCCCCAGACCGAGATCGACGAAGCCCCAGGAACCCCAGGAATAGAACACACAGAATCCTCAAACTCCAAGGCAGGCAAGGCGAGCTCAAAAGCCTCCTCGGACTCAACCCGATCACTCCACAGCCTCGGGGGAGCAGAAGCGGGTTCGAAGGACCCAAATCTCAGAGTCGTCGCAGGCACCGAGGAGGGTGGAGCCGCTCCATCCCCGGTCATCGCGGGCTCGAACCCCAGTCCCTTGGACATCTGTCGTCCAGAGTCCTCGACCGGCGGCTCCAATGCTCCCGCGCTGCCGTCACCCTCGTGCATATCCACGTCGGACCCGTGAGCCGCCGCAGCCAAAAGGCTCTCATCCTCAAACTCAATAATCATATTATATCCCAGATTCCAATATCTCTAGAGTTACTAAGCTCCCAAAAATTGAAGCCCTCTCGTGCGTCGGGGCGATGGGAGGCGTCTGGGTCAACGCTATGATGGTTATGAACGTTGTCTTCTCATAGTCGGTCTGGCCTCCCATACTTCCATAGTCGGTTTTGTTTCCGCCTGACTTATCCTTCCCTTCTCCCGAAGCTCCCATCAAGGCCATCTGGAAGAAAAAAAAGCACCCACGTTCCCATATATAGTTCATGTTATTCCTTTTTGTTGAACACAAACAACGCTCCACGCCGCCGTCTCCTTCTGCCGCAATCCCGTCCCCGGCCCCCTCCCATCTCCTTCACCTGTGCTCGGTCACAGGGGGTGGTGGCGCATGCAGGAGTGCGGAGGCCGTGTCTATGTGGGATGCGGAACTCGGGCCGCAGCAGCATGCCGGCCCCGTCCTTGCCTCGAGGTCGCAGCCACCGCGTCGTCCACATCCCGTCACCTCGGGTCGATCAGCGCCGAAGCCCTCGCAACGAGTCGCTCACCTTCCTGTTGATCCGCCTCGACGTGAACTACATGACGGTGAGCGCACGACGGCTGTGTCTTCTCCTCACTCTTTTGGCCGTGAGTCCTGTTGCCCCTTGCTTCCTGCTTTCTCAGGTTGTTGCTTCGTCGCGTGCTTGCACGGCTTATCTGCTGTTGCGTGTGGTGTGTGGGCTAGATGTGTGTGTAGTAGCTAGGTGATAATTTTATACTGGATGGTGTTATCCAATTGATAAATCTTCCTGATTTCCTTAGTGCTCTGCGATGGGTACGGCGGGCAGCGACAAGGCGACACCTGACGAGGATGCGCGCTCGGCCATGAGGACGAGACCGGGACCGCGTGATTGGAGGGATGACAACGCCAGAGAGTGCTGCGGCCAGCTCCTACCCTGTAGTCGCCGCCGGCCATGGGATCAGACACGCCCCGCGCCTCCACTATGAGGACCCAACCACCGGAGCCGGCATCCAGCAACAACAACACGAACTGACTACTTGACAAGAAAGTGTCATCTGACTGCAGACCTTCAAAAACCACCCGTTTCTAGAAGCACCGAACGCCCCAGAACTATGCTCAACCGCCTTGGCACACCATACCAAAAAATAAAACATAAAATCCACAGGAGCAGCAAACTAATACAAAACAGAAAAATCAAAATGAACTGACAGAAAAACGGGCGCAGCGCAAGCGCCTGTATCCCTCTAGTGGACTACATACGGAATAAAATAAATGAAGTTACACTCTAAAATGCGTCTATATGCATTCGTATATAGTCCCTATTGAAATCTCTAAAATGACTTATATTAAAAAACAGAGGGAGTACATGATTTAAAAGTGCGAACCAAAGTGTTATGCCACTGCACAAATATTCAAGAATTAATGCTATGGAAAATCTAACCTTGACTGCTTAATGCGAGCTTGCACGTTGAATTATTTTGTTCCTCTTCTGCATCCTAGACATACAAATTAGCCCATATGAGCGTCAGACATGCAAACTAGCCATATGAGCTTCGATTTTCTTCTACACCGAAAGACTTTCAAATCCTAGTTGAGGCTAGAGGTTGCCTTCCAATGTTTGGAGCGAGGATTATGCCGCTCGGTACATAGCAACGGCCATTGGAAGACAACGGTACTCGGCTCAATCGATGGCGGTGGCGCACTACATGTGCGTCACTTGTCGCAACATGGAGGTTTCCATTTTTCCATACATTTGTTTATTCAAAATAATTTATCTTTTTGACCGTGCGTATAAATCCCGAAGCGTTTTCACTGTTGGATTCCTCGCGTCGAGATTTTCAAAACTAGATCTCATGTTAATAGGTTTTAATAAACTTAAAATAAACAAACCGCGAGGACGTTATTTTTTCAAAAAAAATTCCTTTTCACGATGGGCACAATGGTACCTCTCGTGAACAAATTTGTACCTCCACAAGAAGCAAATCTATGCCTCTCGTGGAAAAAACTGTGTTTTTTCCTTTTCCGAGTGGCACATCCGTGCCTCTCGCAGAAGCAAATCGATGTTTCTCATGAAAGAAGAAAAAATAAAATGTGTTTTTCCTTTTCTGAGAGGCACAGTTATGACTCTAGCAAAAGCAAATATGTGCCTCCACGAAAAGGAAAACAATGTCTCTCATGGAAGCAAAAAAAAACGTGCTTTTTTCCTGTGCCTCTCGCGGAAGCAAACCTGTACCTCCACAAGAAGTAAATTTGTGCCTCTCGCAGAAGCAAATTTGTGCCTTCCCGAGAAGTAAATATGTGTCTATCGTGAACAGAAAAAACACGTATCCGAGCAAAAAAAATTCAAAAATATTTTTTCGTCCAAAAACCTAGGAAAAACCAAAAAGCCAAAAAAAACATCCAAAACAAAAAAACGCCTACAAGAAAAATAAAAAACCCGAAATCGCGAGGAGCGCCCAATATGCGACACGTGGCTAGTTGCTCCCGGGTGCATCAAGTTCATCGGTCTTACGAATGAATAGTCTCGGAAATAGAACATACGGGTAGCCGGCCCGTGAAGCCCTTCGTGCGCCTCTCTATCTATGGTGAGACAATTATTTTCTACATGGTTTCCAACCGGTTATATATATTTAATATAATAACTATTGCAAAAACACAAAAAATATTGCAAAAAATAGTAATCCCAAAATTGAAAATTGCTCATTGATTTTAACAGAAATATTCACAATTCTAAAACTGTTCATGAATTTTGAAAAAAATGTTGATAAGTTTAAAAAACTCAAGAAAGTAAAACATGATGTTTTTTTTCTTGAGAAAGCAAAAGAGAGAAGAAGAATAAAAGACCATCAGAGAAAATAGAATAGAAGAAAAAAAACAAAGAAATCATCAGAAATTGTTCCCATGTGAAAACTAACAACACGGTACTATCTCCGTCCTTGTTTATTACTCCCCTCGTATTTTGGGTCAAACTTTGATCTTCAATTAACCAGCAAAAGGTAAGTTGTATACATAAAAAATAATACATGGGGAATTTTCTTTCAAATACGAGTCCAAGAATATAAATTTTATGACATACAACTTATATTTTGCTAAATTTGACACAAAAACAAAGGGGACCGATAAACCAGGAGAAAGGTAGTACATGACAAGATGAAGTGGCCCAACATAGTGATGACTATAAACCGAGAGAAAAGTGGAATTCCTTTTGGCTCCAAGGCTTATCTACTCCCAAAATCTGAGCCAACCAATTCTGTTAAGATGTGCACCAGCCGTTGCACCTAGAAAAACATCACTATGTTAATCTATATCTATACCAATATAAACATGCCTAAAGGGGAAGATACAGTTAATCTTGACCATCAAACCAGGTCAATCTAATGACCCGGACTGCCCCGACGAGTGCTTGATATATCTAGCGTGCAATTAATATCATATCAAATATCAATATTAGACACTGATATAATTAACACGCAAATAATATCCTACATAATATTTACATGTAATTAATATACTGCCTAATATCAACGGGCATTGCACCTGCACATTTACTAGTTTGAAGAAACACGGTAGAACCGCTTGTAGCGTGAAAACCGACAACATGATGTGGGACGGGACGAAGCAGAACTGGGCCGGCAAATACAACAACTGGTATGTGGCTTGTATGAGAACACTAGTATAGTATTCTTTGCAAGGAGCGAAGAATATAAATTCAATGATACTAATGCTTTGAATATCACGACAAATATTATTACCTACAAGAATCAATTGCGTGTAATATTGTACTCCCTCCGTTTTTATTTATTCTACATATTAGGTTTGACTGAAGTCAAACTTTATAAAGTTTGACCAAGTTTATAGGAAAAAATATAAAAGATTAGCATAACAAATCTATATGACGTGAAAGTACAATCAATAATGAATCTAATGATATTAATTTGTTATTGTATATGTTAATATTTTTGTTGATAAACTTTGTCAAAGTTCACAAAGCTTGACTTTGACCAAAGCTAATACGCGGACTAAATAAAAATGAAAGAAGTACTACTCCCTCCTATACATATTAATTGTCGCTGATTTATTACAACAAGGTCTTCACGCTTGATGAACTTTGTACTAAATTAGGGACAATTAAGATGGATCCTCCATGTAGTTTATTTTGTTTTTTGTTTTTTCAGCACGTTGTTTTGCGTGCAATCAGAAAGAAACAGACAGCACCCACACACATACAAACACTTTGAATAGCCAGAGGATATATGTATATAAATATATACATTGATCAACATATCTATCAGATTTCAAGGATCACCGGATATAGATAGATCAGGACGACCGGTCACTATAGCCTAGAGAGAGAAAAACAAGTGAGTGACACCAATGTGGCCATCTCCACCATCTGTTTTGATCTGCATGTCTGGTCTACAAAGCCAGCAGCCGAAGTCGACGACGCAGATCGACAGCAGAGCAGGAACACATGGAGATCGCGGCTGAGTGCGAGTACCGCATGGAGCCGGTGCTGGTGACCCCGGAGGCGGCTTCTCTACCGTGCCTCTGAGCACGGCACGGCTGCCGTGCCTTCTTCGGACGCTCGTGAGCGCATTGGCATGGGCCAGAAATTTAACAAAAACTAATCACCCCAGCCTAACTGTTAGATGTGCACACGCCTAAACTGATTAACTATTTGTCTTTTTAGCATTGCTCATTTTTTTATCTTTTTAGGGGAACTAATTAAATAATTAAGTTAAAAATAATAAATTATAATTAATAAATGACCACGCTGTAAAACAAAAGGTGCAGTGGGCCGTCAGCGAGGATCACCACCCTAAATCCCTCCATCCGGCGCCCACTTCGCGAACGCCATCGTCGAGCACCGTTGTTCTAAATCCCTCTGGCCTACGTCATCTTCACCAACATCCTCATCGAGCGGCGGATCCAACATGTCTGCGACCGCCCGCGAAGAAAAACTGCAGTAATCTTCATTACTTTAATAACCGTCTTCACCGCTAGATGAGGGTGTTGGTGAAGACGACAGAGACGACGTTCATGAAGTGGGCGCTGGAACCGTCTTTTATTTTTGCTACGGCCGGCCAAAAGTTTTGGTACGTTCCGGCGAGGAAGGTCCATGGTCTTCTTAGTTGCTCAGATTTTTTTTTTGCTGGAACATAGTGCTGCAAAATCGACCACGACGGTGAGCCGGAGGCGGTGACACCGTGCTTCGATGGGATGCGCAAGCTGATGGAACCGGCTTTGGCCGCAAGCTCCATTAGGCTTTCGGTGGAGCTGCATCCGACATATGGGTGGCGTTGGGAACGACGGCGAGATTGGAAGGGCATGTGACGACGGCGATGGCGAGCTGCGGCGAGGGGCGGCGAGCCGCGTCGACGAACGTGGAGGACGCCGGGGGCGGTGACCACGCCGTGCATGGCCCAAGCGGGAGGTTGTGCGCGTGCAAATCGCTAGTCATTTTGAGGTAGGAAAAATGAATTAATGGGTGTCTGTTGCCAGATCGGACGTCCGCGGTGCGACCGGCCGAAATTTCAGCCAGCGCACCGGTGCCTATCGCTCGCCTTTTTATTTTTTTAGTGTTGGTCATGTATTAATTGTAGTTAATCATTTAATCAGTTCCACTAAAAATAACTACTGCCACTGCCCATATTATTTGTGGTCCGTATCTGGATAAATAATATGAAATGGGATGGAGTAGTTTTTTAGGCAAAAATTACACAGTAGCCAAGAACCGAATGCCTAGCGGTCATTGTGAGCTTCGGAATTATTGTTGAGAAAACTAAACAGCTTTCTTAGACAGCTAATTAATTCAGACGTGTGTATAACTAACAGCAGGGCTGGGCTGATTAGTTTTTGATAAGTTTCTGGCCCATGCCAATGCGCCCACGAGCGTCCGAAGAAGGCACGGCAGCCGTGCCGTGCTCAAAGGCACGGTAGAGGAGCCGGTCCGAGCCAGGCGACGCCAGCGCAGATCCTCTAGCTCTCCAACCTCGACGACCCGTGCCTCCTCCGCTACCTCTTCGTGTTCACAGGTGCCGTCGACGTCGACGCCCTCAGGACGGCGCTGTCCAGAGTCCTCGTCGACTACTACCCGCTCGCCGGCAGGCTCGGGCCCGGGGACGACGGCAAGCTTGTCGTCGTTTGCAACGCGGAGGGGGCGCTTTTCGGGGAGGGATTCCTGCCGGGGCTCACCGCTCGCGAGTTCCTCGAGGGGTCGGCCACGCCTCACGAATCCTGGAGGAAGCTGCTCCGCGGCGGAGCCGAGCTACAGAGCTTCATTGGCGTGCCCACTCTTGTCGTCCAAGTGACTCGCCTCGGCTGCGGCGGCACCATCCTCTGCACGGCCATCAGCCACTGCCTCTGCGACGGCATCGGCGCCGCACAGTTTCTCCATGCCTGGGCGCGCGTCGCCAGGTTCGAAGCCGCCGACCATCACGTCGCGCCCTTCCACGACCGCGGCGTCCTGAGGCCGCGCTGCCCCCCGCATGTCGCGTTCGAGCACCAGGAATACGCCAACTCCCTCCCCGGCGGCGATGAACTGGCGGCAGCGTCCAGCCTCTTCGTCGGACCGCTGGCGCGGGTGTCTCTGACCTTCACGGGGGCACACGTCCAGCGCCTCAAGGACCTGTGCGCACCGTGGCTCGAGGAGGGCACATCCTTCGAGGTGCTCGCGGCGCACGTCTGGCGCGCGTGGGTGCGGTCCCTCAGCGCGCCGAGCGACCTCCGCGTGAAACTCCTCTTCACCGTTGACATCCGCCGTCGGGTGCACCCGGGCCTCCCCGGAGGGTACTACGGCAACGGCTTCGTGCTCGCGTGCGCCGAGTCCATGGCTGGGCAGCTGGCGGCGCCATCCGGCGCGCACCACGCGGCGAGGCTGGTGCGGGCGGCCAAGAGATGATTGACGATTGTTTGGAAACATAGATAGACTAGGAAGTATTCTGGTTTGTCCATCTCTCCTTGATCGTCAATCATCTCCTAGTCTATCAAGGAGAAATGGAGTATGATCAAGAGCATTTTTATGGTATATTTGATTATTTGGAAACATAGATAGACTAGGAAGTATTCTGGTTTGTCTTGTACTCCAAATGGATCATGTATTCCTATATATATGCCCATGAGGCTCAAGCAAAAATTATCTATCATAATTTATCATATTCTGCCACAATCTCTCTCTCTTCCTCCTAACATGGTATCAGCCTAATCTCGATCCAAACCCTAGCCGTCGCCGCTTCCGCACCGCGCCGCCCCCGGGGCAGTCGATCTCCATGATCGCCTCTGGGGCCGCGCCGCCCGTACCTAGGGTTCGTCCGCCGGTCGTGTTGATCGGTTGCACTAGAGAGCCTTTTTCCCGATCCTTGATCGGTGCTTCTTTTTTGGTTTTCTGATCTATGATCGGTTTGCGTCGCCCGCGGCCATCCGTCGGCCCTCGCGCGCCTCTACTTCAACTTTGACATCGACTACACCGGCCACTACTCCGACACGACGACCTCGCGCGACACACGGCGGCCTGCAACAGTGCCGGTCCATGCGTACGCCCGTCTGTTGTTCTTCGCCGGGTGTGGTCGTTGTGGTGGTACTAAGTCTGACAGTAAGAATAGGGGGTACGTATGGAGAGGCAAGGTCCTAGCTACGGCAAGGTTGTACGCAAGTGTTTATGAGTTCAGGCCCCTCTCGGAGGAGGTAAAAGCCCTACGTCTCGGTGCCCGGAGGCGGTCGACTGGATTATGAGTATGTGTGTGTGTTACAGGGGGTGCGAACCCTTGTCCCAGAGGAGGGGGGTGGCTTATATAGAGTTCGCCAGGACCCCAGCCATCTCCCGTTACAGAGGGTTGAATGTACATAAAGATTGAGGCGTTACTGGTAACGCCAGCCTTAAGTGCCTTTAATGACCTTAAAGACTACGGAGTGAATGCTCGCCCGTTGCTGTTCTGAGTGACTTCTGGTCTTCAGTAGGTCGAGTGGTTTCTTGTATGGTCGAGTGGTTGACTGGTCGTGTGACTTCGGGAAGGAAGGGTATCCGAGTGGTTCGTTGGTCGAGTGGATTGCACTTGACACCTTTACTGGGTACCCTTTGTTGTCTCTTGAGCTTCTTTGCTTCTAGGGTAGTGACCTTAGGTAGGGCGTATAGGTCAGGCATGTGACCCTACCCTAGGTCTGTATCCTCATCATTAGCCCCCGAATGGATTAAGGTCCGAGTGGAAAGAAGATTGAAGTTGATCTAGCTCCGACCCTTGCGCTTCACGAGTATTTACGCAGGACGGAAGACTCATGTTAGAACTTCAGCTTTGCTTCAGTCGCCTTGATCGATTCAGAAAGTTGTCGAGTGAATTTGCAACATCATCTGTCAAGTGTTGTTTCTGGGCGCAGAATCTTTGGCGCGATTGGTTGCGGCGTATCCTGGATCTCACGGGATTTGAAAATTTCAGGGAAGCGCGCGGGACGGAGCGTGCCGAGGTAAGCGGGATGGATAGACATGAGTGCCTCGATCTCTGCGCCACCTTTTTCGCCACGTACCCAGCGTGCGACTGTTGCGGGATTTGACGGGATCGCCTGGGCCCACGCGTCAGCCACTCGGAAGTGGGCCTTTATAAGGCGACGGAGCCAAGGCGCCTGCACTGTGCGCGTCTATTTTCTCCCCTTTTCCTCTGCTTCTCCACTGCATCCGGATCCTCCGCTCTCGACGCCGCCGCTCCACCACCATGGTGAAGGACAAGACGGCGGCGCTGGAACGCGCGAAGAAGGCGACGGGGGCGGCGAAAGGCAAGAAGCAGAATCGCGGGTCGTCATCGCGCTCGGCGCTGCCGCCGGGTTGGATCCAAGGCGATTGGATTCGGTCTTCGCTCCGGCAGGAAGATCTGGACGAGCTGGTGGAGTCCGGGCTGATCGTCAAGGACGCTGCGAGGCTGCCGGAGGGGGAGATGGAGCCGCAGCCGCGACCGGGTGAGTGTGTTCTGCTCGCCACCCATGTCGACTAGGGCTTCTGGCTTCCTCCGCACCCCTTTTTCCGAGGTTTCTTGAACTTCTTCGGCGCCCAACTCCATCACTTTTCTCCCAATACCATCACATATCTTGTTGCATTCGTGTCCATGTGCGAGAATTTTCTGTGGTGCCGACCGCACTGGGGTCTTTTTACGCATATTTTCACCATCCGTTCTCAGTCGGTGAAGAAAGCAAACACGAGTGACGAGAAAACTCATGTCATTCAGATGTGTGGGGGTTTGGGTATCCAAAAGAGGCAGAGGAGCTCTTTCCCTCTTCCTGAATCGGTCAGGGGCTGGCAGTCGACCTGGTTCTACTGCCAGGACCTCGCAACTCCAGGCCAGTCGACCGGACTTCCCCACTTCACCATTGATCGTGTTCAGACTCCTTCCTCACTGAAAGTGACTGCTGCTGAGAGCGTGGAGACGAACATGCTAGTTGAGAGGGTGGTCCAACTGATCAATCAGGGCGTCACTGGCATGGATCTGCTGGAGGTATTCCTCAGTCGACGCATCCAGCCTCTCCAGGCCCGTGACCATCCTATGTGGATGTACTCTGGGGTCGACGACTCCACTCGGGTTCATCCAGAGGAAGTACCAGCTAAGACGGTGGCCCTGTGGTTGAAGAGCATTACAGGCAACAAGGACAACCCCAGAGGGGCTAGGAGAGTCGACCCCTTGAGAGACAGCAATCAGCCAGACAAGGTGTGTCTTCCATCGCCGACTGTTTTTGGGTACATATTCCGACTGCCCTTGAATCCGACTGACTTTTACTCGACTTCTTGTCTTGTAGGTTTTTACTGAGATGTACTTGATGCCCAATGGTGAACAAGTTCTGGAGCAAGGCCAGGAGGGATAGGACAGCGCGGAGGAGAACGGTGATTGGGAATCCCCTGATGATGAAGACGAAGAGGAAAGCGACGAGTCGAACGACGAAGAAGCGGTCGACTCGCCGCCTTGCTCGGAACGTCGATCCAAGCAACATCATGACCCAGCGAGCGGGCGCGGTAAGAACGTGGCCCCAAGCACCCAAACGCAGAAGCGCACTCGGACATCGACTCTGGAGCCAACAGAAAAAGTCGCCAAGCAGCCCAAGGTTGCTCCTCCAAAAGCTCGGAAGACTCTGCCCAGGATCAAGATGGATGTTCCTGTTGCCTCTGGGTGAGTATCCTTTCTGTGTTTACCTCTACCGACTGATTCTTCTGTTCTGACCGAATGGATCGTGCATCTTTCCAGCCCAACCTCTGCCACGACTGACATGGACGTTGACAAGGCCCCAGGAGATGAGGAAACCGATGACGCGGCCACCTCCAGAGCTGGTAAGTCCACTCGACTGAAACTTATTTTGTCGATTGAGTTGTCGATCAGTTGAATTTCTTATGTTTTCTTTTTGTTGTAGCTCCACAAGACATTGTCGTGCTTCCAGATGATGAAGAAGAAGAAGTGCCTCTGAAAGAGAGGAGGAAGAGAGGCAAGGGCTCGAGCGGGAGAGCGCTTGAGGTTCAAGTCCCTCGGTCGATGCCGGTGCTTGAGACGGTGGTCGAGCGATCCGGAGATCCGGTTCGGACCAACGTCACATTCGCCGACACGCTGACGACTGATCGCCCATCAGGGTCGACTGCTCCGACTCCTGCTGCTCCAGTGCAACTTCATGCGTCCGACCCAGTAGCTGCTTCGACTGCCTTGGCGCCATCACTCTTTGCTACATACCAAACTCCAGACGACTCGCCAAGTGCCGCCAGGGAGGCTCTTCGCCAGGTGAATCTTGTTATGGAGCATGTGAAGGTGATGCACGAGGCCAGTCAGGTGGCCTATAATGCCAGCACCGCTCTGCAGACCAACGTTAAGGTCAATTAACTCCAGACTGAACTTTTGAATCATGAAAAACTGCCGCTGTTGCTTCGCTGCCCATATGTGCATCTACTATCATGGGTCTGTGTTTCATATCCGATCACCCACTGGGGTGTGCCTGCCTTAGAGTTTAACAGGTCTTCTACTCCACTCGACTTATGCTGAGTCGAGTGTTTGTCCGAACCAGTGGGGACACGCAGAGTGCACCCACTGGGTGTAGTCCCCGAGACCACAGTCGACTGCTGGCAGTCGACTAGGGTCTGAGAATCTATGCCCCTCTTTTTTTGACTCATGCTGGGCAGACCATGCTGAGTGTTGATCCAAACCAGTGGGGGCACGCTAAGTGCACCCACTGGGTGTAGTCCCCGAGACTACTGTTGAATGTTTGATTCGGCAGTAGTCTTAGAGTAACTTTCACTGTGATTGTCTTCTGTTTCTGTCGACTGATATATCTCTCCCGCTGACTGCAAAGGTATTGTGATCTTGGGGCTCAACTTTCTGAGTTGAACAAGAAGCAAATCAGCCTCAATCTTGATCTTGAACTGGCGAAAAAGAACCTCAAGACTGCCCAGGAAGAAACAACCATCATGGGAGGTAACCAATCGTCAACTATCCACCTTCTCAGTGTTTTTTTCTTCCAGTCTCTTTGAACCTAGTGACTTCACAAGAACAGATGTGCGTAGTGAAAACCGTCAACTTCAAGCTCGTCTGAAGAGTGTTGTTTCTTTAGAGAAAATGAAGGAGGCTCTGGAGAAGAAGGACCTGGATCTTGCTGCTGCTCAGAAGGAGGTGCGAGAAAAGACAGTGCTTGCGGACAAGAAGCTGGCTTCGGTCAGCAAGTTGGAAGAGGAGAACTCGAAGCTGAAGACCGCCATCTCTGAGGCCAATCGGGAGGTCGAGCAACTGAAGAAGGACAAGGAGAACTCAACCAATGAAGTTGGAAGCCTCAAAGCCAAGACGGGCGAGCTGGAGTCCTATCTGGGACAACTTGCAGCAAAAATGGTCCTAAGCTTGAAGGTATCATCGTTCGACTGATTAGTTGCCATCGATTGGAACGTCTTGTCATACTGTCGACTCACCATTTTTTTCGATTGTGCAGAACTTTGTCAGGACTTTGAGGCTGAGACTGGGCGGGTCGAGACGGGTCTCGACCCCATAAATTGTCCTGTTAAAGATGATGTTGCGATGACCTTGCTGTGGTTGGAATCACGTATGGACAATGCCGTTGCTTATCTTGCCCGACTGAAGGCGGCGATGACTCGGGTTGATGCTGAACTCTGGCCCCATGCGGAACTTTCACAAGATCTCGAGTCACTGATGGCTCGACTGAATCAGATCCCTGGCCGAGTGCAAGAATGGAAGAAATCATCTGCTCACTGTGGCGCTGACGTTGCCATGTCATTGGTCTGAGTGCATTGCAAAGATGCCAGAGAAGACAAGCTGGCGGCCCTCAAGGTTGTGAACACCAAGAAGCATACTTTCCAGTCCTTCATGGACACTTTCCTTGAAGCTGCCACTCGGAGTGTTTTTTTTAACTTAGGCGATTACGGGGTCGCAGCTAAGTCCCCGAGTGGGAGGATTGCTCTCCACTCGGAGTGTTTTTTTTACTTTAGGCGATTATGGGGTCGCAGCTAAGTTCCCGAGTGGGAGGATTGCTCTCCACTCGGAGTGTTTTTTAACTTAGGCGATTACGGGTGAAAGAACATGCGGTGCCCCCATGTTTGGTTTTGGTAATTGATGACAATCTCTATGGACTAATGGTTGTCTTGAGTTATATTTGAAGGATTTGTCCATAGGCTTTTCTTGAAGTCCATGTGGTGGTTTCAAGGAGTTCATGTGTTGACCAAGGTGCTATTAAGGAATTATCCAAAGATTGGTTATGTGAGTGTTGTGCTTATTGCAAGCATGTCTTGAAGAAGAAGATTGTGTGATCATTCATGTTTACCTTCAAGACATCACCCAAATGTAGAGAGTTGGAAAGATTCAAGTTTGATCAAGACTAAGTCAAGAGTGAATCAAGTTGATCAACTCACAAAGCGTAGAAGATGTACCGAGAGGGATCAAGTGATCCCATGGTATGGTAAGCATTGTCCATTGTGCTTTGTGTACTAACCCATGGTCTATGTGAGACTTCTATGTGGGGTTAGGTACGTGTTCATGGGCTTGCGTCAAGAGGAAGATATCACTCAACCCATGGAGTGGATGACATCAAGTGGTGATCGTCATCAATATTGCATTGCGCAAGGTCAAGTGGAGCATGACAAAGAGATCAAGTGCTTGAAGCTTGCCGTCCACTGTGGTGTCAATGGACTTGTGAAGATGTGCCGAAGAGTGGCTCACCCATAGTGGAGTATGGGGGAGCAATCATCTAGTCTTCATCGACCCAACGCGATCAAGAAAGGTGGTCCATCTTGAGTAGGACAAATTCGTCATCATCTAGCTCAAGTGGACCTTGTGCAAGGCAAAGGTTTTCCCTTGATAGGTCTTCTATTTTACCGGTCTCATGGTGGTAGTTGGGAGACCGGGTTTTAGGATCGATTGTCGTACTATCAAGGGGGGCTCTCGATGAGTAGCTTTATCGTATCATGAGTAGAGATCTCAAACCATTGCACCCTTGCATCGTCTTTATTGGTTCTTGTTTGGTTCTTCTCCTTGTGAGATTTGGAGCTTATGGCCATCTTGATGACAAGCTCGAGTTCATCGAAAACGGAGTTCACATGCATTTTCTATGATGTTTTCGATGTTGGAGGTTATGTCGGTTCTTCTCTGATGGAGTGTTCACTTCTCTATTTCTTAGGCATACCTCGCTGTTTTGATGCTACTCGTCTTCCTCTATCCAACAAGCTTGAGTTTGCTCAATTCGGAGCTCATATGAAGAAGTTATGGCAGTTCTATTTTTCTTCCTGCGGTAGTACCGCGGTGGCAGCGGTAGTACCGCTTGTAGCGTCAAGCGGTAGTACCACTCCAGTACCGCTCTTCTACCGCTTCGATTTTGGGTCTGCTCTTTTCGTGTCGGGTCCAGCAATAGTCGCGCGGCAGTAAGGCACGGCAGTTCCGCCTATAAGCGGTAGTGCCGCCTAGAATGGGCGGTAGTACCGCCTATAAGCGGTAGTACCGCTACTGCACTACTGCCGCCGTACTTTGCTCTGTCCTGCCTCCTTTGGCCCCGTGTTCTGCTCCTTCAGCGGTAGTACCGCTGGGTGAGCGGTAGTACCGCTTATAAGCGGCACTACCGCCCCAAGGTTCATTCTGTTGCTCTATTTCCTGCTTCTACTGCCCGAGCGGTAGTACCGCTCGTGTGCGGTCTGAGCACATAACGGTTGGATTTTTCCCCTCCTATAAAAGGGGGTCTTCTTCCCCAATGAACTTTATCCTTTGAGCTCGTGTTCTTCCCCCATTGTTGACCTTCTTCGAGCTTGCTAACTCTCAATCCCTCCATGGATTCTTGCTAGTTTTTGAGGGAAAAGAGAGAGGAGATCTAGATCCACATTTCCACCAATCACTTTCTCCTCTATGTGAGGGGAACCCATTGGATCTAGATCTTGGAGTTCTTGGTGTTCTCCTTCTTGTTCTTCCTCTCATCTTCCTCCCTAGCATTAGTTGCTTCGGTGGGATTTGAGAGAGAAGGATTTGGGCACTCCATGTGCCCTTGCCATTGCATTTGGTGCATCGGTTTGAGTTCTCCACGTGATACCTGGAAGTTACAAGTTGAGAAGCTTATTACTCTTGGGTGCTTGGTACCCTTGAGCTTGTTACTCTTGGGTGCTTGGTACCCTTGAGCTTGTTCCTCTTGGGTGCTTGGGTGCCCTAGTCAGTTGAGGTCACCTCGGAGCCATATTCCATTGTGGTGAAGCTTCGTGGTGTCGTTGGGGAGATAGCCCCAATCATTGTGGTGTAAAGCTCCGAGCAAGCGTCGGGGTCTCCAATTAGGTTGTGGAGATCGCCCCGAGCAATTTGACGGGTATCGGTGACTGCCCCCAAGGGTTGCCAAAGTGTACGGGTTCGGTGACCGCCCCCAAGGGTTGCCATTTGTACGGGTTCGGTGACCGCCCTCAAGGGTCCCTTAGTGGAATCACGACATCTTGCATTGTGCGAGGGCGTGAGGAGATTACGGTGGCCCTAGTGGCTTCTTGGGGAGCATTGTGCCTCCACACCGCTCCAAACGGAGATTAGCATCCGCAAGGGTGTGAACTTCGGGATACATCGTCGTCTCCGCGTGCCTCGGTTATCTCTTACCCGAGCCCTTTTACTTATGCACTTTACTTTGTGATAGCCATAGTGTTTCATGTTATATATCTTGCTATCACATAGTTGTTTATCTTGCTTAGCATAAGTTGTTGGTGCACATAGGTGAGCCTAGTTGTTTTAGGTTTTGTGCTTGTCAAATTAACCGTTAGGTTTATTCCGCATTTGTTCAAGCCTAAACCGTAATTATTTTAAAGCGCCTATTCACCCCCTCCCCCCCTCTAGGCGACATCCACGATCTTTCAACGGGGTCGCAGCTAAGTCCCCGAGTGGGAGGATTGCTCTCCACTCGGAGTGTTTTTTAACTTAGGCGATTACGGGGTCGCAGCTAAGCCCCTGAGTGGGAGGATTGCACTCCACTCGGAGTGTTTTTAACTTAGGCGATTATGGGGTCGCAGCTAAGCCGCCGAGTGGGAGGATTGCTCTCCAATCGGAGTGTTTTTAACTTAGGCGATTACGGGGTCGCAGCTAAGCCCCCGAGTGGGAGGATTGCTCTCCACTCAGAGTGTTTTTAACTTAGGCGATTACGGGGTCGCAGCTAAGCCCCCGAGTGGGAGGATTGCTCTCCACTCGGAGTGTTTTTAACTTAGGCGATTACGGGGTCGCAACTAAGCCCCGAGTGGGAGGATTGCTCTCCACTCGGAGTGTTTTTAACTTAGGCGATTACGGGGTCGCAGCTAAGCCCCCGAGTGGGAGGATTGCTCTCCACTCGGAGTGTTTTTAACTTAGGCGATTACGGGGTCACAACTAAGCCCCCGAGTGGGAGGATTTCTCTCCACTCGGAGTGTTTTTAACTTAGGCGATTACGAGGTCGCAGCTAAGCCCCCAAGTGGGAGGATTGCTCTCCACTCTGAGTGTTTTTAACTTAGGCGATTACGGGGTCGCAGCTAAGCCCCCGAGTGGGAGGATTGCTCTCCACTCGGAGTGTTTTTAACTTAGGCAATTACGGTGTCGCAGCTAAGCCCCCGAGTGGGAGGATTGCTCTCCACTCGGAGTGTTTATAACTTAGGCGATTACGGGGTCGCAGCTAAGCCCTCGAGTGGGAGGATTGCTCTCCACACGGAGTGTTTTTTAACTTAGGCGAATCGGGGTCGCGGCTAAGCCACCCACTGGGGGATTTGGACACAAGTGATTATGGGAAACCAATCATTAAGATACTGTAACGATCTTGTCTTTGTAAAATATCTGAAATGCTTTTATTACAACTCGACGGGTCGAGTGATTCTAGGTGTAGAAAGGACGAAGCAGCTCCGCGTTCCATGCACGTGGCTCGTCTATTTTCTTGGCTACGTTGTAGATGTGATACGCTCCATTGTGAAGCACCTTGGTGATGATGAAGGGACCTTCCCAGGCCGGAGCGAGCTTGTGAGGTCGTTTCTGAACCACTCGGAGCACAAGGTCTCCCTCCTGAAACGCTCGACCTCTGACATTGCGGGCATGGAATCGACGCAGATCTTGCTGATAAATGGTCGACCGGACCAAAGCCATCTCGCGTTCTTCCTCCAAGAGATCGACTGCGTCTTCGTGTGCTTGCTCTGCTTCGGTTTCTGAGAACAGTTCAACTCTGGGAGCATTGTGCAGCAAGTCACTCGGAAGCACAGCCTCGGCGCCATACACCAGGAAGAAGGGGGTTTGTTCAGTCGACCGGTTGGGTGTTGTCTTCAGCCCCATAGGACTGATGGTAGTTCGGTCACCCAGGCTCCAGCAGCATGCTTAAGATCACGCATCAGACGAGGATTTAACCCTTGAAGGATCAAACCATTCGCCCTTTCAGCCTGTCCATTCGACTGTGGGTGCGCGACGGACGCGTAGTCGACCCGAGTGCCTTGAGATGCACAGAATGCCTTGAACTCATCAGAATCAAAGTTGGATCCATTGTCTGTGATGATTCTGTGAGGAACTCCATATCTGAATATCAACTCTCTGATGAAACTGGCGGCAGTGCCTGCTCCAAGGTTCCTGATGGGCTTGATTTCGATCCACTTGGTAAACTTGTCGACTGCTACGAGCAAATGGCTGAAGCCACTCGCGCCGGTTTTGAAGGGTCCGACCATATCCAATCCCCAGACTGCAAACGGCCAAACGAGCGGAATAGTCTAGGACAGATGCAGGCTTGTGAGACATGTTGGAGTAAAACTGGCAACCTGCGCACTTGTCGACTATATCCTTCGCCATCTCATTTGCTCGAGGCCAATAAAACCCCGCTCGGTATGCTTTGGCCACGATGGTCCGAGAGGACGCATGATGACCACAGGTCCCCGAGTGGATATCATTTAGGATCATCTGACCTTCTTCTGGGGTGATGCAGCGTTGTGCAACTCCTGTGACACTCTCTGTGTAAAGCTGCCCTTTTATCACGGTGAAAGCTTTGGATCGAACCGAACAATTCAGAAAATGATAGGCGCTCCCACCCCCACCCCGGCGATCGCCACCACCTCCGGTGATCTCCTCCCCTAGCCACCAAATTTCATTTCCTCTCCATTAGATCTCTCCGGCGCACTGAGATCTACATCCTAATACCCATCTCCATGGGTTCTGCTGATGGATCCACCCTTGGCTTGGACTTCTCCAAGGGTCTGGTTTTTGTGGAAAAGGTTTTTCAATCTACGGGTTTTCCGGTGCACCCCATGGATGACACGGGCTTCTTCACCATGGTAATTTCTTTTGGCCGGCACGATTTTTGTTTGACTGAGGATTCGGTGGCAGCGGCACTTGAGGCGGCCATCGGAGGTTCTGCTATTGAGTTCATGGTTTTTATGATCAAGGATAGGGTTTTTGGTTTTCAAGTTTCTTGCAAGGCTGTGGCTTTGATCATTCTCAAGCTCCGTTCTTTCTCTTGTGATCATTTTAAATGTTTCTTTCATCTTTGGGGTAATGGTGGCCCAAATTGGGGCCGTGAGTTTAAACTTTGGAAATTGGAATGTGATGCCGAGTGGATCATTGTTAGTCCTTCCAAACGTCGAGCTACCCTTGGCATGTTGGCTATGCACACCAAGCCCCGTAAATCTTCGATAAGATCATCTCATGCCCCTTCCAAGAAGCTTTCATTTTCAAAGTTCCAGAATTATCCTGCTTGTCGTGGTTATCGTTATCCGGCCACGCAATATTGCATTCAAACGGTTGAGGATGCGGGGTACACGCTTTCTGCGCATGAAAGGGTGGTCATCCATCCCCCGCCGCCGGCTGAACTCCGATGGACATCGACTACCCCCTCCATTTCTTTTGGAACGGTTAGGGATCTTCAAACAGCTGCGGATGGGTCGCCGTCTATCTCGGGCGGAAATTTTGGCTCTCCGAATGTGGACGTGCCATCCCATGTTGGGCCGTCATCTTCACGTTCCACGGTCCAAGTGGAGCCGGTGTTCTCTTCTGGGCCTTCTATTCCTTCCTCTCAGCAAGCAGAAGAAGATTTTGATAACTTGGTATCGGGTATGGTGGACGAAATTTTAACGTGTCAGATTTGCTTGTCTAAGGGCCATTTTGCTGCGGCGTGCACGTCTAAACTACATTGTACCTCTTGTCTGCGGGTGGGGCATGGTAAAAAGGATTGCAACAAGTTTGCAAGGATCTTGGGTCTGGTTTGGAAACCGAAACCCGGTAACGTTGCAACTTCCGAGGATCGCTCAGCTCCCACCGAGAATATCTCTCTGACACAGCTTTTACCAAACTTGGACTCCTCTTGCACTTCCGCATTTACTGCTTCGCCCTGTTCCATCAGTCCTGGTCCCAAAACACCTTCGACCGCGCCGCCTGAGACCCCTCCTCCGCCGGATTTCTCGCCGTCTGCTTCTAGCCCGGGTTGTACCCCTCTGATGGCCAACTTCCCTCTCGACCCCTTGCTGTATGTGTCGGCTGGCCATCACATTGTGGATGGCGGTGATGCTCGTTTGCCTCGGACCTATGTGACGCCACATACCCCACTTGTGCGCCGCCATGAGGAGTTCATGCTAGCTGAGGTAATGCCCATCCCCCCTCCCGATCAGATTGGTGCTGCTAGAGAGGAAGTGGTTCAATGGTTGCAAGCTCATGGGGTGTTGGTGAGGTCTGCTCAGCCTTGGATTAGATCGGTGGATCTCTTTGAGCTTCGGGATGCTGCAGTCAGGTTTTCTCTTCTTCAGATGCCGCCCCAACCTCTTGGCAACGATCGTTTTATGCGTTTTATGAAACACGATGAGGGTGAATCTTTTAGAGGTGCTCAGGGTTTCCGTCAGGGCCTGCTCATGTTCTTGGGAATTCCGCTTGATCTTCGCAATGAGGATAGTATTTGGGCAGCGGTGAACACATTTGGGAAGTTTCATCATTGGATTAGTGAGGATCCATACCTTGTGCGCACTTTGGTCTTTGCGTCTTTTCCAGAAGATATTTTGGTGCCACGAGATGTGGTGTTCATGGATTATGCTGCCTGGGGTGGTGCCAGGGTGTCTTGGACGGCGCCTCTGTATATCCTTGGGGCCAATTTTGCTGAACAGATGCCCCAAGATGAAGACTGGATGCCCGTCAATGGCAATCCTCATCCCCTGCCTGGCGTACCCTTCCCGGAGATGCCACCTTTTATTCTGCCTCCATTCCCGGCTCTGGGGTGGAACGATGTGCCGCCACCTCCGCCTGAACCTGCACATAATGAGGTGCATGAGGACAATTGGGGAAACTGGGAGGAACCTGCTGCGGAGCCTGCTATAGAGGATCAAGAATCCATGGTGTTGAATGCCTCGGCTCAACCCAGTTCGGCTCACCAAAGTTCTGATGCTCAACTTCAGGTGCCCCCTGCACCTATCGTTCTCATTGATGGGGCTCCACCTGACAACCTGAATGATCTGTTGGAGATTGCACCGGACCTGGAGGATGCTAGTAACTGGGCAATTGTGGTCTATCAACCTCCTCTTATTGATGTCCAAGCTTTGGATCAGCCTGTGGTTAAGATTCCCTTTGGTCCCCCTCTGCCCCCTGAAATGATTTGGAGGCGCTCGTTTGAAAACCTGCTGAATGCTCCAATGGTGTTTGAGGTGCCAAAACCTCTGCTGCCTAAACCCCTGTCGCCTGTCATTTTGACCAAGAGAAACTGGGACTTTGCTTTCCAGCAAGATGATCTTCCTTTGCTGACATGGAAGGAGCCGGTACCTGCCCGACCTGTGGCTAGAGCGTTATTTGTGGATGATGCTGAGAGGGCTGCGCCTGTTGTCCCTTCTCCTCCTACGAGGGGCCACGCAAAACTCTGGCGCCAACGCCTCTTGTTGTAACATCTGTTCGAAGGTGTACCAGAAGTTCGGCCCAGCGTGATGGGTTTAAGCCCACTTTCCATGAGCTGGTTCTGCAGCCCAAGAAGAAGAAGCCCAAGGCCAAGCCCCTTTCTGCAGAGATGTCTGATGACCCTGCATTTGGAGATGCTCCTCCACCTACTCCCATCAGTCATCTGCAAGCTATTGGCAAGGAGCTGGAGATTGATGCAACTCTGCTCACGGAGGATGCACTTATGGTGGACCCTGCTGCTGCTGCAAATCAAGCCTCCAATGAATAGTGTGCTCTTCTTCTGCTGGGTTTGGCAAGCCCATAAATCTGCTTTATGCATTTGGTTTTCATTTTCCGATCATTGGATATGTAATAATGTTGGTTCGGAACTATTATGTGCTTTTGGGCATCTGACATTGTGTGTCATGTGCATGGGAGACTTGTTTATGATATTTCTTTATGAATAATCACTGTAGAAACTGGAATGTCCGGTGCTGGAATGTCAGGGGTTTAAACTCTGAGGCTAGGCAAAGAGCTGTTAGACAAAAGATTGACGAAAGTCATTGTGCTATTGCTTGTGTGCAAGAAACTAAATGTGCTTCATTCGATTCCAGAATGATTAAAAGCTTTTACCCCAAGAGATTTGACAGCTTTGCTTTCTCTCCTTCCTTGGGGGCCTCTGGTGGAATTCTAGTTGTTTGGAACTCGTCTATATTTGGTGGGACTTTATTGCAAGTCCAACAATTTGCAGTGGTGATCGAGTTTGTTTCTAGGCAAAACAATGAGCGGTGGACACTTGTGGTGGTTTATGGTCCTTGTCAGGGGGAAGCTAGGGATAATTTTGTAACCTGGTTGTATCACCTGAACATTCCCGTGGATGAGAATTGGCTGTTACTGGGGGATTTTAATTTCTTACGTTCTGTGGATAACAGAAATCTACCTGGTGGTGATTTGAATGACATGTTCATCTTTAATGAGATTATTGGACACCTCGGCCTTTTGGAATTGCCCATCAAAGGAAGGTCCTACACTTGGTCCAATATGCAGGATACTCCACTCCTTGAGCAGCTAGACTGGTTCTTCACTTCTGTTGATTGGATATCTGATTATCCCATGACTGAGGTGCTACCTCTTGCCAGAACTGCTTCTGACCATGTGCCTTGTATGGTTACAATCAAAACTTCTATTCCCAAGTCTAATATCTTTAGGTTTGAGAATTATTGGTTGGAGTTGGAGGGTTTTATGGACTGTGTTGATTCCTCATGGCAGAAACAATCCAGAAAGGGCCATATTACTGCCAGGATAGCTGACAAATTTAAGTCCCTGAGAATGTGTCTCAAGAGATGGCAGAAGAACATTTCCAAACTGAAAACTCTAATTTGTAAATGCAATAGTGTTATCCTGCTCTTGGATGAGCTGACAAATTTAAGTCCCTGAGAATGTGTCTCAAGAGATGGCAGAAGAACATTTCCAAACTGAAAACTCTAATTTGTAAATGCAATAGTGTTATCCTGCTCTTGGATGAGCTTGAGGAATATAGAACACTCTACAGACATGAATCCAATTTCAGGATAGTGGTTAAAACCCATGTTGAGAAATTGCTCCACCTTCAATGTCTCTATTGGAGGAAAAGATGTACTATCAGATACATAAAAGTGGGTGGTGAGAACACCAAGTTCTTTCATGCTATGGCCACGGAGAGGTATCGAAGGAATTCTATTGCTAGCTTAAAATTGCCTGATGGTACTGTGGTGACTAATCATTCACAAATGGAGGGTATTATCTGGAATTGTTTTAAAAACAGAATGGGTTCTTCCAGGGGAATTAACATGGGTTTTGATCTCTCTTCCCTAATTGAACCAGTTGTGGGATTGGATGTTCTCACTAAGCCTTTTGAGAAGGAGGAAATGGACATGATTGTCAAGCATATGCCAGTTGATAAAGCTCCAGGTCCAGATGGTTTTAATGGTCTTTTCTTCAAAAGGTGCGGGCACATAATTTCCCAGGATTTTTATGAACTGGCCCAGGCTTTCTTTGAGGGTACTGCTCATCTGGAAAATATCAATGACTCTTACATAACTCTGGTGCCTAAGAAGCCCTCCCCTGAGGAGGTGGGTGACTTCAGACCTATCTCTTTAACAGGAATGGGTCTTAAGTTCTTGTCTAAGATGGCAGCCAATAGGTTTCAAGAGGTGATTATGCAGTGTGTCCACAAGAACCAATATGGTTTCATAAAAAGCAGAACAATTCAAGATTGTATTGGGTGGACCTTTGAGTATTTACACCAGTGCCACCAGTCCAAGAGACCTATTGTGATTCTAAAGTTGGATTTTGAAAAGGCTTTTGGCTCCCTTGAGCATGAGGCCATTGTGCAAATTTTGAGATATAAGGGCTTTAATGAGAAGTGGATCCTTTGGATGAAGCAACTTCTATCCACAGGTACCTCATCTGTTCTGCTTAATGGAGTCCCTGGTAGGAAGTTCAGGTGCAAAAAGGGTGTCACACAGGGTGATCCAGTCTCTCCCCTCCTTTTTGTCCTAGCTGCTGATCTCCTGCAGACTGTAATCAATGACATGTTCAGAAGGGGCATTCTTCAGTTACCTATACCTTGTCATGATCAGGAGTACCCCGTGATTCAGTATGCTGATGACACCCTTATTATCTTGCCTGCGGACAAGGACCGTCTTATAGCTCTCAAGGATATGCTCAGGGTCTTCTCTATGTCCACTGGTCTGGATGTGAACTATCACAAATCCTTTATTATTCCCATCAATGTGGACACTGCTGACATGACTGAATTAGCTTCTGCATTTGGCTGCCAGATTGGGAAAATGCCATTTACCTACCTTGGGTTGCCAGTGGGAACTACAAGGCCTAAAATGGTGGATTTTATGCCATTGGTTGATTGCATGGAGAGGAGAATGACAGCTAGTTCATCTTTTTTGAATCAGGGGGAAAGGCTGCAGTTTCTTAACTCTGCTCTGTCATCTATGCCCATTTTCTTCCTTTGCAGTTCGGCTGTCCCAGCTGGAATTCTTAAACAATTGGAGAGAATCCAGAGACAATGCCTCTGGAGGAGGAATAGGGTTTGCAGGCCAAAAAACAGGGGAGGTCTTGGTATTCTTAACCTTGGTTCTCAGAACGTTGCACTTCTGATCAAACATGCGAATAACTTCCTTAATAAAAAGGATCTCCCTTGGGTATCTTTAATTTGGGATACCTACTATCATAATAGGGTCCCCCAGGGAACTTCTGATTGTGGCTCATTCTGGTGGAAGGATATTTGCAAGGTCATGCATCATTTTAGGGAGTGTGCTTGGGTTCAGATTAATGCAGGGGACACTGCCCTCATGTGGTCAGATAACTTGCAGTTTGATGGTCAGGTGTCTAGCCTTCAACTCAGATTTCCCAGGCTCTATTCCTATGTTAAGGACCCCTGGGTCACTGTTCTTGAGTTCTTGGACTCTCAGGATATATTCCAGCACTTCCACCTTCCTTTGTCCAGCCAGGCTTTTGATGATCTGACTATTCTCCAGTCCATGTTGGGTGGCCTTAATAGAACACCTGGGTCCAAGGATATTTGGTTTTGGAAGGGCACTGCCAAGGGATACTCACCAAAGTTGTTTTACTCACATACTTTTGCATCAGCATCTTTCAACCCTTTGACAGCTTGGATCTGGAAGTCCTCTTGTACAATGAAAATCAAATTTTTTGCTTGGATGCTTATTATGGACAGGTTGAACACCAAGGACATGGTGGATAGGAGGCATTGGCATTTGGAGGATGGAGTAAACTGTGTCCTTTGTCCTTTGCAGACTAGGGAAACAAGGGATCATCTGTTCTTTAATTGCAACTTTAGTGTCAGAGTTTGGAACTATCTGCAAATTGATTGGTCTTCTGGTGACTCCATGGCTCATTTGGTTATTAATGCTAGCAGGAGTTTTAGGAAGCCCTTCTTCACCGAAGTGGTGTTCATTGCTTGCTGGAATATCTGGATCATCAGGAACGCTAAGGTCTTCAGGCATGAGAGAGCTAGTTTCAATAAATGGAGAACTGCATTCATCCATGACATCAGCTTAATGCAATATAGAGTGAAAGTTGCCTACAAAGATGATCTTCTTCGCTGGATTTCATTTCTGCCACCTTGAGGCCAATAGTCTGTATCTTTTATCTTGTTATTTCTCCTTCTTCCCCTAGCTTACTTTGATTACCTCTTGTAATCCCCCTTTGTACTTGTACTGTATCTATTTTTCTCAATAAAGTTTTGATATGCTATGGGGGTTTCCCCTACAGTTCCCAGTCAAAAAAAAAGCTTTGGATCAACGGACTATCTGGCGAGCCTCGTCTTCGTCCTCTGGGAGCTCTTTTCTGAGAATGTACGCGATGTATGGGACCATCCAATCGGGAGTGATCACTAAGACTTCCATGATCAGGTCGACCACGGCTGGAATCTCTACCTCAGTCAGGTTGGTTGGACTTATCGGTTGCGGGGGCTCTTCCTTGAAGGGATCTTCTTGTACTAACGGGGTATGGAGATGCTCCAAGAACACATTGCTGGGGATAGGCTTCCGAGTGGAACCTATCTTCGCCAGATCATCAGCAGCTTGATTTTTGATTCACGGTATGTGGTGGAGCTCCAATCCCTCAAACTTCTTTTCCAGCTTCCTCACTGCGTTGCAGTAACCTGTCATTGCGGGACTCCTGACATTCCATTCCTTCATCACTTGGTTAACCACCAAATCTGAGTCGCCATAAACCATTAGGCGTCGGACGCCGAGTGAAATGGCCATACGCAACCCATATAAAAGTGCTTCATACTCTACTTCATTGTTTGAAGAGTCAAAGTGAATCTGAAGGACATAACTAAGCTTGTCTCCTCGTGGGGACACTAAAACCACTCCTGCACCAGAGCCATTCAACATCCTGGACCAATCAAAGAACATGGTCCAATGTTCCGACTGAATTTGAATCGGTTGTTGCTGTTCAGTCCACTCTGCGAGGAAGTCTGCAATTGCTTGAGACTTAATGGCCTTCTTTGCCTCAAATTTGATGTCCAAAGGAAGAAGTTCAATCACCCACTTTGCCACTCGACCAGTTGCATCTCTGTTATTCAGGATCTCTGACAAAGGAGCGTCGCTGACGACTGATATTGAATGATCAGAGAAATAATGTGCAACTTTCTTCATGGTCAGGTAAATCCCATAAACAAGCTTATGATAATGAGGATATCTCTGCTTGGACGGGGTTAAGACTTCTGAGATGTAATACATGGGGCGCTGAACTTTGAAGGCCTTGCCTTCTTCTTCCCGCTCGACCGTGAGCACTGTGCTAAAAACTTGTCCTATGGCTGCGATGTAAAGCAACAGAGGCTCCTTGCTAACCGGAGCAGCAAGCACCGGCTGGGTGGAAAGCAGGGCTTTGAGCTCTTTAAACGCTACTTCAGCTTAGTCACTCCACTCGAATTTGTCAGACTTCTTCATCAGTCGGTAAAGAGGCAGTGCCTTTTCACCGAGGCGTGAGATGAATCGGCTCAAATCGGCCAAGCAACCAGTAAGCTTCTGGACGTCGTGCAGGCGCCCTGGGCGCTTCATTCGGAGGATTGTGCCAGTCTTCTCTGGGTTTGCGTCGATCCCTCGTTCGGGAACAAGGAAACCGAGTAACTTTCCGCCTAGGACTCCAAATGTCCACTTAGATGGGTTAAGCTTGATATCGTACCTTCTCAGGTTGGCAGAGGTTTCAGCTAGGTCAGTCAGCATGTCGGAACCTTTGCGTGACTTAACCACTATGTCATCCATATATGCTTCCACATTCCGACTGATTTGAGTGAGCAGGCACTTCTGAATCATGCGCATGAATGTGGCACCAGCATTCTTGAGGCCGAAGGGCATAGTAACATAGCAAAAACACCCGAACGGGGTGATGAAAGCCGTTTTTATCTCATCGGGTCCATACAGTCGGATCTGATGGTACCCGGAATAAGCGTCCAAGAAGGACAGTCGCTCACATCCCGCAGTTGAGTCGACAATCTGGTCGATGCGGGGTAGAGGGAAATGATCTTTCGGGCAGGCCCGATTGATGTGTTTGAAGTCAATACACATTCGAAGTGAATCGTCTTTCTTGGGAACCATAACGACAATGGCGAGCCACTCGGAGTGGTATATCTCGCAGATAAACTCAGCAGCCAGGAGCCGAGCCACCTCCTCGCCAATGGATTTTCTCTTCTCCGTGGCGGACCAACGGAGGTATTCTTTGACGGGTTTTACTTTTGGGTCGACTCGCAAACGGTGCTCAGTCAGTTCCCTGGGCACACCTAGCATGTCAGATGGTTTCCATGCAAAGATGTCCTAGTTCTCACGGAGGAACTGGATGAGCGCTTCTTCCTATTTGCTGTCGAGTGTCGACGAGATATGGGTCGGAGCAGCATTGGGATCGGTCGGGTGAACATGAACTGGCTTGGTCTCTCCGGCCGACTGAAATGCTGACTCTGAAGCAGGCCTCTTAGCACGCAGCAAATCACTCGGATCTGCCGTCTTCTGGTACTCTTGGAACTCTACTGCTGCCATCTGCTCATCTGCTATTTTTTCTCCATCTTGAAGACAATCTTCTGCTCTCTGACGGTTACCGGAAACCGTTATTACGCCTCTAGGGCCAGGCATCTTCATCTTGAGATAAACATAGCACGGTCGAGCCATAAAGCTAGCATAGGCAGACCTACCCAGAATGGCGTGATATGCACTCTGGAAATCCACTACCTCAAACGTCAACTTCTCCTTGCGGAAATTCTTCTCATCGCCGAAAACCACATCGAGAGTGATCTGGCCGAGTGATTCGGCTTTCTTTCCTGGAATGATCCCATGGAACCGCATGTTACTCTCACTGAGTTTGGACATCGGGATGCCCATTCCTTTGAGAGCTTCAGCATACATAATATTCAGGCCACTGCCACCATCCATCAGGACCTTAGTCAGTCGGGTGCCCCCCACGACTGGGTCGACCACCAGCGCCTGCCGCCCAGGGGTAGCTACGCGTGCCGGGTGGTCGGACTGGTCGAATGTAATAGGGACCTTTGACCACTTCAGATATCTCGGTGTTGCCGGAACAACCATGTTTACTTCTCTGTTAATGACCTTTAGTCGACTTTTTCTCTCAATATTGGCAAAAATCACCAAGGTGGCATTGACATTGGGATAACCACCGTCATCGTCCTTATCCTCTTCCTCCTTCTTAGGCTCTTTGTCCTTACCACTAGGTTTACTTTCTTGGAAGCTCTGAATAAGGAGTCGACATTGTCGAGTGGCATGCTTGGGGAGAATCAGATTCCCCTCCTCATCCTTCTTGGTGTGAATGTGACACGGTAAATCCAACACATCATTTCCTTCCTGATCTTTCACCTTCTTGGGGGTCCAGGGCCCTTTAGGTTTCGCTTTGAACTTTCCTTGATTTAATACTACTGCCTCGGCAGGTCCTGCTGCCTCAGCCTTTCGCTTCTGCTTCCGACTGGAATTTCCTCCCCCGGTGTCCTGGGCGACTGTTTTGTGCTTGCCGCTCCGGAGTCGGTCTTCCTCTTTGTCGTTAGCGTATTTGGTAGCAATCTCCATCATCCGAGTCAAGGACATATCTCCTGTCCGACCGAATTTCAGGACAAGCTCCCTGTAGCGAACGCCTTCCTTGAAGGCACAGACTGCTTGGTGATCAGACACATTTTCCACTGTGTGGTGCAGAGTGATCCATCTCTGGATATAGTCCCTCAGGGTTTCATTCGGTTTCTGCATGCATGGCTGCAGCTCTGGTAGACCGGCTGGTCTCTTGCAAGTTCCCTCAAACGTTCTGGTGAACACTCGGGCTAACTCATCCCAACTCAAAATACTCCCAGGGGCCAACTGAGTCAGCCAAGCTCTGGCAGACCCTTCAAGCATCAGAGGAAGGTGCTTCATGGCCACCTCATCACTGCCACCGCCGATGTGCACAGCCACTGGTAATCTTCGAGCCAAGTATCGGGCTTCGACTCACCCGTAAACTTACTGATGCCAGTCGCCAATCTGAAGTTATGGGGTATCTCAGCAGCTCTGATGGCCCTTCCAAAACACTCGGGGCCGAAAACATGGACTCTACCTCAACTGGGTCTGTCCCGATCCAGCCCTTTGATGTATGCTCTGTTCCGGTCGACCAGACCTTGCACAAGGACGGACCTTGCGTCAAAGCCAGGTTCTCTGGGGTCGACTGGAACTCTGCGGTCGTTCCTGTACGGAATCCTGTCGTCATTGCGCCGGGGCGCGTATGACCCGTCCCTCAGAAGGGGCGAAGGCGCTCGACGGTAGTTGTCGCGGGCGTACTCACGATCATATTCGCCATGAGCCCTTCCCAAGTACCGATCCTGACGGTGATCACGACCTCCCTGTCGCAAAGGGGACCTTGGACTGTGAGCCAACTGAACGGTGTCCGCCCTCACTGATCTGCTGTGGATTCTGTTCCGCGACTGAGAAACAGCGGAGTTCTGGTCTCCCGCTGCTCGGAGCAGCGCCCTGATCTGTTCCAGGCCTCTCCCAGCTTCTGATCGGGGCGGCTGAATAGACTCTGCAATACGCGCAGCCGCTGCCAAATTCTGAATCGGTGTATGGAATACCTGAGTTTCCGGCGGAAATAACTGTCGTGCACGTCGACTGGATTCGGGAATCAGTCGACGAGCACGTTCATCGAGAGAATGTTGGTGATTCTCCAGATGAGTGCGCTTAGCCAGAGTGGCCAGGCGCACCGCCTCCAAGGTCCGGGCCTCGGCGGTTTCCCCGATGATGGGGGTCTGGAGAGCCTCCACGTTGCGGCGGTGCAGCTCCTCCCTCTGCTGCGAACTGAGAGGTTGGGGCTGGTACTCTTCGTGGTCGAGTGACGGACCGGCGCTCCTGCCGCCGTCGCCGCTGTGACAGAAGCCAGGCGGACCGCGATGGGAGTCGACCATGAGGACCTCCGCCGCGAGATCACAACTCCCGCTCTCAGAAAGAGTATCTGCGAAGTCAGTCGACAGATCGACCGATCCGCGAGAATACATGTCGGGCTCAATAGCCGCGACTTGGGGGGTGAAGGTTTGACGAGCCACTGCGTGCCTCACCCATCGCTGGAGCCGCGAACGGCCAGACCGCTTGCGGCGGCGTCCAGCGGAGTGAGTCGACAATGCGATGACCGACTGGTACGGTGAAGATGGCTGCCTGAGGAGGACGCTGCAGGAACTCGCGCGGAAGTGCGCCGAGCCGCGATCCGGAAGGGCCTCGACGTCGAGGGGAGCCTCCTGGAGCCAGGCAGAATCGTCGGCGACGAAGATGAGCGCGCCGAGCCGAATCTCGCGGCCCATGACCAAATCGCCACCGGAAACCATGCTGATGAAGGCTGAAGAAAATGCAACCTCGCCGGAAGTCGCTAAGACGCTTTGCCCCACGGTGGGCGCCAACTGTCGTGGTACTAAGTCTGACAGTACGAATAGGGGATACGTATGGAGAGGCAAGGTCCTAGCTACGGCAAGGTTGTATGCAAGTGTTTACGAGTTCAGGCCCCTCTCGGAGGAGGTAAAAGCCCTACGTCTCGGTGCCCGGAGGCGGTCGACTGGATTATGAGTATGTGTGTGTGTTACAGGGGGTGCGAACCCTTGTCCCAGAGGAGGGGGTGGCTTATATAGAGTTCGCCAGGACCCCAGCCATCTCCCGTTACAGAGGGTTGAATGTACATAAAGATTGAGGCGTTACTGGTAACGCCAGCCTTAAGTGCCTTTAATGACCTTAAAGACTACGGAGTGAATGCTCGCCCGTTGCTGTTTTGAGTGACTTCTGGTCTTCAGTAGGTCGAGTGGTTTCTTGTATGGTCGAGTGGTTGACTGGTCGTGTGACTTCGGGAAGGAAGGGTATCCGAGTGGTTCGTTGGTCGAGTGGATTGCACTCGACACCTTTACTGGATACCTTTTGTTGTCTCTTGAGCTTCTTTGCTTCTAGGATAGTGACCTTAGGTAGGGCGTATAGATCAGGCCTGTGACCCTACCCTAGGTCTGTATCCTCATCAGTCGTCCTGGTCAGATCGGAATCCTCCACCGCCTCTGCCACCATCCTGCTCGGTTGGCCGCATCACCGGGACTTTGCGCAGGCAACACTATTGTGATTGCGAGCTGTTGCGCACCGCAGCCCACGGCCGACTAAGTTTTTTTACCGGAGCCGGTACCTACCGGTCAAGCATCCGCCGTTGGTGTCATTTTAGAGATTTGTGCCCTTGTTTTATTTATCAGATAGATGAATGGTAATACATGAATACATGTACTTGCGTCAGACAGACAGAGTCAGCTTTTAAAGAGAAGAGAGAGGGGACAAGAGAGAACGGTGCATGCATGCATGCATTCTCTCACCCCTGGACATGCATTTTATTTTCATTCTCATATTTCTAATGATTCATATCTTTTAAACCAAATGTTCATTACTGAAACTTCTTATATATTTGAATTCACGGGGTGAAGACCTTCAAAACAAGATCAGTTTTGAATATATTTGAACTATCTTTTTCATATATATTTCAATTACATTTGAAATTAGTTTCATAAAAATAAACATGTTTCACTAGTTCATAGAAGTGATTTATACGGTTTCGAACATGTCACAAACTGGAATATGGAAATCACAAACACAATGAAAGATCTTTCATATATTATGAAAAGAAATTTTAATAAATTTTTAATAATCAATTCTGCACTATTTTAACTGATTTGAAAACATCAATATCACACATTTGAACACATAGGTTTCGGCCATTTCAAAGAACTGGCTTCGTACATTTCATAAAACTAATTTCATTCATTAAAAAAACTTATTTTAGAAAACTGATTTCACTTATTTTAATATAATCATTACAAAGCAATTCACTCGTTCCAAGACTAGATTTCACTCACAAGATCAATTCACATATTTTAAACAACCTATTTCACTATTTTTCACACACAAGATTAAGCAAATTGACAAACATACCGAAATATGTTTCATATATTTCAAAGAAATAGTGGAATGACTAGATTTCACTCATTAAAAGAAACTAGTTTCGTATATTTGAAATAACCAATTTCACATATTTTAAACAACCTATTTCACTTTTTTTCAAACACAAGATTAAGCAAATTGACAAACATACCGAAACATGTTTCATATATTTGAGAAATACATGTTCAATAAAAATTGAGTGAAATATTTAGACAACAACTTAGACGTGTTTGAAATAATCAATTTCACATATTTCAAATAACCTATGTCGCATATTTCACTATTTTTTATATTTCAATTATCTTTTAAACCACTTTTATAAAACATAAAATTGATCCGCTATTTCATAAAAGTGTTTTTGACTATTCGCTAATATCAGTTAAAAAACCATTTCACTCATTTCAAAAATCAATTTCACACATTCATAAGACAGATTACTCTCATTTGCAAACATCAATTTCACTGCAAATTTATGAAAAATATTGAAATGTATTCCGCTCATTAAAACTATCAGTTTCAAACACTAGAAAATTAGTTTCACAACAAAAATTGGTTTTATTTCTCTTTTATTCAAATAACTTATTTCACTCATTTCAGAAAACACACTGCACTCATTTACAAAATATATATTTCACCAATTTCACTAGTTTCAGGAAACACATAACATTCATTTTCAGAAAACATATTACACTCTTTTCACTAGTTTCCAAAATAATTATTTAACAAATTTGAAACAACCCATTTCACTTATTTGGAAAACTGATTTCACTCATTTCGAGAATTGGTTTCAATCATTTTGAAAATTGTAATTTGAAATGAGTGAAATTAATATTTTGACATGATTGAAATAGTAAAAATTAAACTAGTTTAAATATATTCAAGATTGGTCTCATTCTAAACATCTTATGTTCAAGAATTTGAATATATGAAAATTTTAAATAATAGAACAATGTTGTAAAAATATTGGCCATCTAAAAATGTAAACAAAAATAAAATGCATGAACTTGTTTGAGAGAGAGGAGAGATGCTGCATGCATGCGTACATCCTGCTGCAAAAAGTACTGCCACTCCTGACATGGGCCCTATTCATCTGACGATGATTTGACTATATACAAAAAATTAACTGCCTAAATACATGATTATACATATGAATGGATCCCGCTTAGACACACATCGTAAAGCATGTGAACGGTGGATGGGTAATTTTAGCTCATCTTTTTGAAATCTCTTTATACTATATTCTCATGCTCAGTGTTGTCACCATCAGAAATTGTCACCTTTCTTATTACTGAAAATTGTCATCTATGAACCACATTTTGAAAGTAACAGATTGCTTTTTCTCAAAGTGCACATTACAACCGCTTTTAAGGGCGTTCTCCCTATTGCTGGCCTAAGATTATTCTTGGTTAGTTACTAGCAAAACGTCAGGTTACAAAAGGACATACGTTTCTGCAGTTTTTGCTCAAGTTAAAATACAACCATGTCAACCAAACTGGAAACTGTACGTCAGGTCATACTGTCGTAGCACAAAAGAGCAGAGCGCTCTACTTCTCCATGGTTGATGCAGAGAAACGAGGGGAGAGATCAGGTTAGACAATAGACGAGAACAAAGGAGAGGAGAGAAGCCTCGCGATTCCATGCCGCGGGCACTGCCCGTTACCTACCGCCGGCGCTCACCGAGTCCAGCCGGCATTCCAAAATCACCCATGCTGGGGGCTGCAGGAGGTGATCGGAGTGCAGCGAACACGGGTGGTTGCCACCATCCGCCAGACTTTCGGGAACAGCCTCAACCAGTTTTTCGTGAGAATATTCAGGAATCGTGGCTGCCCTCAACCACACTATCCTCTCATCCAAACAACTGCTATCCCTCAAAGAAAAAGGGCTATCCCTATCCCATCCTGGGATAGCCACAACCAAACGCCACCTTAGAATCTTGCAGCAATCAAACGACCAGCATAAAAGGGCTCAGCTTAGCATTTTCTGAGGCAATCGTGCTTGGTTTCCAGAAGATATCAACCAATAGAAAGTTTCCGGAAGCTATCAATCTGTATCACTAAGGTACCACTAAACTAGGAGACTGGGATAAAAAGATGTGCTAAACCACACGGCACTCGCTCAGTATCATTACAAAAAAAATACTAGCTAACAAAGAACTTGATCAGTTATCATGGGCAGCAAAAGCCTTCTCCCAGCTAGCCCACCTCCTTCTCCCAGCTCAGTATCATCACAAAAAATACTAGCTAACAAAGAACTTGATCAGTTATCCTGGGCAGCGATCTCCTTCTCCCAGCTAGTCCACCTCCATGACTTTTTCACCTCCAGAGCTAAAAAAACACAATTCCAGCTATTAAAACATCATCTTGGTACATGTAAGAAACCTCCACCAACTCAATGTCAAATAACACAACATATGGCCGAAACAGAATGTTGCAGCACAAAAATGCAATACATAACTTGAAGGAATACCTGGCATTGTCTTCCTCGAGTTCTTCGAGAAATCTCTCAGGAATCATATCATAAGGTACATACCCCACAATGGGAATACCTCTATCATAAGAGTTCCAAATTTCCCGAAGACACTCTTGTTTATCCTTCTCTTTGTACAAGAGGTCAACAAATGCAGGCATAAATTCTCTGAAATAATAATGGGCCAGCATGTCTCTCTCCGGCATCATCAACAACACCTTAATGCACAATTACACAAATACAATTAGAAACAGGCACCTACTGAGCAGTGGGATAGGGATGGAAAAAGGAATGCGAACAATACCTTGGGCTTAGGGTGGGGACCTGCGGAGGAGCTGCTGGGGGTTGTCTTCTTCGCTTCAGCTTGAGACATAATTGCAGGAAGGAGAGCGTCCTGATTTAATGTAAATTATGAGCTGGAGAGGAAGTGGGGGAGAAGTGAGACAGGGGAAGATGAGAGAGTAGAGGATAGCCATACCTTTCTTGTGGGCTGAGGAGGGAAGCGGGGGCGAGCTCCAGAGTGACTCGCCGACGCCGCCAAAGGGTCATGGGCCTGTAATTTGTGAGTCAATTGGTTAAAGCAGACAATTTAATATTGTTTTCCTCATCAGGTAGAAAAAGAAACGAGTACCTTCTTTTTGTTATCAGATAGATACTTCTTCTTCTCCTTGTCCTCAGGTGAGTGCACCACAAGATGCCGCATGTAATGGCACTGCTTCCCAAATTTGTCCTCCATACCACTGCTCTCTATTAAGTTTTTTAACAGAAGTTCATCAACCTTGGTGATGTGCTGCCAGTCCTCTAAATGCACTGGGGCAGAACTGTCAAAGGCCCTCCATTCAGGATTGTCAAATTCCAGGTCCAAGGTGTTGGTGTAGAACTCTTGAACACCGTATGACCTCAGTTCAGGTGTAGCGAAAGCAGGTCTTTTCAACACCTTCAAGTGGAATTTGCTTAGTTCCTCAGCATTCAGTTCATCTGGGTTGGATATCCTTGGCGGTTTCTTCAGTTTGGCTATCATCTCAGCATAGTATGGTGGTAAATGGCCGTTGATCCTGTACAATGGATCAATTGCTTGTATAATACTTAAGATGTCGTCGGCCATGTCTTCCTCGCAAGTCAATTTCACCGTCTTCAATAGGATAGCACACAAGTTCTTTTTTTTTTATATGACTAAATGCCTTGTCTTGATTTTACCTTTCCAGGTTCTTCCACTCAAATGCGTGGCAAATGCATGCCCGAGTATGCTAGCGAGGATGTAGTTTCCCATAGGGCCTGCTGCACATAGCGTTATCTTGGGGCTGACCGAACCTCGGATTGCAGCAGCCACGAACTTAAAAGCCCTCACAAGCTCATTCTCAGGTTTTTCTTTTGAGAAGTCCTCAACCGTGCACCATTTATAGGGTCGTCTTGCAGACTCCTCGCTGCATCATCTCGTTCATGTCGCTTCACTGCTTCCGTTTGAGACGACTTTATTCCAGCTTCTTCCTCTCTCTGTCTCTTAGTCGCTATGGAACCCAGCTCAGGTACCATTCTGCCGTATGGCTCTGATCTGATGTGCTTTTTGTAATCTGCATTCCTTTGGACAATCTTTTCCCTAATGGTCCACCTTTTTTGTGCTGCCTGTGCATCTTCTAAGTTGCTAAATTGCACTGTGCCTCTTTTTCCCACCTTCAGAACATGCTCTGGTATCTTCCTGAACATGAAGCATAGATTGCTTTCCTCAATGTGGGGAGGCAGATTGAGACCAATTGTCCAAAGAAGTGGTACATTCTGCACACTGGATGTTGTCTCAGGTGATGAGCCTACGAGCAGCTGCTGGTGGTGAACCTCCTGGGATGATGATTGTGAATCTGCAGCTGCTGCTGAATCTGATGGGCTCTCGTGCTGCTGCTGGGACTGACTGGCGGAGGAGATCTGACCCTGTCCCTGCTGCTGGATCTTACTGGCTGTTGAGAGCTGCTGCTGCTGCAGCTGCTGGGCCTGACCAGTTGACGAGAGCTGCTGCTGCTGCAGCTGCTGGGCCAGACTACTTGATGAGAGCTGCTGCTGATCATATGGAAGCTGGCCGAATTGCTGCTGCTGCTGACTGTATGAGAACTGGCCAAGTTGCTGCTGACTGTATGAGAACTGGCGAAGTTGCTGCTGCTGCTGACTGTATGAGGACTGGCCGAGTCGCTGCTGCTGTTGCTGCCCGTGATACGGGTTGTACTGGCCCTGTTGGTGATGCCCCTGGGCGTAAGGGTGTCGATCCCGCCGATAGGCAGACAGATTCAGAGGGGGCTGATGCTGGACGTGGTGGTGGCCGTAGGCGTCGCGGTAGGGGTTGTAGACAATCCCCGCCGGCAAGGGCGCATCCTCCTCCTGCGGGGAGCGGGAGGGGGAGGGGACGAATTCCTTCGCATCAAAATTTAGCGGAGTGGGGTTGGGATGTTTATCCATGGAGAGGACGGCGCGGCGGCGGGGAGGACGGCGCGGCGGCGGGCGGCGGAGAGGACGGCGCGGCGGCGGGCGGCGGAGAGGACGGCGCGGTGGCGGGTGGAGTGCGGCAGGCGGCGCGGCGGGCGGAGGGCGGCGGGGAGGGCGGAGGCTTCCTCCTCTCTCCCTCGGGAGAACGCAAAAACCTAGATCTGCTCGTCTGTTGGGGTTGGGTGCCCTAGGAGGTCTAGGGGTTTTTTGTTGTGCCGAGAAAGTTTGGGCCTGGCTGTCTCTCCGAGAAAGTTTGACCCGCTTTTGGGCAACCCCATGGGCGGGGCTGGGCACCCATGTTTTGTGTTTCATTTTCGTTCATTTTTGTTTTTCTTTTCTTTTTTTCCTCTTTACTAAAAAAATGTTTGGGATTAAAAAAATCAAAGATTTCATGAATTATTTTTTTACCTGCGAATATAAAAAAATTGCTCCCAATTTTTTTACAAAATTTTGATTGATTATACAAATGCTTGCTAATTTAAAAAAATTTAATGAATTAAAAAATGTTTGCGGATTTCAAAATTGTTCGTCGATTTCAAAAAATGTTCCCAAATTTTTAAAAACTTTTCTGACTAAAAAAATGTTCACCAATTCAAAAAAATTCACGAATTCAAGTCGATTCAAAAAATGTTAACAGATTCAAAAACCGTTCACCAATTTAAAGAAATATTTGTTGATTCAATAAATGTTTGATGATTCAAAATATTCATGAATTTATAAAAAATGATTTTAAAAATATTCATTGATTCAAAAAATATTTGCCAATTCAAAAATTGCTCATGAATCATAAAAAAGATCCTTAATTAAAAAAAATATTTAGAAGAGGTAACAGAAAAAAAGAAATTAGAAGAACAAAACAGGTTGAGGGAAGGTTCTAGAACCTTCCAAACCATGTGGGAGAAGAGCACATAATAACCCAAATATGGGTCAACCCATATCTAGCAAGGTCTCTCGTGAGGGGCGCGCGTGTGCGGACACTATCCACCGACCCGCGCAATAAATAGGAATTCCGCTACACAACCTTCTCATTAATTATCTCCTCCTTCTGATTTAACGGGGCAGGCCCGTTCTTCCCCTACCCAACATAGTATCATAAGCAGCGACCTAGCTAGGCCCCAGGCTACCAGGGATGTGGCCTAGGGTGTAGCGGTGATACGTCATATTGTTTTTTATGCATAATAATCCTTTATGGAGTAGTTTTAATGATTTTTGTCTCATAATATGCAATGTTTACACAAAGAGGGAGAATGTCGGCAGATAGAATTTTGGACCTGAAAAAGCTACGTTAGAGTTACCTATTCTGCACATCTTCAAATAAACTGAAAATTTACGAAGAATTGTTTTGGAATATATAAAAAATACTGGAGCAAATAACTACCGGAGGGGGTCACCATGGTGAGCACAAGACACCAGGGCGCGCCTGGGGCCCCAAGCGCGCCCTGGTGGGTTGTGCCCTCTTTGGCCCACCTCCGGTGCCCATCTTCTGGTATATAAGTCATTTTGACCTAGAAAAAAATGAGAGGATGACTTTCAGGACGAAGCGCGGCCGTTGCGAGGCGGAACTTGGGTAGGATCACTTTTGCCCTCTAGCGGAGCGATTCCGCCGGGGAAACTTCCCTCCCGGAGGGGCAAATCGAAGCCATCATCATCATCACCAACAACCCTCTCATCTTTGGGAGGCCAATCTTCATCAACATCTTCAACAACACCATATCCGCTCAAACCCTAGTTCATGTCTTGTGTTCAATCTTTGTACCATAACCTCAGATTGGTACCTGTGGTGACTAGTAGTGTTGATTACATCTTGTAGTTGATTACTATATGGTTTATTTGGTGGAAGATTATATGTCCAGATCCATTATGCTATTTGATATCCCTCTGATCTTGAGCATGATTATCATTTGTGAGTTGCTACTTTTGTTCTTGAGATCACGGGAGAAATCTTGTTGCAAGTAATCATGTGAACTCGATATGTGTTCGATATTTTGATGATATGTATCTTGTGCTTCCCTTAGTGGTGTCATGTGAACGTCGACTACATGACACTTCACCATATTTGAGCCTAAGGGAATGCATTATGGAGTAGTTATTAGATGATGGGTTGCTAGAGTGACAGAAGCTTAAACTCTAGCTTATGCGCTACTTCGTAAGGGACTAATTTGGACCCAAAGGTTTAATGCTATGGTTAGATTTATCTTAATACTTTTCTCGTAGTTGCGGATGCTTGCGAGGGGGTTAATCATAAGTAGGAGGTTTGTTCAAGTAAGAACAGCACCTAAGCACCGGTCCACCCACATATCAAATTATCAAAATAACGAACACGAATCGAATCAACATGATGAAAGTGATTAGATGAAATCCCGTGTACCCTCAAGAACACTTTGCCTATTATAAGAAACTGTTTTGACCTGTCCTTTGCCGCAAAAGAATTGGGCTACCTTGCTGCATTTTATTTACCGTTACCGTTACTTGCTCGTTAGTAATTACCTTGCTATCAAACTACTCATTACCGACAATTTCAGTCCTTGCAGAAAATACCTTGCTGAAAACCACTTGTCATTTCCTTCTGCTCCTCGTTGTGTTCGACACTCTTACTTATCAAAAGGATCACGATTGATCCCCTATACTTGTGGGTCATCAAGACTCTTCTCTGGCACCGTTGCCTGGGAGTGAAGCGCTCTTGGTAAGTGAAAATTGGTAAGGAAAAATTATTACTACGTGCTGAAATTATTGTCACTTGTTACTATGAAGAATCATCCTTTGAGGGGTTTGTTCGGGGTATCTTCACCTTGACCGAAACCACAATTAGTTGTCCCTCAACCTACTGCACCTACTGAAAATATTGGTTACGAAATTCCTTCGGGTATGATAGAACAACTGCTAGCTAATCCTTATGTAGGAGATGGAACTGAACATCCTGATATGCATTTGATATATGTGGATGAAATTTGTGGATTGTTTAAGCTTGCAGGTTTATCCGGGGACGAAACTAAGAAGAAGGTTTTCCCTTTATCTTTGAAGGGAAAGGCATTGACATGGTAAATTTGCGTATTGAAACTCTAAGAGGTCCTCCTCCGCCTAAAGGTGATCTGTGTTTGAATTAAAAACAATTGCCCGACACTTTGAAATATGCTTATCCTGATGAGAAAAAGATATATCATGCTATTATTAGTGCTAACCATTCAGAACATGAAGAAGAAAGATTATTGAAAATTCTGAAGAAGCACCGAGCTGTTATTGGATATACTCTTGATGATTTTAAGGGCATTAGTCCCACTCTATGTCAGCACAAGATTAATATGGAACCTGATGCTAAACACGTTGTTGATCACCAACGACATTTGAATCCTAAGATGAAAAAGGTCGTAAGAACTAAAATACTAAAACTTCTGGAACCAGGTATAATCTATCCCATAGTTGATAGTAGATGGGCAAGTCCCGTTCATTGTGTCCCCGAGAAAGGAGGTATTACTGTTTTTCCTAATGATAAAAAAGAACTTATTCCACAAAGAATTGTTACTAGCTATAGAATGGTAATTGATTTCAGAAAATTAAATAAAGCCACTAGAAAAGATCATTACCCTCTATCTTTTACTCCCTTCGTTCCTTTATATAAGGTGTATTTGTTTTTTTAATAAAATTTCACAATGTAAGGTGCATTTCTTGTACATCCTCATAATTCCCTTTGTATCCCTCCAAAAATAGGAAAGTATCTCTCTCCCTGATTTCTTGTATCTCTCCTTGTATCAAAAGAAGGAAACTATCTGTCTCTCGATTGCATGTATCTCTTACTTTCGTGGACTCATATATTTACTTGCCACTAACCAACAAATTTGCCAAGGGTAATTTTGTCCTAACACCTCTATAATTATGCACCTTGGTCACCGTGCCGAAAATAATACACGTTATATAAAGGAATGGAGGGAGTATTGATCAAATGCTAGAAAGACTATCTAAGCACACACACTTCTGTTTTCTCGATGAATATTCTGGTTTTTCTCAAATACCTGTTTCACAACCTGATCAAGAGAAAATCGCCTTTACTTGTCCTTTTGAAACTTATGCTTATAGAGGTATGTCTTTTGGTTTATGCAATGCACTTGCTACCTTTTAAAGATGTATGACTGCTATATTCTCTGATTTTTGTGAAAAGATTGCTGAGGTTTTCATGGATGATTTTTCCATTTACGAAACTTCTTTTGATAATTGCTTAAGCAACCTTGATCGAGTTTTGTAGAGATGTGAGCAAACTAATCTTGTCTTGAATTAGGAGAAGTGCAACTTTATGGTAAATGAAGGTATTGTCATGGGTCATAAAATTTCTGAACGAGGTATTGAGGTGGATAAAGCTAAATTAGATGCAATTGAGAAAATGCCATGCCCTAAAGATATTAAAGGTATCGTAGTTTCCTCGGTCATGCTGGTTTCTATAGGAGGTTTATTGAAGACTTCTCTAAAATTTCTAGGCCTCTTACAAATCTTTTACAAAAGGATATTCCATTTGTTTTTGACGATGCTTGTGTAGAAGCCTTTGAAACACTTAAGAAAGCCTTAACATCTGCACCTATTCCATTCGTCGCGAGTTTCTCGATTATATAAATTGTACTTTCCAATGATCAATCAACAGAAGTTCCATTCACTCCAAACACGATGAGCACCCCAGCGATCGCCCTTCCCCCGCACCTTATTGTGTGCGATTATGCGATACGTGTGGATGTGGATGTGGGTTGGGGTTGGTCTGTTCAGTTAGGGCCGGTCCTGAGGGGGCGGGAGGGGCGGTCGCTCCGGCCCCCCATGATCGAGGGTGCCCCTCCCAGGTACGTACGTGTAGTTGTAGCATACGCACGCATCGCAAGGAGTTCCTATGTGCCGCATTCTATGTCAATTAATGCGCGTTCGCATAGGGCTGCTCGTTCGCAGGCTTAGTGGGCCCATCTCGCTAGCGACAAGTAGAAAACGCTGGAATAAAAAAAGGTTGCGTTGTAGTGGTTTGAACCCAAGACTAGCCACTTGAGAGCATATGACTCTAACCAGTTGAGCTAGTGACCTTTCTTGATTATAGTACAACGCAACACCTTAAGAAACTCAAATGTTGATCCGAATGTTTTAAAAAATTCGAACACAAAACTTTTTTTTTGAAAACAAAACATTAATGTTTAATCAAACGGGAACATTAACAACTTTGAGAAAACGCAAACATTTTTAAACACGCAAAGGAAGTTTGGGGAGCGAACATTTTTTAAACTACCCAAAAAACTGAACAGGATTTTTTTTTCAAAAACAGGAACAATTTCCAAATTCCAAAACAAAATTTGGAAACACGAACAACTTTTGCACGCGAACAAATTTTAAATTTTCCAAAAAAATTTTAAAACATGAAGGTTTTGGAATTGTGAACAGTTTTTTAAAGCACGGATATTTTTTGAATCTTGAGAACAAATTTTGAAACGGAGAACAAATTTCGAAGTGCGAACAATATTTTAAAGCACGAACATTTTTTGAATTTTAAGAACAAATTTTGAAACGGAGAACAATTTTAAAAAATCTCGAACAAATTTGGAAGTGTATTTTTTAAATACATGAACAAAAATTTGAAATCCGATACATTTTCTGAACTTCGTAAGTTTTGAGCTTTTCTGTGTAATGAGGACAATATTTTAATGTTGAGAACATATTTTTCAAAAACTGAACATTTTATGGAAACATGAACGTTTTGGAATTTCTGAAAAAAAAATTAAAACACAAACATTTTTTGAATCTTGAGAACAAATTTCGAAATGGAGAACAAATTTCGAAGCACGAACAAAATTTTAAAGCACGGACATTTTTTGAAACTTGAGAACAAATTTTGAAATGGAGAACAATTTTGAGAAATCCCTAACAAATTTGGAAGTGTGAATTTTTTTAATACATGAACAAAATTTGAAATCCAGTACATTTTCTAAATTTCAAAAGTTTTGAACTATTTTGTGTAATGAGAACAATATTTGAATTTTGAGAACATTTTTTTGAAAACTGAATATTATGAAAAAAGTTTCAAAAAAGGAGAAGAGAAGAAAAAGATATAAAAACCAAAGAAAGAAAATTTCTTGAAAAGAGAACTTAACTTGAAAAGGAAAACTGAAAGAAACAAAAATGTAACAAAAAGAAGAAAAAAACCAGAAGAAGAAAAAGAAAGAGTAATAAAATAAAAAGAAAAGGGAAAAAACCAGTTAAGGAACCTTCTAGATGGTTCCCAAAACTAGTAAGAATCGGCTGGGAACGCTCTAGAAAGTTTCGAAAACCGGATCATGTACGTACGCCAAAGATGGGCCAGCCCCAATCGTCGCTAGCTGCATCTCCTGTCCGATTCGTTGACAGTTTGACGCAATATGCGTCAAATAGGTTTTCCCCGCACCGCAGCCGAGCACACACGTACGTACGTCTTAGACTCGTAGTGGTTTCATTCCTCTCCGATCGCTGACTGCCAAGCGTCACGTACACACATTAACTCGCCTTACCAACAGACGGTCCCACCACGAAAACCACGCACCTCAGGGGAAACGAACGCCTCCGGCCTTCAGATACCGATAGCGCGCGAGCTTGTCCGCGCCGATCAATTTTCGCTGATCTCTATCTCTACATCTCTACATCTACATCTACACTACTACTAAAAAGCAAACATAAGTTTTTCTAAAGCCATACAACAAACTGTACATGGAATAATTAAGACCTAACGATTAAATCAACTTAACCAAATCCTACTGCCCGTATTACGTCAAAGGTCTGTCACCAAATCAACGGATTAGATTAAATGTTCTGCCAAGCAGACGCCGGGTGTGCCGATACTAGCGCTCGCTTCCGCTGATCTGGCGATCCCGCCCGCAACAACCCCGATTTGCGCGCCGATTCCACCCGACGTTGATGAGTTGGTTATCCCGATAATTTCTCTCTGCTCTAGACTCGGTCCTTTCCATCTTCCCACAAGCGTTGCAGGGTCCTATCCTCCGGCGCCGAAGAGGACGGAGGCCTGAAGAGCCACGAGTCTCGGAGGAGGACAAGCGGTGGGCGTAGTTGGTGGTCAACCGGGAGAGTGCGCACCTGTCGCTGTAGAGGAAGAAGCAGTGCGCTCGCCGGCGCCATTCATCGCATTCGCGCCTTCCCTCACTCCGGCGCCGCGAGCAGCCTCACCAGCCGGATCCACTCGTTCTGGACACGCCGCTACCACATCCCACTCCTGGCATGGCGTCCACTGCCTGAACGCGACCACCGCCGATCCATCCATGCGCGGACGCGCCAGCCTTAATGCCATCTCCTTCCACTTGCTGGCGTACTCCTCGCCTGAACGCCCGCCACATTCTAGATGTTGCGCCGCCTCAGCTGCCTGACGCCACCGATGAATCAATTCTTGTTTTCCCCTTTATTCCATACAAGACGCAATTCCAAATGTTTTGCTTTATTAACTACTGTACAAACTAGCAGGTTCAAGTTTGATCTCAGCGTATCATTGGCCTAATTATTGGCCGTGGAGGGGGACAATGATTGTGGAATTAGTGGCTTCTCCTTGATGATCCGCTAAGACACAACAATGTTACACAGTGAATTGGAGTTTTTTTGTAGCAACTGGGTGGTGGATCAGTTGAACTGATTTGAGAGGATTGTGCTTTGATTTTCAGACCTCTTGCAGCTTGAGGACGAGGTATGTGCCTCTCCCCTGGTTACTTGCCTGTACAATTAACCATATCGGATTCAGTATAATTTTTAACCCATTTGTAAGAAGAGATGGATCTGCCTCTGGTGGTGGGAGACAGACAATGCCTTTTGCGCATGTCTTCACACCGCCATTGCTGTATTATGTGTGATTTGAAGTTTGGCAACTGGCATGATGTGAGAAAAAAACATCAGTGGATACCTCGACAGTTGGTTTGTTACTTTAGACTGATGAGTGAATCTACAGGTAATGTTTGCACCAATAAAACTGCAACCAAGGTTTGTTACATTGCAGGACAAGTTCTACCCGAATCTCATAGATTTGTCTTCAGATAATGTTCTCTTAGTCGGATTGCGGCATGCAGCAAGGTGAGCAACCAATCATTGTCGGATTACGGGTTCCGCAAACCCTTGAGAGGTTCGAACTTTGGGGTGCGTGCGGAGATCTCAACCTACCCAGCCTGCCTACTCGCGATCCTCCTAAGCCTAGCGCGACGAGCTAGGAGAGACAAAGAGACACAACAGTTTATCCTGGTTCGGGCCACCTTGCGGTGTAATACCCTACTCCAACATTTTGGTGGATTGCCTTGGAGGGCTGAGGATGAACTAGTACAGTGGATCAACTGGCCTCAGGAGGCGAGGTGTTCTTGAGCTCGATAGAGCTGAGGGGATGTGAACCAGATCAGATGCCCCTTTATGGTGGTGGCTAAGTCCTATTTATAGTGGCCTCGGTCCTCTTCCCAAATGTTGGCGGGAAGGGATCCCACAATGGCCGGATTTGAAAGGGGACAAGTAGTACAGCTTATCCTGACAAAAGTGGTCTTCGCCTGCGAAAAGCCTCTGGTCGTGACGCTGCGGTGGGCTCGTCGATGACCTCCGTCCTACCGTCCTGGCGGTCTTGGTCTCGTTGCACCAGAATGGAAACCTTTGGCTGATTCCTCGGGACTCCGCGCCTGCAGCTTGCCTCCTTTGCACCGAAAAGGAAACTTGCGCTCTGCGCCCGCCTGGCCTTGGTCGTCATGGCTCACGTCAGTTGAGCCTCGTGAGGTCTCTCCGCCCCTCGGGAGCCAGCCTGAAGAGGCCGACCCCCTCGGGGGTCTTGGCGTCGTCTGCCTCGCGAGGCTTGGCCCCTCGTTAGGGTCTTGAGTTGTTGATGCTGAAGCTGGGCCGTACCAGGCCGTTGATGGAGCCACGCGGTGGGCCGCAGGCAGGGCTGGATACCCCCATATCCAGAACGCCGACAGTAGCCCCCGGGCCCAGGCGTGCTCGGACTTGGCTTCCAGGCGAAGCCAAAGGGCAAGTGCGGAGCGCCGTGGGCCCTAACCGCTTGCGGCCTTGATGACGCGTGGCGATTGATGGGACGTGGGCGACTCCACTTCCCCACGCTGCCTTGACGACTGTTTCCATCTGACAAAAGGGGTGCCATCTGCCGCCAGGCTTTCATTGCCTCTTCTTCGCCTTGCTCCAGATCCCCTTCTCCCAGCAGCGGAAGAACTCACCAGATCTGTCGATTTCCCCTCCAATCCTTCGCTCAATGGCCGCTGAGAAGACCATGGCCTCAGCCTCGACTGCCGGCTCCGCCTGGTATGAGCCGGCGCTGCTTGTGCCCTCCGTGGCCGGGGAGAAGCTCCAGACCGCGCTCCTCCTGACAACGAGCGAGGACAACGAATGGAAGGGGACGGCGCTCCGGGTCGCACCACTGCGCCGGAGCCCGCGAACAGCACTTTCTTCCCTTTCTTCCTGCACAGCGTCTACTCGGGGCTGGTGCCCCCATTCGCCCGCTTCTTCTACGCCATTCTTCACCATTATGGCCTCCACGCGCTCCACATTCATCCCAACTCCATCCTCCTCCTGTCCATTTTCGCCTTCTACTGTGAGGCGTTCGTGGGGGTGATGCCCTCCGTCGCGATGCTCCGCCACTTCTTCTTCCTCCGCATGACCGGCGACATTCCGTTGGGTGTATCGGCTTTGTCGCGGCACGGGGCGGCAACGGGATCTCCCGCGCCGGGAAGAAGGTGGAGGACGCCCTGAAGAGGTGGGTTCTGATGGATGCCAAGTGCTCCCAGGACCTGCTGGAGCTGCCAACCGAGCTCCCCTCCTCTGGGAAGGGGTGGTACTCTGAGAAGATCACTGACCCTTCCCTGAAGCCGTTGGTGAAGAAGATGGAGGAGGACCTGAAGAGCGAGAAGCTGACGGGGGCCATTTTCATCAAGGAGTTCTTGACGCAGCGCATAGCTGATACGTCTCCAACGTATCTATAATTTTTGATTGTTCCATGCTATTATATTACCTGTTTTGGATGTTTACGGGCTTTATTATACACTTTTATATTATTTTTGGGACTAACCTACTAACCGGAGGCCCAGCCCATATTGCTGTTTTCTTGCCTATTTCAGTGTTTCGAAGAAAAGGAATATCAAACGGAGTCCAAACGGAATGAAACCTTCAGGAAAGTTATTTTTGGAACGGAAGCAATCCAGGGGACTTGGAGTGCACGTAAGGGAGGCTTCGAGGTGGCTGAGGGAGTCCTGGATTAGGGGGTCCTCGGACAGCCGGACTATATGCTCGTGCCGGACTGTCTGACTATGAAGATACAAGATTGAAGACTTCGCCCCGTGTCCGGGTGGGACTCTCCTTTGCGTGGAAGGCAAGCTTGGCAATTCGGATATGTAGATTCCCTTCTCTGTAACCGACTCTGTGTAACCCTAGCCCCCTCCGGTGTCTATATAAACCAGAGGGTTTAGTCCGTAGAACAACAATCATAATCATAGGCTAGCTTCTAGGGTTTAGCCTCTATGATCTCGTGGTAGATCAACTCTTGTAATACTCATATCATCAAGATCAATCAAGCAGGAAGTAGGGTATTACCTCCATAGAGAGGGCCCGAACCTGGGTAAACATTGTGTCCCCCGCCTCCTGTTACCATTAGCCTTAGACGCACAGTTCGGGACCCCCTACCCGAGATCCGCCAGTTTTGACACCGACATTGGTGCTTTCATTGAGAGTTCCACTGTGTCGCCACCATAAGGCTTGATGGCTCCTTTAATCATCCACAACGACGCGGTCCAGGGTAAGGTCTTCCTCCACGGACAGATCTTCGTATTCGGCGGCTTCGCACTGCGGGCCAACTCGCTTGACCATCTGGAGCAGATCAATAGCTACGCCCCTGGCCGTCAGGTCAGATTTGAAAGCCTGAATTACATTGCCGACAACTACGGAGACTTGATCTTCGACGGATTCGAGCCCATGTCAGGTGCCCCCCATAGTCGCGATGAGCATGACCTAGATCTGCCATCGGACGGTGTTCTGGAGAACACACCAGCAGCTGCCCTGACCTTAAATCCAGTGCAGATCGTGCCATCCAAGGTCGGGAGGATGGACCCCGCCACGGAGGCCGCACACTCAACGGAGATAGAGCCAAACACAGATTTCACTTCCGATAAGATCTGTGCCATCGGACCCTCGGACTTGTCTCCGGCAATAGGCTCCGAACCGCGTGCATCCATGCCCATCAGATCCGACTGGGCGCCGATCATGGAGTTTAGATCCGCGGATATATTTCGGCACTCGCCCCTGGGCGACGTGCTGAACTCATTAAAATCTCTCTCCCTGTCAGGAGACTCTTGACCGAACTATGTCCGGCTTGAGTGGGAAGTGGACGATGAAGGAATTCATTACCCACCCACCACCCACTTAATAGCCACTGTCGACGACTTAACCGACATACTTGACTTCGACTCCGAAGACATCGACAGTATGGACGACGCCGCCGGAGAAGAACAGGAACCACCGCCCACAGGGCGCTGGACAGCCACCTCATCACATGACATATATATGGTGGACACATCCAAAGAAAACAATGACGAAGATCAAAAGGATGCAACAGAGGATGATCCTCTTGAGAAGCAATCCAAGCGCCGACGTCAGCGGCGCCACTCTAAATCCCGCCATAGCAAAACCAGCGATACCGGCACCAGAGACAATAGCACTCCGGATGATGCCGAAGACAAAAACAATCCCACCCAGCCAAGCTTTGAGCAGGCCGGACGGGAGGACGGGCAAGCTAGCCCCGATGAACAGGCAATGGATGAAGACTCAGAGGATGACAATTACATGCCCCTCTCCGAAGACGAGGTGAGCCTCAGCGACGAAGAACTTATCATGCCTGAGGATCCCGTCGAGCAGGAGCCCTTCAAGCGCCGGCTTATAGCCACCGCAAAGAGCCTAAAGAAAAAACAGCAGCAGCTTCAAGCTGATCAAAATCTGCTCGCTGACAGATGGACTGAGGTCCTGGTGGCCGAGGAATACGGACTCGAGCGCCCAAACAAAAGCTACCCGAGGCGCAGGTTGCTACCCCAATTCGAGGACGAAGCACTGGAGCCTATACTACCAGCGCAGGATGCGGCTGACCGACCACCCCGTGGCCGAGACAAAGTGGCGTATCAGCCCGAACACCAGCCCGCACCACGTCGCCGAACAACTAAAAACACCAAGGCCCAGGGCTACACGCATGACCTGCGAGACGAATTGAAAAACAAAGCAGGACAATCAAGATCGATCTACGGATCGTGGGGGCGCGCCCCAACGCGTGACGGTGACCGCCACGCCGGATATACCAAATACAAATCTGTCCGGGCCGAATACAGCAGACCAGATTCATCCGAACTGCGTCGCGATGTAGCCCGGCATAGAGGCGCCGCACACCCCCTATGCTTCACTGACGAAGTAATGGAGCATGAATTCCCAGAAGGGTTTAAACCCGTAAACATAGAATCATATGATGGGACAACAGACCGCGGTATGGATCGATGATTTCCTTCTCCACATTCACATGGCCCGCGGCGATGATCTACACGCTATCAAGTACCTCCCACTAAAACTCAAGGCACCAGCTCGGCATTGGCTGAATAGCTTGCCGGCAAACTCCATTGGCAGTTGGGATAACCTGGAGGACGCATTCCTTGACAACTTCCAGGGCACTTATGTGCGACCACCGGATGCTGACGACTTAAATCACATAACCCAACAGCCCGGAGAGTCAGCCAGGAAATTCTGGACTCGGTTCTTAACTAAAAAGAATCAAATCGTCGACTGTCCGGATGCCGAAGCCCTAGCGGCCTTTAAGCATAACATCCGTGACGAGTGGCTTGCCTCACACCTCGGCCAAGAGAAGCCGAAATCCATGGCAGCCCTTACGACACTCATGACCCGCTTTTGTGCGGGCGAGGACAGCTGGTTGGCTCGTAGCAACAGCAAATCAAGAAATCCTGGCAACTCTGAACCAAGAGATAACAACGGCAAGCCCCGACGCAGCAAACATAAGCGTCGAAGTAATGAAGACAACGCCAAAGACACGACCGTCAACGCCGGATTCAGCGGATCTAAAACGAGTCAAAGGAAGAAACAATTCAAAAGAAACAGTCCGGGCACGTCCAGTTTGGACCGTATACTTGACCGTCCATGCCAAATTCACGGCACCCCAGGAACACCAGCCAATCATACCAACAGAGAATGCGGGGTCTTCAAACAAGCCGGCAGGTCAGGGGCCGAAAACAAGGAGAAGGGGTCACAAAGCGATGACGACGACGAGGAGCCCCGGCCACCGAACACAGAAGGGCAAAAGAAATTTCCCCCGCAAATTAAAACGGTGAACATGATAAACGCCACCATATTCCCAAGCGGGAGCGGAGGCGCACACTCAGGGATGTCGACACAACTAAGCTAGTCGCCCCAAAATATAACCTATGGCCGTCCGGGCCGATCACCTTTGACCGCAAGGATCGTCCGGCCAATATCCGTCAGGGTGACCCAGCCGCGCTAGTCCTTGACCCAATAATTGATGGATTCCACCTCACACGAGTCCTTATGGACGGAGGCAGCAGCCTGAACCTGCTTTATCAGGATACAGTGCGCAAGATGGGTATCGATCCTTCAAAGATCAAACCCACTAAAACCACCTTTATAGGTGTTATACCAGGGGTGAAGGCCCGCTATAAAGGCTCCGTCACTCTGGAGGTAGTCTTCGGACCCCCGGATAATTACTGTAAGGAAGAGTTAATCTTTGACATCGTCCCTTTTCGCAGCAGTTATCATGCACTGCTCGGACGAACCACGTTCGTCCAATTCAACGCGGTGCCCCATTACGCTTATCTTAAGCTCAAGATGCCCGGTCCACGCGGCGTCATAATAGTTAATGGCAAAGCTGAACGCGCCCCCTCGTACTAAAGGACACACCGCCGCCTTAACAGAAGAAGTGCAGACTGGCATTTTTCAGTCGAACCTTCATTCGACAGCCAGGTTCCCGGACACTGTCAAAAGAGTCCAAACTAATCCACGGCAGGATAGCCCAGCTCGTCAAGAGCCCAATTAACCACCCCGGCGGCAGACGGAGGCAAAGCCAGGTTAGGCCACACAATGCGGCTTAACCGTTCCGTGGCACACAAAACATTTTTTACACTTTCTTTGCAGGTCCACTTTGGTGTAGGCCATCGCTGGCGACATGGCGACCAGACCCATGAGGGGAAGAACATACCAAGGAGGGAAACAGTTTGAAACGCGTAAGGGAATCCTTAGATATTCCCCTTGATGATCATCCGATTATTATCCGGATCCGCACACAGCTTCCCTCCCCTGGTCTCAGCAGGTTCTGAAGTCATATTTCTTTTTATCACACTCCTTGTACTCGTATGCATCAACGTATTATTCAATTACAACATGTGGCTTTATATGACACTTACTTGATGATCTTTCTTATTGATATTCTTTGACAAATGGCATCCGTACACTACGATACGCCTTAATATGCTAGGGGCCTCGTTGTACCCATAATACGGCAATAAAGTCCGAACACCTTCACGGTCGTTCGGCACCCCAAACTTATAACATTATACACATCATATCCGAATCATGTCTTGGGTCAATAGTTGGGTTGCCCGGATCCTGTGCTTGCTACCTTACGTTCCGCTATATCGGCTAGGGTAGTAAAGGGAGAACTCCTGCGACTGCGTCCCGGTTCTTCCGGAAGAGCGCCTCAGTAGAGAAAGCCGAAAACTGACTGTCATGATACGGCGAGAGCTGGTCAGGTGTTCGAGAGGTTAGAAAGTCTTTAAGGATTTGTTCCGCATTATGCGATAACTAATGCAACGTGCGATGGATCGGCTTTTTATTTCGATCAGGTGCTTATAGAGCCCCTAGTGCGGTCTTCCGAACACCAGGGGCTGCGCCTACCTTCCTTTCGTCAAACTCCTATGGCTAAGTGAGAGTGATAAAGCCTTATAGTCCGATTGTCTAGTTCGTTGCGCTGAGCACCTCCTTCAAGGACCCAAAACTGGGGTAAAGAGTGCTCAGGTTTATCCCGAACACCCCCGTACTTCCTACATGGGGGCAGAAGCCGACGACTGGCCAACTCTCAGGATTAATATATAAAACGGCCGCACAGGAGGTAAAATTCTCAAATAACAAGCATTATATCATTTAAATGACCTTGTTCAACACTACATGGGATAGCATGAATGTATTCATGGGAATATAATATCCTTGGCACATTGTTCCGCTACAAGGCGGGATTCTTTCAGTACACTATCATAATATAACTCGGGTTTGCGGTGCTCCTTCCCCGCAGGTGGTCCTTCGGTCATCAGCTTTTCGGCATCCATCTTCGCCCAGTGCACATTTGCGCGGGCGAAGGCCATTCGTGCACCTTCCATACAGACCGACCGCTTGATGACTTCAAGTCGAGGGCAGGCACTTACAAACCGCTTCACGAGCCCGAAGTAGCTGCTGGGAATCGCCTCGGCAGGCCATAGCCGGATAATTAAATCCTTCATGGCTAGTTCGGCCGCCCTATGCAGTTCGATTAGCTGCTTCAGTTGATCGACAAAGGGCACTGGATACTCTGGCGCCAGATACTGCGACCAGAAGAGCTTCTCCGTAGTGCTCCTTTCTTCGGCTCGGTAGAATTGTGCGGCATCAGATACGCTGCGCGGCAGTTCCGCAAACACCCCTGGAGAAATCCGAATTCGCATTAGTAAACGTGATTTCCTCCCTTTCCATATTTGCTTTGCATAGACAAAGCCTTACCCGCCGCGATCTTTCTGGCCTCCTGGATTTCCTACAGGGCGCCCTGGGCTTCGCTCCGGGCATCGTGTGCGGCTTGACGAGCCTTGGTGGGTTTGGATTCTTTCTCCGTTAAACTCTGCTCCAAGGTCTCACATTTCTTCACGGCTTCTTGGAGCTCTTGCTGAACTTGAATAACCCTGGCCTCGTGCTTTTCACGAAGAGCCTGCTTGGTGGCGGCCTTCTTCTCGGCCTCGGCCACCGCTTTCTTAAGAGCCTCGACTTCGGCCGTCGCCCCTAGAGCACATCATGAAAAAATTTAATCATACTCAATTATTCATTCGCGCTGAATGCGAACAAGGTTTTTGCATACCTTGGTTATCCTTCAACTGTTTTTTCACCTGGCCAAGTTCCTCTTCGGCCTGCTCCAGACTCTGCTTCAGTCCGGAGACTTCCGCAGTATGAGAGGCGGCAGTCGCTACAGACGCCTGCTTATAAAAAACACAAAAGAGGGAGAGGTACCACAAGGTAAGTCTCTTGCGAACATATATTTGATCCCCTATCCGGTTCTTTCTTTCGAACACCGAACAGTGCATCAGGGGCTACTACCTATACTATAACACTCTTTGAGACCTCACAACATACCTGAAAGCCCATTATAAGGCTGATGCAGGCTTCGTTCAACCCGCTTTCTGTGGACTGAATCTTCTCAATCACCGCACCCATAAGGGCACGGTGTTCCTCAACGATGGAGGCGCTCTTCAGCGCTGCTGATAAGGTATCCGACACCTCTGGTTGGGCAGAGGTTGCCGGTGGAACAGACGCACCCCCTCCTGACGAGGGAGGTTGCCCGCCTGATTCCCGGGCCGTGTTGGTCTCCGGAATTGTGTCCGGTTGGGGGCCGAATTTAAGATAGCCCCCGCCGTCGGTGTCCATGGGAGCCTTTTCTCCCGTATGTCCGGCCACCGAGGTTTGATCCTCTGGCGCCGCTTTGATGGTCTTTCCACCCCCTCCTCGGCCTGGGTCCCTTTGGGACGATACCTCGGTGTCATTCACGTGTTTTGGGGAGGGGGCCGTCGGGGGTGTCCCGCTGTCCATAGCATCCGAACCCAGTAAATCCTCCGATGAGGATTGCTCGGCACGGGACCTGGCCGGACTGCAAAAAAGGCGTGACTCAAGGCGTTAAACGCTATATGATAGTTAGTCTGGATATACAAACGTCTCCGGATTTCATATACTCACGATTTCACCAGGGGTTGGACCCTGGGATCCCACTCCGGGTTGCTGCCAGTGGCGGTGGTGGATTCCTTCAGAAAGGGAGTTTTTCCCTTCTTAGGCAACTCAGCCTCCAAGTGTGCCGTCCTTTTCTTTCTTCCCCCCGCTTTGGGGGATCGACTCTCCTCCTCTTCCTCGTCCTCTTTGGAGGAAGAGCAGGCCTCAGAGTCATCGGATACTGTGTCCGAAGTTCCTTGGCGACGACAGCTGCCCCTGGTCTCTTTGGCCTCCTTCTCGGCTTTCTTCTTCGGCGCCTTATAAGGCGCTGGGACCAGCATCTTCGTCAGAAGTGGGCCGGCTGGTTCTTCTGGCAGCGGGGCCGGGCAGTAGATCCTTCCTGCCTTCTTCGTCCAGCCCTAGGAGAGTTGTGGGAAACACATTAAACATTTCCCTTGGGTTATGCAGATAAAGCATATGAGTTGCCAACACACGAAGACTTACCGAACTCGCGGGTCGGGATAGTTGGCACCCACGGTCCTCGGCTGGATCCGGCCATGATTTGCCGGACTTAAAGAGCACCTTCCAGATGTCTTTGTGCGATGAGTCGAAGAACCCTAGTAGGGTCTGGTGCTTGGCCAGGTCAAATTCCCATAAGTTGCAAGCCCTGTGTTGACAAGGGAGAATCCGGCGAACTAACATCAACTGGACTACGTTGACAAGTTTGATATTCTTGTCTTCCATACCCTTGACACGTGTCTGGAGCACCGATAACTCATCTGGCGAAGACCAGTTCAGGCCCTTCTTGGGCCAGGACATAAGCCGCAATGGAGCTCCGGATCGGAATTCGGGAGCTGCGACCCATTTTGTGCCACGTGGCTCAGTGACATAGAACCACTGTTGTTGCCACCCTTTGATGGAATCATTGAAGGTACCTGATGGCCACGTGACGTTGGGCATCTTGCTTACCATGGCTCCTCCGCACTTAGCGTGCTCGCCGCTCACCACCTTGGGCTTCACATTGAAAATCTTCAGCCATAATCCGAAGTGTGGAGAGATGCGGAGAAAGGCCTCGCACACGACAATGAATGTCGAGATGTTGAGGAAGGAATTGGGGGATAGATCATGAAAATCAATCCTGTAGTAATACATAATGCCGCGAACGAATGGGTGGAGGGAAACCCTAGCCCGCGGACAAAGTGAGGGAGGAATACAACCCTCTCGTGGGGTTCTGGAGTAGGGATAATCTGTCCCACCGTCGGAAGGCGGTGGCTGATCTTCTTGGCCAGATACCCGGCCTCCTGGAGTTTCTTGATATCCTTCTCCTGGACGGTAGAGGCCATCCACTTCCCTCCTTATCCAGATTCGGACATTTTCGGAGGGCCTTTGTGGGCGGAGAAGGCGAATGCTTGGGCGCTGGAGCTCGAGCGAGAGAGAATGGATGAGCGAAGGAAGAAAGCGTGGGTGAAAAAGGAGAATTCTTATCTCCTTATAAAGGCAGCAGGGATCATGCGCCTCCCCACTTGCCCTAGAAACTCGCTTATTCCCCAAGCGCCATGCTAATGGCGCGGTTGGGTTACCCACGCCCGTATTGATGAGGATCCCGTGATAAGGGGACGCGATCTCTGCTTCGACAAGACGTGCCAATAAAACCGCCTCGCAAGATGTGCAGTAGCAGGTTGAGAAAAAACGGTTCGAATAATGACCGGCCCACGGTGTGATGTCACGCTGTGAAAAAGTTGTCAGCAGATTAGACTCATGAAATACTATGCTCTCTACGGTGGTATGTGGAATTTGTTTTGCAGAGTCGGACACGATTCTTGTGTTCAAGATCTATTTTGGAGTATTTGGAGAAGGAACCCGCCTTGCAATGCCGAAGACAATCAGCACGCCGGACTCATCGTCATTGAAGCCTGGTTCAGGGGCTACTGAGGGAGTCCTGGATTAGGGGGTCCTCGGACAGCCGGACTATATGCTCGTGCCGGACTGTTGGACTATGAAGATACCAGATTGAAGACTTCGCCCCGTGTCCGGGTGAGACTCTCCTTTGCGTGGAAGGCACGCTTGGCAATTCGTATATGTGGATTCCCTTCTCTGTAACCGACTTTGTGTAACCCTAGCCCCCTCCGGTGTCTATATAAACCGGAGGGTTTAATCCGTAGAACAACAATCATAATCATAGGCTAGCTTCTAGGGTTTAGCCTCTACGATCTCGTGGTAGATCAACTCTTGTAATACTCATATCATCAAGATCAATCAAGCAGGAAGTAGGGTATTACCTCCATAGAGAGGGCCCGAACCTTGGTAAACATTGTGCCCCCCGCCTCCTGTTACCATTAGCCTTAGGCGCACAGTTCGGGACCCCCTACCCGAGATCCGGCGGTTTTGACACCGACAGTGGCCACGAGGCAGGGAGGCGCGCCCACCTCCCCTGGGCGCGCCCCCACCCTTGTGGGCCCCTCGTGGCTCCCCTGACCGACTTCTTTCGCCTATATAAGTCCATATACCCTAAAAACTTCAAGGACAACAATAGATCGAGAGTTCCACCGCCGCAAGCCTTTGTAGCCACCAAAAACCTCTCGGGAGCCCGCTCCGGCACCCTGCCGGAGGGGGAATCCATCACCGGTGGCCATCTTCATCATCCCGACGCTCTCCATGACGAGGAGGGAGTAGTTCACCCTCGAGGCTGAGGGTATGTACCAGTAGCTATGTGTTTGATCTCTCTCTCGTGTTCTTGAGGTGATACGATCTTGACGTATCGCGAGCCTTGCTATTATAGTTGGATCTTATGATGTTTCTCCCCCTCTACTCTCTTGTAATGGATTGAGTTTTCCCTTTGAAGTTATCTTGTCGGATTGAGTCTTTAAGGATTTGAGAACACTTGATGTATGTCTTGCCATGCTTATCTGTGGTGACAATGGGATATTCACGTGATCTACTTGATGTATGTTTTGGTGATCAACTTGCGGGTTCCATGAACTTATGCATAGGGGTTGGCACACGTTTTCGTCTTGAATCTCCGGTATAAACTTTGGGGCACTCTTTGAAGTACTTTGTGTTGGTTGAATAGATGAATCTGAGATTGTGTGATGCATATCGTATAATCATACCCACGGATACTTGAGGTGACAATGGAGTATCTAGGTGACATTAGGGTTTTGGTTGATTTGTGTCTTAAGGTGTTATTCTAGTATGAACTCTATGATAGATTGAACGGAAAGAATAGCTTCATGTTATTTTACTACGGACTCTTGAATAGATAGAACGGAAAGGATAACTTTGAGGTGGTTTCGTACCCTACCATAATCTCTTCGTTTGTTCTCCGCTATTAGTGGCTTTGGAATGACTCTTTGTTGCATGTTGAGGGATAGTTATATGATCCAATTATGTTATTATTGTTGAGAGAACTTGCACTAGTGAAAGTATGAACCTTAGGCCTTGTTTCCTAGCATTGCAATACCGTCTGTGCTCACTTTTATCATTAGTTACCTTGCTGTTTTTATATTTTCAGAATACAAAAACCTATATCTACCATCTTTATTGCACTTGTATCACCATCTCTTCGCCGAACTACTGCACCTATACAATTTACCATTGTATTGTGTGTGTTGGGGACACAAGAGACTCTTTGTTATTTGGTTGCAGGGTTGCTTGAGAGAGACCATCTTCATCCTACGCCTCCCACGGATTGATAAACCTTAGGTCATCCACTTGAGGGAAATTTGCTACTGTCCTACAAACCTCTGCACTTGGAGGCCCAACAACGTCTACAAGAAGAAGGTTGTGTAGTAGACATCAAGCTCTTTTCTGGCGCCGTTGCCGGGGAGGTGAGTGCTTGAAGGTATATCTTTAGATCTTGCAATCAAATCTTTTTGTTTCTTGTTTTATCACTAGTTTGGTTTATAAAAGAAAACTACAAAAAAATGGAATTGATTTTGCCTCATACGCTTCATCTTTTTAATATCTTTCGTGAAAATGATGGAAAGGAAAATTGTGCTCAATTGCTAGAAGAAGAATGCATTAAAATGTTTGGTACTAGATCTTTGTATGATGAGCATGATTGCAATGTTGTTAGTATGAATTCCTTGAATATCCATGATGGTAATGATATGCAAAGCCACAATCTTGGGGAAGCTATCTTCGATGAAGATGATATTTTTTGTCCCCCAAGTTTGGATGAGCAAATTTATTATGATGAAAGCATGCCTCCTATTTACGATGATTATTGTGATGATACGTATGCCATAAAGAATAAACTTGCTTATGTGGAGAGTAGTAAATTTTCTATGCAAGTAGATCATGAAAAGAATGCTTTAGGTGCTGATTATATTGTTGAATTCATTCATGATGCTACTGAAAATTATTATGAGGGAGGAATATATGCTTGTAGGAGTTGCAATAATATCAAGTCTCCTCTCTATGTGCTTAAAATCTTGAAGCTATGCTTGTTTTACCTTCCTATGCTAGTTGATTATTGTTCCCATAAGTTGTTTGCTCACAAAATCCCTATGCATAGGAAGTGGGTTAGACTTAAATGTGCTAGTCATATGCTTCATGATGCTCCCGTTATGTTTCAATTCTTATCTTTTATGTGAGCATCATTGCCATCATCATGCCTAGCTAGAAAGGCATTAAAGAAAAGCGCTTGTTGGGAGACAACCCAATATTTATCCTTACTGTTTTTGTGTGTTCACATGATTATGCTACTGTAGTAATCATGTTTTATAGCTTTTGTTTCAATAAAGTGCCAAGTAAGACCTTTAGGATAGCTTACGGTGATAGTTGTGTTGATCCTGTTGAAAATCAGAAACTTTTGCACCCAGTAAATTAGTTTTGATAATTCACAGAAACGTGCTTTTGATCTGATTCTTTTTGCTCTGGATTGGTACACAAATTCATTAGGACTTCCTAATTTGGTAGGATTTTTGCAGTTCCAGAAGTATACGTTTGATACAGATTACTACAGACTGTTCTGTTTTTGACAGATTCTGTTTTCTATGTGTTGTTTGCTTATTTTGATGAATCTATGAGTAGTATCAGAGGGTATGAACCATAGAGAATTTGGAATACAGTAGATATTACACCAACATGAATTTCGAATGAGTTCACAACAGTACCTAAGTGGTGATTTATTTTCTTATACTAACGGAGCTTACGAGTTTTCTGTTGAGTTTTGTGTTGTGAAGTTTTCAAGTTTTGGGTAAAGATTCGATGGACTATGGAATAAGGAGTGGCAGGAGCCTAAGCTTGGGGATGCCCAAGGCACCCCAAGGTAATATTCAAGGACAAACAAGAGCCTAAGCTTGGGGATGCCCAGGATCGCATCCCCTCTTTCGTCTTCATCCATCGGTAACTTTACTTGGAGCTATATTTTTATTCACCACATGATATGTGTTTTGCTTGGAGCGTCATTTTGTTTTCTTTTGTTTTGCTTTCTGTTTGAATAAAATACCAAGATCTGAAATTCTTAAATTATAGAGAGTCTTCACATAGTTACATAATTATTCAACTACTCATTGATCTTCACTTATATCTTTTGGAGTAGTTTGTCATTTGATCTAGTGCTTCACTTATATTTTTTTGAGCATGGCGGTGGTTCTATTTTGTAGAAAGTATTGATCTCTCATGCTTCACTTATATTATTTTGAGAGTCTTTTAGAACAGCATGGTATTTGCTATGGTTATAAAATTTGTCCTAGAATGATGGGCATCCAAGTTGGGTATAATAAAAACTATCATAGAAAGTGAATTGGATGCTATGATCAATTTGATGCTTGATAATTGTTTTGAGATATACAGGTGGTGATATTAGAGTCATGCTAGTTGGGTGATTATGAATTTAAAGAATACTTGTGTTGAAGTTTGTGATTCCCGTAGCATGCGCGTATGGCGAACCGCTTTGTGATGAAGTTGGAGCACAATTTTATTTATTGATTGTCTTCCTTATGAGTGGCGGTCGGGGACGAGCGATGGTCTTTTCCTACCAATCTAACCCCCTAGGAGCATGCGCGTAGTACTTTGTTTTCAATGGCTTGTAGATTTTTGCAATAAGTATATGAGTTCTTTATGACTAATGTTGAGTCCATGGATTATACGCATTCTCACCCTTCCACCATTGCTAGCCTCTCTTGTGCCGCGCAACTTTCGCCGGTACCATACACCCACCATATACCTTCCTCAAAACAGCCACCATACCTACCTATTATGGCATTTCCATAGCCATTCCGAGATATATTGCCATGCAACTTTCCACCGTTCCGTTTATTATGACACGCATCATCATTGTCATATTGCTCTTGCATGATCATGTAGTTGACATCGTATTTGTGGCAAGGCCACCTTAATAATTTTCATACATGTCGCTCTTGATTCATTGCATATCCGGGTACACCGCCGGAGGCATTCATATAGAGTCATATCTTGTTCTAGGTATCGAGTTGTAATCTTGAGTTGTAAGTAAATAAAAGTGTGATGATCTTCATTATTAGAGCATTGTCCCAGTGAGGAAAGGATGATGGAGACTATGATTCCCCCACAAGTCGGGATGAGACTTCGGACTTTATAAAAAAAGAGGCCAAAGAGCCCACCAAAAAAAGAGAAAGGCCAAATAAAAAATGAGAGAAAAAGAGAGAAGGGACAATGCTACTATCCTTTTACCACACTTGTGCTTCAAAGTAGCACCATGATCTTCATGATAGAGAGTCTCCTATGTTGTCACTTTCATATACTAGTGGGAATTTTTCATTATAGAACTTGGCTTGTATATTCCAATGATGGGCTTCCTCAAAATGCCCTAGGTCTTCGTGAGCAAGCAAGTTGGATGCACACCCACTTAGTTTCTTTTGTTGAGCTTTCATACACTTATAGCACTAGTGCATCCATTGCATGGCAATCCCTACTCACTCACATTGATATCTATCAATGGGCATCTCCATAGCCCGTTGATATGCCTAGTTGATGTGAGACTATCTTCTCTTTTTTGTCTTCTCCACAACCACCATTCTATTCCACATATAGTGCTATGTCCATGGCTCACGCTCATGTATTGCGTGAAAGTTGAAAAAGTTTGAGATTACTAAAGTATGAAACAATTGCTTGGCTTGTCATCGGGGTTGTGCATGATTAAATACTTTGTGTGATGAAGATAGAGCAACAGCCAGACTATATGATTTTGTAGGGATAACTTTCTTTAGCAATGTTATTTTGAGAAGACATGATTGCTTGGTTAGTATGCTTGAAGTATTACTATTTCTTATGTCAATATGAACTTTTATTTTGAATCATTTGGATCTGAACATTCATGCCACAATAAAGAAAATTACATTGAGAATTATGCTAGGTAGCATTCCACATCAAAAATTCTGTTTTTATCATTTACCTACTCGAGGACGAGCAGGAATTAAGCTTGGGGATGCTTGATACGTCTCCAATGTATCTATAATTTTTGATTGTTCCATGCTATTATATTACCTGTTTTGGATGTTTACGGGCTTTATTATACACTTATATATTATTTTTGGGACTAACCTACTAACCGGAGGCCCAGCCCATATTGTTGTTTTCTTGCCTATTTCAGTGTTTGGAAGAAAAGGAATATCAAATGGAGTCCAAACGGAATGAAACCTTCGGGAAAGTTATTTATGGAACAGAAGCAATCCAGGGGACTTGGAATGCACGTAAGGGAAGCTTCGAGGTGGCCACGAGGCAGGGAGGCGCGCCCACCTCCCCTGGGCGCGCCCCCACCCTCGTGGGCCCCTCGTGGCTCCCACTACTGGAATCAGCTAATTTGCCATCTGCCGGCTCTTTGTCGTCTGCTAGCTGACGGCAAAGAAGCTCTTTGCCATCAGCTACCCAAAAGCAGACGACAAAGAAACGGCAGACGGCAAAGAAGCTCTTTGCCATCTGCGAGCTCTTTGCCGTCAGCCAGCGGACGGCAAAGAATCTTTGCCGTCCGCTGGCAGACGGCAAAGAGTGAGGTGGCCCCCACCCCCCGCCCGTTTGGAAAAAACTTAACGGCCCACCTCTTTGCCGTCCGCCAGCAGACGGCAAAGAGGCAAAAAGGGCGGACGGCAAAGATAGGCGGACGGCAAAGAGGGCACTACCTAACGGCCCGTACCCCCCGCCCGTTACTCACTTCTTCTCTCCTCGCCGTTCTCTCCTCCCACCCCGCCGCCGCCGCCGCCCGCCCCGCCCCGGCCCCCCGCCGCCCCGGCCCGACCTCCACCGCACCCTCGCCGCCTCGACCTCCACCGCACCCTCGCCGCCTCTTCCACATCGCCCCGCCCACACCAGCCCGTGCCGCCGCCGCCGACCCCGTCCGGCGTAGCCGGCCTCCCCGCCGCCCCGCACCCCTCCCCAACCTCCATCGCGGCCCCGCCGCTCCTTCCACGTCGGCCAGCCGCGCCGCGGCCGTCCAAGCCCCGTACCGCCGCGCCCGTCCCCGCCCCCGACGCCCGACCAACCGCCGCTGCCGCTGCAGCCGCGGGTCGACCGCCCCCCGAGGAGCGCCGCCCATCGCTGCCCCTCCCCTCCCCATCGCTGCGCCGCCTTGCTGCCGCCCCGTCGCCGCCCCCTCCCCGACCCGTCGCCGCCCCCCACGGTGAGCCCCTGCCGCCCCCTGTGTCCTATTTTTTTTTCTGTTTTTTTGTTTTTCTTTTCTGTTTAGATAAGGTTTTTTAGTTTAAGTTTTTTCAGTTTAGAATTAATTAGTTTAGGTTATTTAGTTTAATTAGTTTAGGTTTAATTAGTTTAAATAGTTTAGTTTTAATTAGTTTAGGTTTTTAGTTTAGGTTTAGGTTATATAGTTAGCTAGATTAGATTAATTAGATTGGATTATATTAGACTAGTGTTAGGTTTTAGTTAAATAGTCATAATTAAAGGAAGTGAAAAAAGATGAAAAAAGAAGACGAAAAGTAGAATAAGTAGAAGGGGGAAGAAGAAGAAGAAGAAGAAGAGGAGGAGGAGGAGGAGGAGGAGAAAGAAGAAGAAGAAGAAGAAGAAGAAGAAGAAGAAGAAGAAGAAGAAAAGAAGTAGAAGACGGGGGATGAGAAGAAGTAGAAGAATGAGAAGAAGTAGAAGAATGAGAAGAAGTAGAAGTAGTAGAAGAATGAGAAGACCCCCTGACCCCCTGACCCCCCAACCCCGACACCACACCCCGACACCCGACCCCGACTCCACCCCGACACCCGACCCCCTAACCCCCTGACCCCGACACGACACCCCGACCCCCCGACCCCGAAACAGCACCCCGACCCCGACACGGCACCCCGACACCGACACGACACCCCGACCCCCGACACGACACCCCCGAGACCCCGACCCCGAGACCCCGACCCGACCCCGACCCCGACCCCGACCCGACACCCCGACCCCGAGCCTGACCCGACACCCCGACCCCGACACCGACACGGCACCCCGACCCCGACCCGGCACCCCGACCCGACACCCCGACCCCGAGACCCCGACCCCGACACGGCACCCCGACACCGACACGACACCCCGACCCCCGACACCTCCTGAAAAGGTGTTCTTTGGCCTTCCAGAGGCCGACGGGGTCATATATTTGTGAATTATTAGTTAGGTCATATATTTTTCGATTTTGTTATGAAAAACATCATATATAATTGTGTTGATCGGGTAGTTTTAAATGTGCAGTTGTTTCATCGCTGCGAGGTTTGGTGTTCGACGACCTCGCCGTGCGTTTGACGAGCTCTGCCCCTTCGTTCGTGGGTGAGCACAAATGACATGTCCTCCTCCCCCATTAATTATTTGATCTATTCCGATGAAACTTGATAGCTAGCTATATATGTGTCTTGAATCATCAGTATGCGTAACCAATATGTGTCTCCCGTTCGAAAGCGTCATAGTTATAAATATGCATGCATTTGCATATTTATAACCTTGATTCTTTCGAATTGTCCAACGCTATCCATGGACAGCCCGAGTATGTTTAGATTGGGTTCGTTTTCCCATATGCTTTGCTCCGGATCCGACGCATAAATTTCGTCAGTGCCTCCCCTGTTGTTCTCCGGGTACACATCCTCTCTGTTTATTGCAGAGACGTGTATCAGGAGAACAGCGGGGAGGTGCTGCCGAAATTTTGCGTAGGATCCGGAGCATAGCATGGGAAAATGAACCCAATCTAAACATACTCGGGTGGGATTAGGACCTATCATTACCTATTAGAGTGTAGGTTGCATGGACGTAATAAAATTGACAAAGTAGATCAACTGATGAATATATACATGCTGAATTATATATATATATATATTTGTTGTGTGTCTAGTAGCTCTGAAAGTCAAGATGAGTGATCGTGCGTGGATGTACACCGGTCACACTGGTCAGAACAAATGGAGCACTGAATGGTTCACAAAAACCAAGGGGTTTGTGCGAGCCGCATTTGCAAATGGCCAGAGGAAAACCTGGTGCCCCTGTTTACGGTGCGGCAATTGGGAAAAGAGGACAGAGGCTGAAATGGGCAAACACCTGCAGAAGAGTGGTTTTACGCCCGATTATACGGTGTGGACATTTCATGGTGAGTCTGCCCAACGTGACCGAGCTGAGGTGGATCGTCGTCGCACCGACGAGCATGGTACCGGGATGGAAAACATGGTGCAAGACTTTGATGATGCTCGGGATTCGGACGAGGAGATGGAGGAATCTGCAAAGGCCTTCAATGAAATGTTGGAGTCTTCAAAACGTCCGCTCCATGAGCACACTGAGCTTTGTCAGTTGGATGCCATCTCACAAGTAATGGCTCTGAAGGCTCAGTTCAACTTGGGCAGAGAATGCTACGATGCAATGATGACAGTATTTGGACGCTTTCTACCCAAAGGCCATGTAATGCCTGCAAACCTGTACCAGTCGGACAAAATCCTCCGTGCACTGAAGATGCCCTATGATAAGATACATGCCTGTGAGAAAGGATGTGTCTTGTTTAGGCTTGACTATGCGGACTTGAACTATTGTCCCATTTGCAAGTCTTCCAGGTATGTTGTGGTAGACAACGGTATGGGTGAGAAGACACAGACCAAAATCCCCGTTAGTGTTCTTCGGTATATGCCAATCGTACCAAGACTTCAACGTCTTTTCATGGTCGAAGAGACGGCCAGACAGATGACATGGCACAAAACGGGCAAAAGAACCGAACTAGATGCAGATGGGAATCTGATGATTGTACACACATCGGATGGTGTTGCGTGGAAAAAGTTTGATGAATTACATGGTGACAAAGCGGCAGATCCGAGGCATCCTCGAGTCGGCATCAGCACGGATGGGTTCAGTGTGTTTGGTATGACGGCAGCCCAATACAGTTGTTGGCCCGTATTTGTCTTTCCGCTCAATCTCCCCCCCGGACAGATTATGCAAAGAAAGAACATTTTCCTGACGTTGATAATTCCAGGGCCCAACTATCCGGGGAAAAATATGAATGTGTACATGCAACCGCTTAAGGACGAATTGCAAGAAGCCTGGGATAATGGGTTCAAGACATACGATGCCTATAGCAAACGGAACTTCATAATGCGTGTCTGGTACATGTACTCGACGCATGACTTGCCGGCGTATGCGCTATTCGTTGGCTGGTGTGTGCATGGAAGGTTCCCGTGCCCCACATGCAAGGGAGCTCTTGAGTTTCGTTGGCTTCAGGCCGGTCGCAAGTTTTCTTGCTTCGACATGCATAGACAGTTTCTGAATCCTCGCCATAAGTTCAGGAAAGACAAGAAGAACTTCATCAGAGGTAGAGTTGTCAAAAACTCTGCACCACCTGCATTGACAGGCCAACAGACCCTGGATCAGTTAAACGCTCTCGAGCCAGATCCAGAGCGTCCAGGGTACTTCAAGGGGTATAATTCTAAGCACGCCTGGACTCACAAAACATGCTTATGGGATCTGCCTTACTTCAAAGACCTCCTTTGCCCACACAACATCGACGTGATGCACACTGAGAAGAATATCGCCGAGGCACTTTTTGGTACATTGTTCGGCATAGATGGGAAGTCAAAGGATAATACTAAGGCTAGAGTCGATCTGGAGGCGCTATGTGATAGGCCGTTACAAAACATGAAAGAACCGAAAGGAAAGCAGAACTGGACGAAGCCAAAGGCATGGTTCAATCTTGGAAGGCCAGCTATGAGGGAAATTATCTTGTGGGTGAAAATGCAGTTGATGTTCCCCGATGGGTATGCAGCGAATCTACAGAGGGGAGCCAGTCTTGATAAATTGAAGATATTTGGTCTCAAGAGTCATGATTGGCACATATGGATTGAGCGGGTAATGCCGGTGATGTTGCATGGCTTCATCCCTGAGGATGAATGGCTAGTACTGGCAGAACTCAGCTATTTCTTCCGTGTTCTTTGTGCGAAAGAACTATCGCCTGCCGTGCTAGAAGAAATGGAAGAGTTGGCGCCGGAGTTGATCTGCAAGTTAGAGAAGATCTTTCCACCGGGCTTCTTTAATCCAATGCAACATTTGATTTTGCATCTCCCGACCGAGGCAAGATTGGGGGGGACCGTGCAAAATCGTTGGTGCTACCCCACTGAGAGGATGCAGAAGACGCTTCGACAAAAATGTAAAAATAAACGTAGAATTGAAGCATCGATGGCTGAGGCATTCATCACTGAGGAGGCGGCAAACTTCGTGACAGCACACTACGAAGCCAAAAATCATCATTTGCATAATCCGAAGCCTCGGTACAATGCTGACGACCCTAAAAAGGGTGGATCCAACCTCAGCCTATTCAAAGGGAATCTCGCACCAGCCAGTGTTTCAAATCCAGTATCTTTGGATAACGAACAATGGCGGACCATTTCATTGTATATCTTCAACAACCTGATAGAAGTGTGGCCGTACATCGAGTAAGTTCTCGGTACATAATTTCGCAACTTCTATTTCCTTTGAACTGCTCTTATTCCTGGATATTTCATACAATCGATACGTCGCCTTATTCTCGTATGGAGCGGTGATCCAAAAGGATTCTGTCGAAGAGTATGAGCTTCTCGCAAAGCAAGGAGGCGGCTATCCCAGTTTCATCTCTTGGTTCAAACAAACGGTAATTTCTATTAGACTTGTAGGCTAATTTGTAGGCAGCTATCCCGGTTTCATTCGCTAATTTGTGCGTAATGCAACAATCCTTTCATATTAAACTTGTAGGCTAATTCAGAGTCTATGGACGGCGAATTGAGACAAGTCGCTAATGGTTTTGACTATAAGGTCCGTTCATTTGACAAATACGACATCAACGGGTATCGCTTTCGTACCTATGGCAAAGAGCTATCTATGGCCGACCGAAAGTCTACAAATTGTTGTGTATCTGCTATCGGCGAAGGAGGTACCGAGTATTTATGTTGTACTAATTTCGTTTACTGTTTGTCATGGCAGGTGTTGAAAGATGGTGGGCGCTGGTCGGGAGCGCGCCAAGGCCCCTTCTTCGTCGGCGCGTGGTCTGAGGTCTTCGATTCCAGACGCACCTCTCCGCCGAGCGTTGCTGGACAGTATGTCCACACCGCCGGGCCCTTCTTCGTCGACCGCGGTGCCCAGCAGGGGACGAGGTAGGAAGAGAGGAGGTGGGGCACGTGGTCGCGGGAGAGGAGGTAGGGTGACTGCTACGGCGCCTTCCTCGCCGCCACCCCCAGCTGTTTCACCCGAGCACGTGACTGCTAGGGTGGACTCGTCCGAGGAGGAGGCTACACGGACTCCGGTCCACGAGCCTCCGGTCCACGGGTCTTGGGCCCACGAGCCTCGGGTCGACTGGCCTTCGGTCCACGAGAGTTCGGCCCATGAGACCCTGGAGGAGCACACGTCCGGATGGGGTACCTGGCCGGATCAGCCTGAGGAGCCGAGTGGCCATGCTGATGATGGCGGGGAGCCGACTGATCTTGAGGAGGAGGGTGGCACCGTCTACCAGCGTGGTGCTACACGGATCCCGTCCGTGCCGGCGACCCGCGAGCAGAGGTGGTTGATTTTCCCTGATGGGGAGAGGTACGTAAGTGCATTTAATATTTTTGTACCTTCTGCATTCACGTTTCTTCAAATAACTAATGCGTTGGCATTGTCATGCTGCAGGGGTTGGGACCACCATCATAGTGTCCGCCGGCCCAACTCCGTCCTTGGAGTTCTTTGCCGGCAAAACTTCCCGGGGTTTGTCACGTTGCCTGGTGAGGGTAGGCTTCCAGAGCTTGGATTGAGCTGGGAGCACTACGTGGCTGCCCCGACCCCGCCGGATGAGATTATCGACGGTGTCGTGTGTGACACGAGGGCAGACATGGTGATCAGAAAGTTCTGGGTAATTTCTCCTTTACACATTTAAAAATCTTCAACTAGCTAGTTATTAATTGTACTAATCAATATTGTCTCATTTGATTGCAGACATTCTACAGGTGTGAGGAGGGATACGAGGAGGACGCGGCACATGTTATCGAGAACGTCTGCAAGCGCCTACTCCAGAACTTACGGCACGAGGCTCGGGTGCAGGCTGTTCGAGACTACTACGCCTTGCGTGGTATCAAGAAGACCAAGCCGGCGTGCCGCGATAAGTTCCTGAGTAAGGAGCAGTACATGAAGGTAATTCTTAAGGCCTTCTACTTAAGTTCCTTCATTTAGTAATTCTTAGCCGTAGCGCTCAAGTTTCTATTTGCTAACTTAGGCGCCTCCGAGATGGTGTGCGGATCGGATGGATTGTTGGGAGGTGTTGGTCGATGAGTGGTGCTCAAAAGAATGGCTAGCCCTCCACAACGAGGCCAAGGACAAACATGCCCAAATGGAAGGTGTGCCACACCATCAAGGCAGCTCCAACTTATATCAGTTCGGGCGCAACTGGGTATGTGGTTTGCTTCATGATTCATGCAATTCATTCATCATGCTAGCTTGAGCCCTTTAATTACTAATTTTCATTGTTTCTCTCTTTCAGGCACGCTACAATAAGGCGGATAAGGTGCCAGAGGTGTACGACCTGTATGCCATGGCCCACACTGCCTCTTTCAAGAAAGTCAAGGCTTTCTCTCAGTCTGACCTCGATGACGCAAACAACTTCACCAACATCTCCTCCCACAACAAGCTCGTGAGATATAGAGATGAGGGGAAGGCGAGGAAAGGGGAGGACTTTAACCCGAGCCAGGTCCCATTGATCCAGAGCTGGTGATGATATCTGGTGGTGGGAGGTCCCATGGCTCCATAGCCATTGGAGATGGACTTATCCGTTGTCCTAGCACTCTCCCGGAGATCAAGGCGCGCCAGTCGAGCTCTGCTCCTGAGATAAGGCCTCGTGAACGGCCAGTGCAACTCGCCATCAAGGTTAGTGATACGTACTCAGTTATCTTTCTCCATTACATTGTGTGCGCTTCCATCAATGATTACAAATGGTCATGTGAGTGGTGTTGCAGGCTGCTATACAGACTGAGAGAGATAGAACGGAGAAACTTCTGGCGGAGGCGGCGGAGAGGCAGCGGGAGATGGAGGAGAGGACGAGAAAGATGATGGAGGAGGAGAGGGCACGGAATGACATGCAGGCAAGGGCCATGTATGAGCTCCTTGTGGTAAGTTTCTTCTGCAGATTACTTGCTAGTCTTAACATTTGAGTCTCATTACTAACTAGTATGACTCTGTTGTGAAAACCAAATGTGCAGTCTATGTGCGAGAAGTCCGGTCAGCCCGCTCCGCCGATGCCAGTGATTGCTCCTGGGAGCACGGTGAGTTTAATTTGAATGGACATTACTTGCTAGTCTTAACATTTGAGTGTCATAATGCTAACGAGACATTGGCAATGATCTTTGGTGCAACTTAACTCCAGAAACGCATCGCACAATCCTTCTCCAGGTAGCGGCACTAGCCACCCCGCTCCTACACCTCCCTGATCACGGTAAGTTTCTCTACTGTTTTGCTTAACAAATGCATAAAGACCTAGACTTAGCTTTATTTCCTCCAATATGCTTACCATAATGACCTAGAGTTAGCTTCTTTTCCTCCAAAATGACCCATTTTACCTAGGTTAGCTTATAAATGATGCAGTTCATCCAAGTTAGCTAAAAAATGACCCATTTTACCTAGATTAGCTCCTAAATGATCCATTTTACCTACGTTAGCTTTAAAATGGCCCATTTCACGTAGGTTAACTCCAAAATGACCCATCTTACCTAGGTTATCTCATAAACGATCCATTTCAACTAATTTAGCTCATAAATGATCCATTTGACCTAAGTGAGCTAAAAACGATCCATTTCACCAAAATTAGCTCTTAAATGATCCATTTCACCTAAGTTAGCTCAAAAAGATCCATTTCAACTAAATTAGCTCATAAATGATCCATTTCAACAAAGTTAGCTCAAAAAGATCCATTTCAACTAAATTAGCTCATAAATGATCCATTTCAACAAAGTTAGCTCAAAAACGATCCATTTCAACTAAGTTAGCTCATAAATGATCCATTTGACCTAAGGGAGCTAAAAAACGATCCATTTCACCTTAGTTACCTCAAAAACGATCCATTTGACCTTAGTTAGCTCATAAATGACCCATTTCAACTTAGTTAGCTCATATATGATCCATTTCACGTAAGTTAGCCCATAAATGACATACTCTTCTTGTTCTAGACTTCTTCTTGTTCTAGTCACCTATTTCTAACTTTCTTATTTTTCATTTTGCAGATTTCATTCACTTGACGAAAGCTTGCATAGATGGAGTGGTCCTTATCCGTTTCTCTGTTTCTTTTGTATCGTTGAACTATGCATGTATCTTGGTAGTTGGATGAACTATGCTATGTATGATGGAACTTGGTAGTTGGATGGAACATATGTGATGGAACTATGTATGATGGAACTTTGCATGTTGGATATCTATGTGATGGAACTATGTCATATATATCATATATATCTTATATGTTTGCTGTGAAATATATCTGTATATGTCATATATATTTGTGATGAAAATTGTTGGATTTAATAAAAAACAGAAAAAAGAGCCAATATGCAGGCTCTTTGCCGTCTGCCACCGACGGCAACGGGCTCTTCGCCGTCTGCCGCGGACGGCAAAGAGGCCACGTGGCATCCAGCTGTGCTTCCTGGGAGCTGACCAATTTGGTCAATTTGCCTACAGTGGCAGACGGCAAAGAGTAAAAGAGTTTGCCGTCAGCGGCGGACGGCAAAGGCCTGCCATGTGGTGACGTGTAGATGACATCATACGGCGGACGGCAAAGACACTACAAAGTTTGCCGTCCGCTAGCGGACGGCAAAGGCACTAGAAAATTTGCCGTCCGCTGGCGGACGGCAAAGGCCTGCCGTTAGCCACTTAACGGACTGAGAGCACAATTTTTGCCGTCCGCTCTCTTTGCCGTCCGCTGCAGACGGCAAAGGGGCTTTGCCGTCAGCCGCCAGGAAGCAGACGGCAAAGTAGCCGTTTACCGTAGCCTACTTTGCCGGAGCCTTTTGCCGTCCGCGGCTGACGGCAAAGGCCTTTGCCGTCCGCCGTGGCGGACGGCAAAATAGCTGTTTCCTGTAGTGTCCCCTGACCGACTTCTTTCGCCTATATAAGTCCATATACCCTAAAAACTTCGAGGACAACAATAGATCGGGAGTTCCGCCGCCGCAAGCCTCTGTAGCCACCAAAAACCTCTCGGGAGCCCGCTCCGACGCCCTGCCGGAGGGAGAATCCATCACCGGTGGCCATCTTCATCATCCCGGCGCTCTCCATGACAAGGAGGGAGTAGTTCACCCTCAGGGCTGAGGGTATGTACCAGTAGCTATGTGTTTGATCTCTCTCTCTCATGTTCTTGAGGTGATACGATCTTGATGTATCGCGAGCCTTGCTATTATAGTTGGATCTTATGATGTTTCTCCCCCTCTACTCTCTTGTAATGGATTGAGTTTTCCCTTTGAAGTTAACTTGTCGGATTGAGTCTTTAAGGATTTGAGAACACTTGATGTATGTCTTGCCGTGCTTATCTGTGGTGACAATGGGATATTCACGTGATCTACTTGATGTATGTTTTGGTGATCAACTTGCGGGTTCCATGAACTTATGCATAGGGGTTGGCACACGTTTTCGTCTTGAATCTCCGGTATAAACTTTGGGGCACTCTTTGAAGTACTTTGTGTTGGTTGAATAGATGAATCTGAGATTGTGTGATGCATATCGTATAATCATACCCACCGATACTTGAGGTGACAATGGAGTATCTAGGTGACATTAGGGTTTTGGTTGATTTGTGTCTTAAGGTGTTATTCTAGTATGAACTCTATGATAGATTGAACGAAAAGAATAGCTTCATGTTATTTTACTACGGACTCTTGAATAGATAGAACGGAAAGGATAACTTTGAGGTGGTTTCGTACCCTACCATAATCTCTTCGTTTGTTGTCCGCTATTAGTGGCTTTGGAGTGACTCTTTGTTGCATGTTGAGGGATAGTTATATGATCCAATTATTTTATTATTGTTGAGAGAACTTGCACTAGTGAAAGTATGAACCTTAGGCCTTGTTTCCTAGCATTGCAATACCGTGTGTGCTCACTTTTATCATTAGTTACCTTGCTGTTTTTATATTTTCAGATTACAAAAACCTATATCTACCATCTTTATTGCACTTGTATCACCATCCCTTCGCCGAACTAGTGCACCTATACAATTTACCATTGTATTGGGTGTGTTGGGGACACAAGAGACTCTTTGTTATTTGGTTGCAGGGTTGCTTGAGAGAGACCATCTTCATCCTACGCCTCCCATGGATGGATAAACGTTAGGTCATCCACTTGAGGGAAATTTGCTACTGTCCTACAAACCTCTGCACTTGGAGGCCCAACAACGTCTACAAGAAGAAGGTTGTGTAGTAGACATCAATAGCGCCGCTCCAAGATCGCTCCCGCCCCCTGTGGAAGCTTGGGGGCACCTACGACAAGATTCGCCTGCGCCAGGACACCCTTCCCGAGGAGGAGCTGAGCAAGGTGTTGCTTTACTTGACGGGGAAGGACCCGAGCAATCCTTCAGAGAATTGGCTCCCATTGTACTGTCGGGTCGATGGGGAGGAGGTTGCCGCTGCCATGCCGGCCTTCGACAAGTTTGGGCTTGTGCGGGCGGGGCCTCCCTCGCCGCCTACCTCCTTGGTGGACCTGTCCTCCGGTGATCAATCCTCCGAGGCCACCGAGGACGAGGTTGTGGATGAATCCTCTGCTCCGCGACAGAGGGAGCTCCTCCGTGACTTTCCCGATGATGATGATGATGATGCGCCTCCGGTGGTGGAGGTGCCTCGCCCTTCTGGAGTCACCACGAGAGCCGGGGTGTCCTCTTCTAAGCAGCCCAAGCGGACGGCCACGAAGAAGGGCAGGACCATGCTGATTCCCCCGGGCAGCGTTCCGCCTTCGCCGACGGCGTCCCGAGTGGCACCAACCGCGAGTTCTCCTGCTCCCAAGAGTTCAGCTCCGGCTGCCCCGTCTCGGCGCCCGCTGCTGGGCCTGAAGAGGAGCTATGTCTTCGCCGACCAGTAAGTCTTCTCCTTGGCCTTGTTTGTTGATTCTTGAAGCGATGCTTAGCGTCTTCATCTATCATTAGGCAGCAGTCGTCGAAGAAGCAGAAGGAGGGCGCGGAAGTCGCCGTGGTCGAAGGCGCCGAAGTGGCCGCCGCGGCCCTGGCGAAGGAGAGTGCCACGGCCCCTGCAGCTCCGGCATTGATGTCATCTCCCCAGGGTGTGGAAGCCCATCCTCAGGAGGTGCCGACGCCTTCGGCGGGGCTGACCCCGCCGGCGCCCATCCTCGCTGCAGCTGCTGAGGTTGCCCAGCCTCCGGAGCCCCTGGTCCTTCCTGATGCTGAGGTTTCTTCTGTCTTGGCGCTGAGGACGTCTTCTCCCCTGCCCGGCGTGTAGTCAGGCCATGGCGCTCCTGCCACCTTCGGGGCCCTGGAGGAGGCAAGGGCGGCGCTGAACCTCCTCCAGGGTGAACTTTGAAGCCCGGACCGGCGCTCGGCGTTGGGACGCCTGGGGCTGATTTCTGGTTGGCTCCAGGCCGACGCGTTTGTCCGCGCGGCCTGGGGCTCTGCGGAGGAAGCCCAGAAGGTGCTCGGGGTGGTTGCCACCGAGCGCGACCTGGCGCGGAAGGAGGCCACGGAAGCCGAGGATTGGTGCCGCGTGGTGGAGGCTGAACTGAAGGCTCTTCAGGATCAGCGGGCTGCCCAGGCCAGCCAGCTCCAGGAGCGTGAGGAGAAGCTGAAGGCCCAGGAGGCTGCCCTCGCCGATCGAAACGCCGATGTGAAGAAGGCGGCCTTGGGGCAAGCTGTGGAGCGCGACCGCCTGACGAGGCTGAAGGAGGAGGCGGAGGCAGCCCAGGCGGCCCTTGCCGAGGCCAAGAAGGTGGCCGCCATGGAGCACAGCTGTCACGCCCAATATGCGACGCTATCCTAAAGGAACTCGAAGGTCCCACCAAGGATAGAAGCGCATATTGGAGATGCTTTTGCAATGTGGATATCATTACATCGCACCATTACATAATAGTTGGGGATACATACAAGAGGCATACAATGTCGCATGAATACAACAACCTCATACATAAAAGCAACATCTGACTATGGATGAAACACAAACAGAAACTCAAACGATATCCACCCTGCTAGCCCAGGCTGCCGACCTGGAACCTATCCCCTGATCGAAGAAGAAGCAGGAGAAGAACTCCAAAACAAGTAAACATCGCTCTCGCGTCATGATCATCGCATTACCTGTACCTGCAATCTGATGTTGTAGTAATCGGTGAGCCACGAGGACTCAGCAATCCCATTACCATGGTATCAAGACTAGCAAAGCTTAATGGGTATGGAATGGATAAGTGGTGAGGTTGCAGCAGCGACTAAGCATGATATGGTGGCTAACTTACGTATACAAGAATAAGATGAGAAGCTACGCAAACGGTCGCAAACTAGTAATGATCAAGAAGTGATCCTGAACTACTTACCTCCAAACATAACCCAAACCGTGTTCACTTGCCGGACTCCGCCGAGAAGAGACCATCACGGCTACACACGTGGTTGATGCATTTTAGTTAAGTCAAGTGTCAAGTTCTCTACAACCGGATATTAACAAATTCCCATCTGCCACATAACCGCGGGCACGGCTCTCGAAAGCTTAAACCCTACAGGGGTGTCCCAACTTAGCCCATCACAAGCTCTCACTCTCAGCGAAGGATATTCCTTCTCCCGGAAAGACCCGATCAGCCTCGGAATCCTGGTTACAAGACATTTCGACAATGGTAAAACAAGACCAGCAAGACCTCCCGGTGTGCCGACAAATCCCGATAGGAGCCGCACGTATCTCGTTCTCAGGGCACAATGCTACCTCTTGAGCATGCGTTGGTTTTCCCTTGAAGAGGAAAGGGTGATGCAGCAAAGTAGCGTAAGTATTTCCCTCAGTTTTTGAGAACCAAGGTATCAATCCAGTAGGAGGCTACACGCAAATCCCTCGTACCTGCACAAACAAATAAGAACCTTGCAACCAACGCGATAAAGGGGTTGTCAATACCTTCACGTCCACTTGCAAAAGTGAGATCTGGTAGAGATAATAAGATAAATATTTTTGGTATTTTTATGATATAGATTGGAAAGTAAAGATTGCAAAATAAAATAGACCAGAAACTTATATGATGGAAAATAGACCCGGGGGCCATAGGTTTCACTAGTGGCTTCTCTCAAGATAGCATAAGTATTATGGTGGGTGAACAAATTACTGTCGAGCAATTGATAGAAACGTGCATAGTTATGAGAATATCTAGGCATGATCATGTATATAGGCATCACGTCCGCGACAAGTAGATCGAAACGATTCTGCATCTACTACTATTACTCCACACATCGATCGCTATCCAACATGCATCTAGAGTATTAAGTTCATAAGAACAGAGTAATGCATTAGGCCAGATGACATGATGTAGAGGGATAAACTCAAGCAATATGATATAAACCCCATCTTTTTATCCTCGATGGCAACAATACAATACGTGCCTTGCTGCCCTTGCTGTCACTGGGAAAGGACACCGCAAGATTGAACCCAAAGCTAAGCACTTCTTCCATTGCAAGAAAGATCAATCTAGTAGGCCAAACCAAACTGATAATTCGAAGAGACTTGCAAAGAAAACAAATCATACATAAAAGAATTCAGAGGAAATTCAAATATTGTTCATAGATAATCTTGATCATAAACCCACAATTCATCGGATCTCGACAAACACACCGCAAAAAGAATTACATCGAATAGATCTCCAAGAAGATCGAGGAAAACTTTGTATTGAGATCCAAAGAGAGAGAAGAAGCCATCTAGCTAATAACTATGGACCCGAAGGTCTGTGGTAAACTACTCACACTTCATCAGAGAGGCTATGGTGTTGATGTAGAAGCCCTCCGTGATCGATTCCCCCTTCGGCGAAGCGCCGGAAAAGGCCCCAAGATGGGATCTCACGGGTACAGAAGGTTGTGGCGGTGGAAATAGGGTTTCGTGGTGCTCCTGGATGTTTTCAGGGTATATGAGTATATATAAGCGAAGGAAGTCGGTCAGGGGAGCCACGAGGGGCCCACGAGGGTGGGGGGCGCGCCCTCCTGCCTCGTGGCCTCCTCGTTTCTTTCTTGACATGCACTCCAAGTCTCCTGGATTGCGTTTGTTCCAAAAATAACACTCCCGAAGGTTTCATTCCGTTTGGACTCCGTTTGATATTCCTTTTCTGCGAAACACTAAAATAGGCAAAAAACAACAATTTGGACTGGGCCTCCGGTTAATAGGTTAGTCCAAAAAATAATATAAAAGTGCATAGTAAAGCCCATTAAACATCCAAAACAGATAATATAATAGCATGGAACAATAAAAAATTATAGATACGTTGGAGACATATCAAGCATCCCCAAGCTTAATTCCTGCTCGTCCTCTTGTAGGTAAATGATAAAAATAGAATTTTTGATGTGGAATGCTACCTAACATATTTCTCAATGTAATTTTCTTTATTGTGGCATGAATGTTCAGATCCAAAAGATTCAAGATAAAAGTTTAATATTGACGTAAAAATAGTAATACTTCAAGCATGCTAACCAAGCAGTTTATGTCTTAACAAAATAACATAGCCAAAGAAAGCTTATCCCTACAAAATCATATAGTTTGGCCATGCTTCATTTTCGTCACACAAAATGCTCCCATCATGCACAACCCTGGTTTTAGCCAAGCAATTGGTTCATACTTTTTAACGCGCTTCAGCCTTTTCAACCCTCACGCAATACATGAGCGTAAGCCATGGATATAGCACTATGGGTGGAGTAGAGTATGATGATAGGGATTATGTGAGAAAACAAAAAAAGGAGAAAGTCTCACATTGACGCGGCTAATCAACGGGCTATGGAGATGCCCATCAATTGATGTCAATGCGAGGAGTAGGGATTGCCATGCAACGGATGCACTAGAGCTATAAATGTATGAAAGCTCATCAAAAGAAACTAAGTGGGTGTGCATCCAACTTGCTTGCTCACGAAGACCTAGGGCATTTTGAGGAAGCCCATCATTGGAATATACAAGCCAAGTTCAATAATGAAAAATTCCCACTAGTATATAAAAGTGACAACATAGGAGACTCTTTATCATGAAGATCATGGTGCTAATTTGAAGCACAAGTGTGGAAAAAGGATAGTAACATTGTCCCTTCTCTCTTTTTCTCTCATTTTTTTCTCTTTTTTTTATTTGGGCTTCTTTGGCCTCTTTTTTTATTTGGGCTTCTTTGGCCTCTTTTATTTTTCATAAAGTTCGGAGTCTCGTCCCGACTTGTGAGGGAATCATAGTCTCCATCATCCTTTCCTCACATGGGACAATGCTCTATTAATGGAAATCATCACACTTCTATTTATTTACAACTCAAGAATTACAACTCAATACTTAGGACAAAATATGACTCTATGTGAATGCCTCCGGCGGTGTACCGGGATATGCAATGAATCAAGAGCTACATGTATGAAAGAATTATAAAGGTGGCTTTGCCACAAATACGATGTCAACTACATGATCATGCAAATCAATATGACAATGATGGAGCGTGTCATAATAAACAGAACGGTGGAAAGTTGCATGGCAATATATCTCGGAATGGCTATGGAAATGCCATAATAGGTAGGTATGGTGGATGTTTTGAGGACGATATAAGGAGGTTTATGTGTGATAGAGCGTATCGTATCACGGGGTTTGGATGCACCGGCGAAGTTTGCACCAACTCTCAAGGTGAGAAAGGGCAATGCACGGTACCATAGAGGGTAGCAAATTGCGGAAGGGTAAGAGCGCGTATAATCCATGGACTCACATTAGTCATAAAGAACTCATATACTTGTTGCAAAAGTTTATTAGCCCTCTAAGCAAAGTACTACTATGCATGCTCCTAGGGGAAGGGTTGGTAGGAGTTAACCATCGCGCGATCCCGACTTGCACTCATAAGGAAGGCAATCAAAGAACACCCCATGCTTCAAATTTGTCACACAGCGTTCACCATACGTGCATGCTACGGGACTTGCCAACTTTAACACAAGTATTTCTCAATTTCATAATTACCCAACTAGCATGACTCTAACATTACCACCTTTATATCTCAAAACAATTATCAAGTATCAAATTTATCATAGTGTTTAATGCACTCTATATGAAAGTTTTTATTATACCTATCTTGGATGCTCATCATATTAGGACTAATTTTATAACCAAAGCAAATACCATGCTGTTCTAAAAGACTCTAAAAATAATATAAGTGAAGCATGAGAGATCAATAATTTCTACAAAATAAACCACCGCCGTGCTCTAAAATGATATAAGTGAAGCACTAGAGCAAAATTTTCTAGCTCAAAATATATAAGTGAAGCACATAGAGTCAACAACAACAACAACAACAACAAATCCTTAAGTCCCAAACAAGTTGGGGTAGGCTAGAGGTGAAACCCATAAGATCTCGCAACCAACTCATGGCTCTGGCACATGGATAGCAAGCTTCCACGCACCCCTGTCAGCTAGCTCTTTGGTGATACTCCAATCCTTCAGGTCTCTCTTAACGGACTCCTCCCATGTGTGTCTCTCCAAAAGGTGCGTACAGCAAGGATGATTGTGGTAAACTAAAAATCAAAGAGTCAAATCATACAAGACGCTCCAAGCAAAACACATATCATGTGGTGGATAAAAATATAGCATCAAGTAAAGTTACCGATGGACGAAGACGAAAGAGGGGATGCCTTCCGGGGCATCCCCAAGCTTAGGCTTTTGGTTGTCCTTGAATTTAACTTGGGGTGCCTTGGGCATCCCCAAGCTTAGGCTCTTGCCACTCCTTATTCCATAATCCATCAAATCTTTACCCAAAACTTGAAAACTTCACAACACAAAACTCAACAGAAAATCCCATGAGCTCCGTTAGCAAAATAAAACAAGACATCACTTTAGGATACTGTAATGAACTCATTCTTTATTTATATTGGTGTTAAACCTACTGTATTCCAACTTATCTATGGTTCATACCCCCCGATACTAGCCATAGATTGATCAAAATAAGCAAACAACACACGAAAAACAGAATCTGTCAAAAGCAGAACAGTCTGTAGTAATATGTAACTTTTGAATACTTGTGTAACTCCAGAAATTCTGAAATAAATTGGTGGACGTGAGGAATTTGTCTATTAATCATATGCAAAAAGAATCAATCTAAAATCACTCTCCAGTAAAAAAATGGCAGCTAATCTCGTGAGCGCTAAAGTTTCTGTTTTTTACAGCAAGATCAAATTAACTATCACCCAAGATGATCCTATATGTTTTACTTGGCACAAACACTAATTAAAATATAAAACCACATCTAACCAGAGGATAGATGAATTATTTATTACTAAACAGGAACAAAAAGTAAAAAACAAAAATAAAATTGGGTTGCATCCCAACAAGCGCTATCGTTTAACACCCCTAGTTAGGCATAAGATTTCAACGATGCTCACACGAAAGATAATAATTGAAACACAAAGAGAGCATCAAGAAACATGTGACAAACACATTTAAGTCTAACATACTTCCTATACATAGGCATTTTAAACAAAACTAATTATCAAGGCAAGCAAAAACTACCATATGCAAGGAAGAAGAGAGAAACAATAGCAATCTCAACATAACGAGAGGTAATTTAGTAACATGAAAATTTCTACAACCATATTTTCCTCTCTCATAATAATTACATGTAGGATCATAAGAAAATTCAACAATATAGCTATCACAAAACATATTCTTAACACGATCCACATGTATGCAAAGTTGACACTCTTCCAAAATAGTGGGATTAGCATTAACTAAAGTCATGACCTCTCCAAACCCACTTTTATCAAAACCTTCATAAGATTGAACATTCTCCAAATATGTGGGATCTAAAGTTGACACTCTTCTAAACCCACTTTCAATATTATTGCAAACATTATTATCAATCTCATATTCATCATGGGGCTTAAATAAATTTTCAAGATCATAAGAAGAATCACCCCAATCATGATCATTGCAACAAGTAGTAGACATAGCAAAACTAGCATCCCCAAGCTTAGGGTTTTGCATATTATTAGCACAATTGACATCAAGAGAATTTATAATAGCATCATCCTAATCATGCTTTTCATCGAAGGAACTATCAAGTATGGGTGCAATAGCAACGATCTCATGTTTAACATAAGGAACTATAGCAAATTCATCTTCATAAATATTGGCATCATGGCCACAAGAATAGCAAGCATCATGTTCATGAAGGGATATTTCAATCAAATCATCGGAATCATAATTATCTATAGATTCAAGCATATCATTATTTTCTTCCAAAGCAAAGGTCATTCTCTCAATAAATTCCTTAACATAGGCATTATGAGCATAGTTTTCATAGCAATATTTAAGTATGCCAAAAATTTCAGTTTTGTAGAGAGTAATATCATTCTTTTCAATCAAAGAAGCAACTTCATGAGCACCCTTAAAAACGACAAATTCTTCAATTTGTTCGATATCATAGTAACCAAGGTTGTCAGAATCGCGATTTTGAATCAGATCAGAGCATCGATGGTAGGATCGCAAATCGTAGAATCTTCACTATCAGGATCGTAAAGTCGTAGATTCTAAGAACTAAAATCGTAGAATCATAGGGGTTTGTTTGGATCGTAAAGTCATAGAACCGTATAACAGAATCATGATTCTGACAACCTTGATAGTAACTAGAAACACCCTTTCCATATGAAGATAAGATTTCATTATCATTAAACTCACATAGGTAGGGAAGGTGTTTTTAGGGTTCTTAGAGCAACAAGTAAAATCATAAATTTCACAAAGATTCCAAGCATAGCATAGCAAACTATTTATTTGATACCAAAAGAGCTTCCCCTTTTTAGACAAACGATGACGCACAAAATGAGCATGCTCATCTAAAGATTTCCCATCAACTAGGCTAGTTGGGGTTTCAGCACGAGCGCATAAGGATCGAAGATGATCCAAGTAGAACACTTTAAGTGGATCCATATCAATAGATTTTTAGCAAGCAAAGATGCAAGCAAATAGAAGGCACATGGAAACACAAACAAAAAGACATACGAGAAGAATGCGATGGAAAGGCAAAGGTTTACGAAAATCGTTTTAGAAGTGGGGGAGAGGAAAACGAGAGGCAAATGGCAAATAATGTAATGCGAGGGATAAGAGTTTGTGATGGGTACTTGGTATGTCTTGACTTGTGCGTAGACCTCCGCGGCAACAGTGCCAGAAATCCTTCTTGCTACCTCTTGAGCATGCGTTGGTTTTTCCTTGAAGAGGAAAGGGTGATGCAGCAAAGTACCGTAAGTATTTCCCTCAGTTTTTGAGAACCAAGGTATCAATCCAGTAGGAGGCTACACGCAAATCCCTCGTACCTGCACAAACAAATAAGAACCTTGCAACCAACGTGATAAAGGGGTTGTCAATCCCTTCACGACCACTTGCAAAAGTGAGATCTGATAGGGATAATAAGATAAATAGTTTTGGTATTTTTATGATATAGATTGGAAAGTAAGGATTGCAAAATAAAATAGATCAGAAACTTATATGATGGAAAATAGACCCGGGGGACCATAGGTTTCACTAGTGGCTTCTCTCAAGATAGCATAAGTATTATGATGGGTGAACAAATTACTGTCGAGCAATTGATAGAAAAGTGCATAGTTATGAGAATATCTAGGCATGATCATGTATATAGGCATCACGTCCGCGACAAGTAGATCAAAACGATTCTGCATCTACTACTATTACTCCACACATCGACCACTATCCAGCATGCATCTAGGGTATTAAGTTCATAAGAATAGAGTAACACATTAGGCAAGATGACATGATGTAGAGGGATAAACTGAAGCAATATGATATAAACCCCTTCTTTTTATCCTCGATGGCAACAATACAATATGTGCCTTGTTGCCCCTGCTGTCACCGGGAAAGGGCACCGCAAGATTGAACCCAAAGCTAAGCACTTCTCCCATTGCAAGAAAGATCAATCTAGTAGGCCAAACTAAACTGATAATTCGAAGAGACTTGCAAAGATATTAAATCATGCATATAAGAATTCATAGAAGAACCAAATAATATTCATAGATAATCTTGTTCGTAAATCCACAATTCATCGGATCTCGGCAAACACACCGCAAAAGAATATTACATCGAATAGATCTCCAAGAACATCGAGGAGAACTTTGTATTGAGAATCAAAGAGAGAGAAGAAGCCATCTAGCTAATAACTATGGACCCGAAGGTCTATGGTGAACTACTCACGCTTCATCGGAGAGGCAATGGTGTTGATGTAGAAGCCCTCCGTGATCGATTCCCCCTCCAGCAGATCGCCGGAAAAGGCCCCAAGATGGGATCTCACGGATACAGAAGGTTGCGGCGATGGAAAAGTGGTTTCGTGGCTCCCCCTGATGTTTTTAGGGTATAAGAGTATATATAGGCGAAAGAAGTACGTCGGTGGAGCTACGAGGGGCCCATGAGGGTGGGGGGCACCCTCCTGCCTCGTGGCCTCCTCGTAGAGTCCCAGACTTCAACTCCAAGTCTTATGGATGCTTTTGGTCCAAAGATCCTCGCGAAGGTTTCATTCCGTTTGGACTTCGTTTGGTATTCCTTTTCTGTAAAACTCTAAAATAGGCAAAAAAACATAAACTGGCACTGGACCTCCGGTTAATAGGTTAGTCCCCAAAATAATATGAAAGAGCATATTAAAGCCCATTAAACATCCAAAATAGATAATATAATAGCATGGAACAATCAAAAAATATAGATACGTTGGAGACGTATCAGCAGCTCGGAGACGTGAAGGTCCTTAATCGCGGAAAGGTCACCAAGGAGTAGGAGAATGTCAGCACAGGAGTGTAAGTGCATCTAGTGCCACCCCTAGTTGGTTTTGGAGTATTGACAACAAACGTGGTTGAGGGACTAATGTGTTTGTGAGAATTGCAGGCTAACACAGGTAGTGTCCCTCATTGATTCGGTTTACCTACCAGAGATGACCCCTAAAAATGTGCGAAGACATTGAAGACAATGGTGGTTCATGAAGACATTCACGACAAAGATTATGACATGTGAAGCTATTCACTTGAAGACTATGGAGTGCGAAGACATAGTTGTTTCGTAGTTTCCTTTTCTTCTTTATTGAGTCATAGGAACCACCGTACTGTTAAGTGGGGTCCAAGTGAACAAAGTTAGAGTGACTGATGTGATGCTCAACCAAATCCTATGTCTTCGAGCAAAGACAATGAGAGAAAATCTTATCCAGAGCTGGATGAGTCAGCTTTGCTTGTAGCCCAAGCCAAGCTGCCGCATGTGTTTGAAATCTGACCGTTGGACACGTGTCAGTTCCTTAGTGACCCAGGGTCATTTCAGACATATCAGGTCTGTGGTAAACTACTCACACTTCATCGGAGAGGCTATGGTGTTGATGTAGAAGCCCTCTGTGATCGATTCCCCCTCCGGCGGAGCGCCGGAAAAGGCCCCAAGATGAGATCTCACGGGTACAGAAGGTTGCGGCGGTAGAAATAGGGTTTCGCGGTGCTCCTGGATGTTTTCAGGGTATATGAGTATATATAGGCGAAGGAAGTCGGTCAGGGGAGCCACGAGGGCCCCACGAGGGTGGGGGCGCGCCTACCCCCTGGGCGCGCCCTCCTGCCTCGTGGCCTCCTCGTTTCTTTCTTGACGTCCACTCCAAGTCTCCTGGATTGCGTTTGTTCCAAAAATAACTCTCCTGAAGGTTTCATTCCGTTTGGACTCCGTTTGATATTCCTTTTCTGCGAAACACTAAAATAGGCAAAAAACAGCAATTTGGACTAGGCCTCCGGTTAATAGGTTAGTCCCAAAAATAATATAAAAGTGCATAGTAAAGCCCATTAAACATCCAAAATAGATAATATAATAGCATGGAACAATCAAAAATTATAGATACGTTGGAGATGTATCACACAATGGATAGGTCAGCCTACGAGTAAAACCAGACCTCGAGTTGCCCCGCGGTGGCCCCGCAGTCTGCCCGTTTCGGACCAACACTCGGAGGAGCACTGGCCCGGGGGGCTTGATTAAGAAACTAGGGGTCCGGAGAGAATCCCCTATTTAAAATTTTAGTTATGTTAGGCAAATGGTAAAACCAAGGTTGGGCCTTGCTAGAGGAGTTTTATTCAAAGCGAACTGTCAAGGGGTTCCCATAAACCCGGCCGCGTAAGGAACGCAAAATCAAGGAACATAACACCGGTATGACGGAAACTAAGGCGGCAAGAGTGGAACAAAACACCAGGCATAAGGCCAAGCCTTCCACCCTTTACCAAATATATAGATGCATTAATTAAAATAAGAGATATTGTGATATCCCAACATAAACATGTTCCAACATGGAGCAATCTTCAACTTCACCTGCAACTAACAACGCTATAAGAGGGGCTGAGAAAAAGCGGTAACTTAGCCAATAACGGTTTTCTTGGAAGGGGGGGTTAGAGACTTGACATGGCAATATGGGAGGCATGGTAAACAAGTGATAGGTAGCGCAGCATAGCGATAGAACGAAGCAACTAGCAAGCAAAGATAGAAGTGATATTGAGGGTAATGGTCATCTTGCCTGAAATCCCGCTAGGAAGAAGAACGAGTCCATGAAGAAGACGAACGGGCGAAGACGAACCAAGCGTAGTCGAACGAATCCTCACGGTCGCAACGAAACATGAACTATCGAGAAGAAGCACAACCGGAAAGAAGCAAACAACAAGGTAAACACACAACACATAAACATGGCATGATGTTCAACCAAGTATGATGCATGACAAGGCAATATGATGCTACTCATGGCAAGAGATGATGCATACAAGAACAACACATCAAAGCAAGTTTAAAAGAGGCCGGAACAACATATAACAAATCCAGTAAGTCCTCATATGCAAAATTCGAAATTGGTCCAGATCTGAACAAACATTAAGTTGAAGTTTTTAAACAGCAAGTTAAGATGCACCATGATGATCTACACGAAATTCTAGTCAAGTTACATATAAAGTTCATTTAATTTGGAGCTACGACCTAGAAGATATGAGCAAAACAAGTTAAACATGGCATTGATGCAAAATGCATTTAAACATCAATCAAACACTATCAAAACATGGATGCAACATGATAATGTGAAACTACATGCAAAATCAAGCAAGTTTCATATAGAGCATGCTCAAAATGGAGCAACGGTGCAACACACACTCCAAACAAGATATGACAATAATCTGCCCAAAACAGCAAGTAAGCACTTTGCAAACATCAAAACAACATGCTGCAGGAATCATAAGAGCACAAACTTGACATGCACTTCATGTACAGATAACATACTTCAAATATCATTAAGGTTCAGGTTCATAGGCATCAAAATTAATCCAAGATGATCAATTCAAAATGCAACTTTATAACACAGGAGCATATACCTGAGCTGAGTTAATATGATGGCAACTTAAGAGCAAGAAAGAGACAAGCTACAGCAAGTAAACATAATAACCAAGGGCATCGCATCAAAGTACACATAACAAAGAGCAAATAATATCATGACATCATATACATATGGCTCATGGATTAGTAGAAACCAACAAGAATGAATGTTGAAACAGTTTCAACAAGTGTAAAACAGCAACATTATCATAGCATGTTTGCAAGCATGGAACAGAGGCATATGACATCCAAAATTAGCAAACATGGTATGTGAACACATTAATCCTAGAATACTTCAAAACATGTAATTGGAGCATCTCCAGAAGAGGCATGGATCACTCAATAACAAGCTCACAACAAGGTATTATGAAGTTAACAGAAAACTGGAACAACATATAGGCATGTTCATGGCAATGAAAATATATGCTACAGGACATATATAGGGCATCAAAAGGAATGGCATGATATAGCATAATATAGACAACAAAACATGTCAACTAAGAATCTCCAGATTATGCATGGATTAATTGGTAGCATCAAGCAAACATGGCATCATGAGATGACAGATTCAGCATAGCAAAACAGTAACAGCAAGTAGCCCACTTCACGAGCTTGTTTCACTCACTACAGGGAACATAAAAATACATGGATGGCACAACTGTAAAGATGGCATGAAAATTCTCTTAAAACATATAAACATCATGCTCATAGGATGCACAAAATAAATTCAACAAAAATGACAAATCAGCAAGTTACAACAGTTTTCAGCAGTTAACAGCAACATGCACTTTTGCAACAGGGATTAAGATATCTATATGCACCCTAACATGAATGAAAAGCACACCAACATGTAGAGCATGAAGAGCAGAAGATGCTCGTATCAAGATCATCATCATAGGATCAACACAGACAAAGTTATAGCACTCACAAGATGCATACATGATGTTAACAAACAGCAGATTCCAGCAGTTTATATCACATAGCAGTTTTGCAACAAAGATTAAGGCATCAATATGAACAGGAACATGCATGCAAACCACTCCATCATGTAGAGCATTCAGAGATGAACATTTTCACATATTATACGCGCAAATCGGAGCTATATGCAAGGAGATATGACATGATGAACATGGACACATAATGTGAGAATTTTCGGGATGAGATATTTTACCCTGTGAGATCTAGGGTTTGACTCGGGCGCGGATTTCGAGGTAGGCGGCGGCTCGCCGGAGTTGTGGCCGAGGAAGTCGCCGGTGAGGTCGAGGAAGCTCGGGGGGGCCGGATCTGGCCGGCCGGCGAGCTCCTCCGACCGGGATGCGGCGGATCCGGGCGCGGCTGGGCAGCGGCGACCAGGCGGTGCGAGAGCGGCGGAGGTGGCGGCGCGGGGCGGCAAAGGCGGCGCGCGGGCGGCGGAGATGCGGCGGCCGGCGGGCGCGCGCGGGGGAGCCGCAGGCGGCGCGGCTCGGCGAAGGCGGCAGCGGGCGAGCGGGCGACGCGCGGCCCAGATGCGGCCCGGGGTGGGCCGGCCTCGGACCCGGGCGGGCCAGGCGGCGGCGCGCGGTGGCTAGGGCGCGGGAGGCGACGTGGCGGCGGCGGATAGGTCATGGAGGTGGCGGAGCTGAGGTGGCGCGCACTGATTGGGCGAAGGGGCGTGGCGGCTGGACATGTCCGGCGAGGGTGGACATGTCCGGCGGCGCGAGGAAGAGGAAGCTAAGGTTTCATCCGCGAAAATGAAAGGGGAGGGCCTTTATATAGATAGAGATCTAGGAGTCCAAATGAGGTGCGGTTTTCGCCCACACGGTCGTGATCCAACGGCGGAGAGCATGGAGGGGAGTTAGATGGTCTAGCGGGCTGTGTGGAGGGGTGCTGGGCTGCAAAGAGAGAGGGTTTTTGGTTAACTCGGTTAACCGTTGGGGTATCAAACGACCTCCAAATGGAACGAAATTTGACAGTCGGTCTACCGGTGATGTACCAAGGCCACTTGACAAATCTCGACCCATTCCGAGAACATTTTTCTCCTGCTCACGAAATAAGATAAGAGGGGTGCCATGGGTGCATGTGGGAGTGTGGTTGGGCTCAGAAAGAACAACGGAGAGAACCGGAAGGACCCGGACGGATGCAAGTTTTGAAAAACATGTAGATGAAATGCATATGGTGACATGGAAAAATGCAACACGCAAGCAAATGACATGGCAACGACGGCGAATAACTGGGAGACACCTGGCGCATCGGATTCGGGGCATTACAGCAGCACCCTTGCCTCCCTCGAGGCGAGGTTCCACAAGGCTCAGCGGTCGCTTTTTGGGGACGATCCCTTGAAGAAGGCGACGACGACGACCCCGAGGGAGAGCCCTGCTGCTCTGCTCCCTGAAGTCTTGGCAGTGCTCGAGGATGCTGTTGACGGGTTTGGCTCTTTGGTGGAAAGTGAGGCGCGCTCGCTTTCTTCCTTAGCCCTTACGTGCGTCTTCAGCCATCTCTACCTCCGGGACGCCGGCTTCGATTTCTCCTCCTTCCTTGCTCCCGTGGACTCCGACTCCCAGGACGCTCCTGCTGCCGCCATGAAGGGCTCCGTGGACGCCATGCTGGGCAAGTTTCTGGTCGTCGGTCCTACGACCGGGGCCGAGGGGACGGGCGACGCGCGTGACGACGGGGCTCCGCTGGCGGGTGACGGCGGCACCCAGGTCTGAAGAGGTGGCTTGGTGACTCCGCTCTTCCCTGTTCGTCCTGTATCATGTAGCATGCCTCGGGGAGGCGTTTAAAACTGTTTGCTTGGAACAATATGTTTTGTAATAATTAGATTATGGTTCCTCGACTTTTCCGTTTGCTTTGTTGTTCTGCGTCGGCAGAGCCCGGCCCCGCGCATACCTCAGCCGCCGTTGGGTTGTCCGGATCGCCAGGACGAGCCTAAGGGGTGAGGGGCTACGTGACCAATTAGGCTCCAGAGACGCGATGCTCAGGAGTCCTCCTTGACGTGCGAACAGCTTAGGAAAAGGCGCGGAGGCAAGCCTTGATGTTCTGCGTTGGCAGGGCCCGGCCCCGCGCATGCCTCAGCCGCCGCTGGGTCATCCGAATCGCCAGGACGAGACCAAGGGGTGAGGGGCTACGTGACCAGTTAGGCTCTTGAGGCGCGATGCTCAGGAGTCCCCCTTGACGTATGAACGGCTTGAAAAAGTGAAAGTCAGGCCCTGGCGTTCTGCGAAGGCAGGGCCCGGCCCCGCGCATGCCTCATCCGCCGTTGGGTTGTCCGGATCGCCAGCATGAGCCCAAGGGGTGAGGGGCTACGTGGCTAGTTAGGCTCCTGAGATGCGATGCTCAGGAGTCCCCCTTGACGTACGAACCGACCATCATGCCTTTTCCTTGCCGAGCTCTCGCTTGGGAGGGGTGCGCGAAGATCAGGCCCGTGAGGCCTAGCGAGGTGGGGTACGCCAGGCGTGACCTGAGCGTAGTCCCCGTGCCCATCCCCCTCGCGCTACCCTCTCGAGGGAGAGCAGTGCGGTGAGGCTGGTCACTGAGCCCGGAGGCTCCCTGAGGTTAATGCGGCCGCGAGGCCACCCCCAGTTGTTTATCACCAGCGCGGAGCATAGCGCTTCCGCTCTTGCACGGGCATAGCCGCTCCTTGGCAGTGTCGACGGCCAGCGCGGAGCATGGTGCTTCCACTGGTGCGTGGGAGGGGGCTCCCTCTAAGGAGAGCCCCTGGGGCGTGTACAGCCCCGCCCTGACACGTGACTTGCACGGTAGGGCTGGATGAGGTGTATATGGGCACCCGTGAGCTAGCGCGGGACTCACGAGGCCCTACGTCAAGGCGGGTTGCGCCTGGTCTTGATTGGGGTGCTTGTATTAGTCCTACAAGATGGTTAGGCAGCCTGCGTCGAATGAGTCTCCTGAGGTTATTGCATGAGAAGGCCAGACACCAACGACTCCAGGAGGTGACGTGAACGGGGCCGGCCCGCCAGACAGAGCTCAGCCATTGGGTTTATCGACGCTGCAGGGACGGACCCGAGCATAGACATTGTGCCCAGTCTTCTCATGCAAACATCCTGAAGAAAAACAACCAGCGCGCGGTTCCCATGGCCACGGGGCACCAGGTCGCGCGCCCTTACTCACCCACCCGCGATTAGCTCATGCGAGAACAAGGCACCAAGGGCCATGGGAGGTGACGTACACAGGGACTGGCCCGTGAGCCAGAGCTAAGCCTCTTGGATTTAGCGACGCTGCAGGGACGGACCCGAGCACAGACGCCGTGCCAGTCCTTGATCATGAGGCAGTCGCAGGAGGGCTCGCAAGGGCGCGAGACGTTCTTAGCGACGAAGCGCCGGTCAGACAATTAATGATTTAAAGGTAGCTTGCGAAGGATGGTAAACTAGCTCTGTAGATGCAAATGGGATACATGCCATTGGGATGGACCCACACGGCCTGGGGATGATGCAGCCCGAGGGGCGCCCCCAAACTGAACGAACTAGAGAGATGTCACATGGTACCGTCGCTGAAGAGGTGTTGAGGTAGCCAAAAATGCGCGCTGCTGGAGTCGTTCCTCACAAGCCGCTCTGGTGCCAAGCCTCGGGAGGCTCCTGGAGGTGCTTCTCCATCTCCGCCAGGACCGCCTGATGTCTGGCCTTGCGAGCTGCCAGGGCGTCCTCATGCAGCGCTGGAACACCACAGCCGCGCCAGGCAGGCCAAAGGGCATGTGGACGTAGCTGTGAGGTGGACCCTCACATCGGCCGACACGAGATGGCCAGATGAGTTGCCGAGAAGCGGCCCTGTTGAGCCCGGGGATGTCGATGCAGACGCGGAACTCCTTACCCTCCCCGGGGCAGTGAGTCGCACCCCGTGGCAGGCGGCGATCGCCTTGCAGAACCCTTGCTTCTTGAATCTCCTCGATTGCCTTGCGGATGAACTCCTGAACGCCTAGTGACGGTATCCTGGACTAGGGGTACTCACCACGTCATCTCCCGACCAGCTGGATCGGGCCGAGGACCCCCATGGCGGTTCATTCATGGGCCAGTTCGGACAGCCCATGCCGCATACAAGGAAGACTCCTCAAGACTTGGCGCCCAAGACAAGGACTCTCCTAAAACCCTAGGCCTCCGGTGTCTTATATAAACCGAGGCCAGGCTACTCAATAGGCATCTCATATTCATTACTACAATCTCGTGGTAGATACTTGTACTATGTATTATCCTCATATCAATACAATCAAAAGCACGACGTAGGGTATTATCTCCTTGAGAGAGCCCGAACCTGGGTAAAATCATGTGTCCATGTTACCATCGCTCCAAGATGCCTAGCTTAGGACCCCTACTACGAGATATGTCGGATATAGAACCGACACCTGGTGCCTCCCGCATGTTGCCTTCTCCCGGGAAGCGTGCTCTGAAGAGCGCCTCCACATGGTGCCCGAGCGCCTCCCTCGTGACCCTGGCTAGGTCTGAGGCCCTCCCGAGGAGAGCCCCCGAGCCCAGCCTGAGAGGGGCGCTGGGCGCGCCTTCCTATGCGATGGGTGAAGGTGCCGCGTCCGGGGATGCGAGGCTCAAAGCGGCGTCCTCGGGCGATGCTCCTTCATGAGACACCTATCCCAGCTGCAGCTTCTTCGCCTTGGGGGTGACCTCAGGAGGGAGGGCGCCATCCTCGTCTTCAGGGTTCTCGACCGCTACAGCCTGGAAGGCGCGCTCGAGGGAGCACACTGCATCCTTCTCTTGGCATGCGACCATGATGACATCGCTGCTTCCTGGCATCTTGAGGAAGTTGTAGCCATGGTGTGTAGCTGCCATGAACTTGGCCAGTGCTGGGTACCCTAGGATGGCATTGTAGGGCAGGCGGATGTCCGCGACGTCGAAGTCGATGAGCTCGGTGCGGTAGTTGTTGCGCTCACCGAAGGTGACAGGGAGGCGGACCTGCCCTATTAGATGTGTAGAACCGTCGGTCACTCTTGAAAACGGTTTGGTTGGGTGAAGCTGGTAGTACGTCACTTCGAGTCTGTCGAACATCTGAACAGACAGAACATTGAGCCCAAAACATTGAGCCCTGCTCCGCCATCAATGAGAGTCTTGATGACGACCACATTGCTGATGACGGGGGAGCAGAGCATGGGGAGCGCGCCAGCAGTGGCCGCGCACTTGAGCTGGTCTGAAGAGCTGAAGGTGATGGCGTACTTGGACCACCTGAGAGGGCGAGTTGCTTCGGGCTTGGGGAGCGCTGCATTCACCTCATGCGCGAACTGCTTGAAGATGTGGTGGGAAGCCGGGGCCTGCAAGCCGCCCAAGATGCAGGCGATGGCTCGAGGATCCTGGAAGCCCCCAGCCTCCTCGTCCTGGTGGTGATCTTTGTTCCTTCTTGGCGGTGGAGGCAGTGGAGGCAAAGCTGCATTGCCCTGAGGGCGCTCCTCACGAGGTTGCTCCCTCCAAGCGCCCTCGCGAGGTTGGCCCTGCCAGCGGTCCTCCCGAGGCTGGTCGCGCCACTCCTGACGGTGGTCGCGTCCGTCCCAGCGTCCTCCACCTCGACCGCCTCCATGGCCGTAGCCTCGATCGTTGCGCTCGGGGCGTCGATCGAGGCGCCCGTTGCGGAGGCCCTGAGCTCCTGGGAGTCGTTGGTGTTGTGGCTGTGAACATTGTGGAAGATGCAGAATGGCCGGTTGCTCTTGGATGACTCGGGGTGGTCGCAGCCGCGCTTCGTCTCTGGCTCGGCCGCAAGCACGGCCGGCCCCTTGCGCTTCACGTCCTTGGCCTTGGCCTTCTTGTCTTCTGGATCCGCATCAGGGAGCTCGAGGAGGGAGAAGCGCCCCTCCTCAGCCCTCGCGCACTTGTTCGCCATGTTGAACATCTCCAGAGCTATGCAGAGATCCTCATGGATAGCGAGCTCCTCCTTCATCTTGACATCGCGGACGCCATCAGTGAACGCTGAAATGATGGCTTCGTCCGACACCTTGGGAATCTTGAGGCGAACATTGTTGAAGCACTGGATATACTTCTGCAGGTCTCTCCAGGTTGCTGCTTGATGCGACGTAGGTCACCCTCGGCTGGCGGACCGTCGCGGGTGCCCTGGAAGTTGACGATGAAGTGGCCACGCATCTCCTCCTAGGAAGAAACCGACCCCTCGGGTAGGTTCAGGAGCCAAGAATGCGTGCCATCCTTGAGGGCCATCGGGAACCAGTTTGCCATGATCTTCTCGTCGCCGCTGGCTGCCTCGATGCTCAACTCGTAGAGCTATAGGAACTCGGCTGGGTCGGCGGTGTCGTCGTAGCGCGGAGACAGGTCAGGCTTGAACTTGCTTGGCCAGACGATGTTGCGGAGCTCCGGGGTGAATGCGTGGCATCCTGCCGTGGCCACTGGAGCCCGTCGAGGGGGTGGAACCTGGTCCTGGTGCACGCGCACCCCCACCTCCTGCGGTGGTACGCGGGCCTGGTGCGGGGGTGCTGGAAGCACGCGCGCTTCTCCTTGAGGTCGCTGCACCACCTGGCAGCTCACGTCCTCCCGAGCTGGCGCAAGGCGCGGTGGGTCGCGCCGTGGCGCCACGCGCCTTGGCCCTATGATGACGCCCTGGGCCGGAGGTGGTGGAGGAGCCTAATACGTCTCCGTCGTATCTATAATTTTTCATTGTTCCATGCGAATATTCTACAACTTTCATACATTTTTGGCAACTTTTTATACTATTTTTGGGACTAACATATTGATCCAGTACCCAGTGTCAGTTCCTGTTTGTTGCATGTTTTATGTTTCACAGGAAACCCATATCAAACGGAATCCAAACGGGATAAAAACGGACGGAGAATTATTTTGGAATATTTGTGATTTTTGGGAGGAAGAATCAACGCGAGACGGTGCCCGAGGTGGCCACGAGGGTGGCCCACGCCACCACTTTAAGTGGGCACGCCCCTGACCCTCGTGGGCCCCTCATAAGGCGGTTGATGCCCTTCTTTGGCCGCAAGAAAGCTAATTTTTGGAAAAATATCTGGGCGAAGGTTTCAATCCAATCGGAGTTACGGATCTCCAGATGTAAAAGAAACGGTGCCAGGGCAGAATCGGAGGACGCAGAAACAGAGAGAGACAGAGAGACAGATCCAATCTCGGAGGGGCTGTCGCCCCTCCCATGCCATGGGAGCCAAGGACCAGAGGGGAAACCCTTCTCCCATCTAGGGAGAAGGTCAAGGAAGAAGAAGAAGAAGAAGAAGGGGGGCTCTCTCCCCCTTGCTTCCGGTGGCGCCGGAACGCCGCTGGGGGCCATCATCATCACCGCGATCTACAGCAACACCTCCGCCATCTTCACCAACATCTCCATCACCTTCCCCCTCTATCTACAGCGGTCCACTCTCCTGCAACCCGCTGTACCCTCTACTTGAACATGGTGCTTTATGCTTCATATTATTATCCAATGATGTGTTGCCATCCTATGATGTCTGAGTAGATTTTCGTTGTCCTATTGGTGGTTGATGAATTGCTATGATTGATTTAATTTGCTTGTGGTTATGTTGCTGTCCTTTGGTGCCCATCATATGAGCACGCGCGTGGATCACACCATAGGCTTAGTTGTATGTTGATAGGACTATGTATTGGAGGGCAAGAGTGACAGAAGCTTCTACCTAGCATAGAAATTGATGCATACGGGATTGAAGGGGGACCAATATATCTTAATGCTATGGTTGGGTTTTACCTTAATTAACGTTAGTAGTTGCGGATGCTTGCTAATAGTTCCAATCATAAGTGCATAGAATTCCAAGTCAGGATGACATGCTAGCAGTGGCCTCTCCCACATAAAACTTGCTATCGGTCTAGTAAAGTAGTCAATTGCTTAGGGACAATTTCACAACTCCTACCACCACTTTTCCACACTCGCTATACTAACTTTATTGCTTCTTTATCTAAACAGCCCCTACTTTTTGTTTACGTGTTCTTTATTATCTTGCAAACCTATCCAACAACACCTACAAAGTACTTCTAGTTTCAGACTTGTTCTAGGTAAAGCGAACGTCAAGCGTGCGTAGAGTTGTATCGGTGGTCGATAGAACTTGAGGGAATATTTGTTCTACCTTTAGCTCCTCGTTGGGTTCGACACTCTTACTTATCGAAAGAGGCTACAATTGATCCCGTATAACTGCGGGTTATCAAGACCTTTTTCTGGCGCCGTTGCCGGGGAGTACTTGCTGCTCATCGAGATGGGGAACCTGCTAAAACCCTCGATGCTCGTTATGTGAAAGAAATCATGTACTAGTTTGATAATCCTGAGAAAACCCCATTCAATTATGTTATGGGAGACACGTTGGACCAACGTGAATACTTTAGGGACTATCGCTTGACACAAAAAGGGAAACTATTATGGGATCAAATTTATATGTTGCGTTGGTATGCTCGTCAACTATGCTTGAGATATGATTATACTTGTTGCTCTAGGATGAAGACTCCACACCTTGACTTTTCATGCAAATTTAATGATAATAAAACCTTGGCTTCTTATGCTAATGGTATATAGGATTACTATGATGTGGAACAAATAGAAGAATTTGTTGCTTTTATGGGTGCTTATGAGATTGAATCTTTGTTTAAAACGTGTGAAAATCTTGATGATGCTGTTTACAGACCTAATTTTTTTGCTATACTTAAATATTGCTATGAAAATTATGAATTCAATTCCGATATTGATGCATTTATTGAGGAAGTCTCCGCTGACCAAGAAGAGACTAATATTTTGCAGGAGCCTATGGAAGAAGAAATTGATGAAACTGTGAGCTCATTGGATGAAAAAGAAGATGAGGAGAGCGAAGAACAAAAGGAGGAAGAGCGGATTAGCTACCCGTGCCCACCTTCTAATGAGAGTAACTCTTCAACTCATACATTGTTTAATTCCCCTTCGTGCTTACCGAAGGATGATTGTTATGATGATTGCTATGATCCCGTTGATTCTCTTGAAATATCTTTTTTTGATGATGCTTGCTATGCTTGTGGCCAAGATGCCAATATGAATTATGCTTATGGAGATGAACTTGCTATAGTTCCTTATGTTAAACATGAAATTGTTGCTATTGCACCCACGCATGATAGTCCTATTATCTTTTTGAATTCTCCCTACTACACTATATCGGAGAAGTTTGTGCTTATTAAGGATTATATTGATGGGTTGCCTTTTACCGTTGCACATGATGATTTTGATAGATATAATATGCATGTGCTTGCTGCTCCTACTTGCAATTATTATGAGAGAGGAACTACATCTCCGCCTCTTTATGTTTCCAACACGATAGAATTGCAAGAAACTGCTTATACTATGCATCGGCCTTTACTTAGTGTGCATGAATTGTTCTTTTATGACACGCCGACGCATAGGAAAAGAGTTAGACTTCGTTGTTGCTTGATATATGTTACTTTGTGCTCACTACTAAATCACAAATCATTGTTAATTAAAATTGGCTTTGATATACCTTGGGATCCGGGTGGATCCATTACTTGAGCACTATATGCCTAGCTTAATGGCTTTAAAGAAAGCGCTGCCAGGGAGACAACCCAGAAGTTTTAGAGAGTCATTTATTTCTGTTGAGTGCTTTCATATAGCCTAAAAACAAAATAAAATAAAGAGGGGAACCCAAAACCTTTTCAAAAAGGAAAGTGAAAGTGAGAAAGACAAGCATTGTTGAAGTGGGAGAGCTCCTTGAACTTTGTTCATGCTCATGGAAACTTTGTGAATCTTGATTACAGAAACTTTTCAACAAAAATAATTATCCCCTTGTACAATTCCATTGTATTATAAAAATAATTTGCTAAGGTTTGCCTTTAGGATGTTTATAATGCTTGTTGGTTTGTACGGTGCAGGACAGAAACTTTGGCTGTAGTGCGCGATTTTACATTTTTTACTGGAACGTCAAACGGTTCTGATTCTTTTTGAACTGTCTTGTTATACAATTTTTTTATTTTTCCTAATTTAGGTAGAAGTTTTGGGGTACCATAAGTATGGTGAATGTTCAGATTGCTACAGACTATTCTGTTTTTGACAGATTCTGTTTTTGATGCATAGTTTGCTTGTTTTGATGAAACTGTCAATTTCTATCAGTGGATTAAGCCATGGAAAAGCTATATTACAGCAGACACAATGCAAAAACAAAATATGAATTGGTTTCAACAGTACTTAGAGTAGTGATTTGCTTTATTATACTAACGGATCTTACCGATTTTTCTGTTGAAGTTTTGTGTGGATGAAGTGTTTGATCAAGGAGGTCTCGATATGAGGAAAAGGAAGAGAGGCAAGAGCTCAAGCTTGGGGATGCCCAAGGCAACCCAAGTAAATATTCAAGGAGACTCAAGCGTCTAAGCTTGGGGATGCCCCGGAAGGCATCCCCTCTTTCTTCAACAAGTATCGGTATGTTTTCGTATTCGTTTCGTTCATGCGATATGTGCAAGTCTTGGAGCGTCTTTTGCATTTAGTTTTTACTTTTCTTTTATGCACCATGCTGGTATGAGATAGTCCTTGGTTGATTTATAGAATGCTCATTGCACTTCACTTAAATCTTTTGAGTATGGCTTTATAGAATGCTTCATGTGCTTCACTTATATCTTTTGAAGTTTGGATTGCCTGTTTCTCTTCACATAGAAAACCGCCATTTGCAGAATGCTCTTTTGCTTCACTTATAATTGTTAGAGCGTGGGCATATCTTTTGTAGAAAGAATTAAACTCTCTTGCTTCACTTATATCTATTTGGAGAGACGACAGGAATTGGTCAATCACATGGTTAGTCATAAAATCCTACATAAAACTTGAAGATCACTGAATATGATATGTTTGATTCCTTGCAATATTTTTGCGATATAATGATGGTGATATTAGAGTCATGCTAGTGGGTAGTTGTGGATTGTAGAAATACTTGTGTTGGAGTTTGTGATTCCCTTAGCATCACGTATGGTGAACCGTTATGTAACGAAGTCGGAGCATGAGGTATTTATTGATGTCTTCCTTATGAGTGGCGGTCGGGGACGAGCGATGGTCTTTTCCTACCAATCTATCCCCCTAGGGGCATGTGTAGTAGTACTTTGCTTCGAGGGCTAATAAACTTTTGCAATAAGTATATGAGTTCTTTATGACTAATGTGAGTCCATGGATTATACGCACTTTTACCCTTCCATCATTGCTAGCCTCTTCGGTACCGTGCATTGCTCTTTCTCACCTTGAGAGTTGGTGCAAACTTCGCCGGTGCATCCAAACCCCGTGATACGATACGCTCTATCACACATAAGCCTCATTATATCTTCCTCAAAACAGCCACCATACCTACCTACCATGGCATTTCCATAGCCATTCCGAGATATATTGCCATGCAACTTCCATCATCATCATATACATGACTTGAGCATTTATTGTCATATTGCTTTGCATGATCGTAAGATAGCTAGCATGATGTTTTCATGGCTTGTCCTTTTTTGATGTCATTGCTACGCTAGATCATTGCACATCCCGGTACACCGCCGGAGGCATTCATATAGAGTCATATCTTTGTTCTAGTATCGAGTTGTAATATTGAGTTGTAAGTAAATAGAAGTGTGATGATCATCATTAATAGAGCATTGTCCCAAAAACCAAAAAAAGAGAGGCCAACGAAGCCTAAATAAAAAAGGGGGCCAAAGAAGCCCGCAAAAAAAGAAAAAAGAAATAAAAAATATATATATATATATAAAAAGGGACAATGCTACTATCCTCTTTTTCCACACTTGTGCTTCAAAGTAGCACCATGTCCTTCATATAGAGAGTCTCTTATGTTGTCACTTTCATATACTAGTGGGATTTTTTCATTATAGAACTTGGCTTCTATATTCCAACGATGGGCTTCCTCAAAATGCCCTAGGTCTTCGTGAGCAAGCAAGTTGGATGCACACCCACTTAGTTTCTTTTGTTGAGTTTTCATACACTTATAGCTCTAGTGCATCCATTGCATGGCAATCCCTACTCCTCGCATTGACATCAATTGATGGGCATCTCCATAGCCCGTTGATTAGCCGCGTCGATGTGAGACTTTCTCCTTTTTTGTCTTCTCCACATAACCCCCATCATCATATTCTATTCCACCTATAGTGCTATGTCCATGGCTTGCGCTCATGTATTGCGTGAGGGTTGAAAAAGCTGAAGCGCGTTAAAAAGTATTGACCAATTGCTTGGCTTGTCATCAGGGTTGTGCACGATGTGAATATTTTGTGTGGTGAAGATGGAGCATAGCCAGACTATATGATTTTGTAGGGATACCTTTCTTTGGCCATGTTATTTTGAAAAGACATGATTGCTTTATTAGTAGGCTTGAAGTATTATTGTTTTTATGTCAAATGATAGACTATTGCCTTGAATCACTCGTGTCTTAATATTCATGCCATGATTAGATATATGATCAAGATTATGCTAGGTAGCATTCTACATCAAAAATTATCTTTTTTATCATTTACCTACTCGAGGACGAGCAGGAATTAAGCTTGGGGATGCTGATACGTCTCCGTCGTATCTATAATTTTTGATTGTTCCATGCCAATATTCTACAACTTTCATACACTTTTGGCAACTTTTTATACTATTTTTGGGACTAACATATTGATCCAGTGCCCAGTGCCAGTTCCTGTTTGTTGCATGTTTTATGTTTCGCAGAAAACCCATATCAAACGGAATCCAAACTGGATAAAAACGGATGGAGAATTATTTTGGAATATTTGTGATTTTTGGGAGGAAGAATCAACACGAGACGGTGCCCGAGGTGGCCACGAGGGTGGCCCACGCCACCACTTTAAGTGGGCGCGCCCCTGACCCTAATGGGCCCCTCGTAAGGCGGTTGATGCCCTTCTTTGCCCGCAAGAAAGCTAATTTTTGGAAAAATATCTGGGCGAAGGTTTCAATCCAATCGGAGTTACGGATCTCCAGATATAAAAGAAACGGTGCCAGGGCAGAATCGGAGAACGTTGAAACAGAGAGAGACAGAGAGACAGATCCAATCTCGGAGGGGCTCTCACCCCTCCCACGCCATGGGAGCCAAGGACCAGAGGGGAAACCCTTCTCCCATCTAGGGAGAAGGTCAAGGAAGAAGAAGAAGAAGGGGGGGCTCTCTCCCCCTTGCTTCCGGTGGCGCCGGAACGCCGCCGGGGGCCATCATCACCACCGCGATCTACAGCAACACCTCCGCCATCTTCACCAACATCTCCATCACCTTCCCCCCTCTATCTACAGCGGTCCACTCTCCCGCAACCCGCTGTACCCTCTACTTGAACATGGTGCTTTATGCTTCATATTATTATCCAATGATGTGTTGCCATCCTATGATGTCTGAGTAGATTTTTGTTGTCCTATTGGTGGTTGATGAATTGCTATGATTGATTTAATTTGCTTGTGGTTATGTTGCCGTCCTTTGGTGCCCATCATATGAGCGCGCGCGTGGATCACACCATAGGGTTAGTTGTATGTTGATAGGACTATGTATTGGAGGGCAAGAGTGACAGAAGCTTCTACCTAGCATAGAAATTGATGCATACGGGATTGAAGGGGGACCAATATATCTTAATGCTATGGTTGGGTTTTACCTTAATGAACGTTAGTAGTTGCGGATGCTTGCTAATAGTTCCAATCATAATTGATCCCGTACACTTGCGGGTTATCAGAGCCCCGTGAGCCACGTCACCCGCTGCAGGTGGCTGCTGAGGCAGTGAGCGAGCCGGAGCGGAGGAGCCCTCGGCCACGCTGACAAGCTCAGCGATCCGCTCGAGCCACTCCTCGTAGAGTTCACCAACCGGGCGGTAGCGAAGGAGCTCCCGCGCCATGAGCAGAGCGGCATGCGCGTCCGCCTGGCCGTGACGCGCGTGGGAGGACGAAGCTGCTGGGGTCAGTGGCGGAGTAGCGGTGCGCCCGTCGCGGCGCACCGACGGGTGCAGCGATGAAGCTTACTGCTCGTGGCCGGCAGGGCCTGTGGCAGCGTTGGCCAACGGAGACGGAGCACGACGAGCACAACCATCGCCCGCCGGGGCCATCTGAGCAATGCAAGCGGCGACTACGGCCCGGCGCTCGGTGCGAGCTCGGCTTGCGTCGGCCATGGAGGTGTCGGAGTGGCGGTGGATCGATCGACGGAAGAGAAGATCCGACGCACCACTACCTGGCGCGCCAAATGTCGGATTACGGGTTCCGCAAACCCTTGAGAGGTTCGAACTCTGGGGTGCGTGCGGAGATCTCAACCTACCCAGCCTGCCTACTCGCGATCCTCCTAAGCCTAGCGCGACGAGCTCGAAGAGACAAAGAGACACAACAGTTTATCCTGGTTCGGGCCACCTTGCGGTGTAATACCCTACTCCAACATTTTGGTGGATTGGCTTGGAGGGCTGAGGATGAACTAGTACAGTGGATCAACTGGCCTCAGGAGGCGAGGTGTTCTTGAGCTCGATAGAGCTGAGGGGATGTGAACCAGATCAGATGCCCCTCTATGGTGGTGGCTAAGTCCTATTTATAGTGGCCTCGGTCCTCTTCCCAAATGTTCGCGGGAAGGGATCCCACAATGGCCGGATTTGAAAGGGGACAAGTAGTACAGCTTATCCTGACAAAACTGATATTCGCCTGCGAAAAGCTTCTGGTCGTGACGCTGCGGTGGGCTCGTCGATGACCTCCGTCCTACCGTCCTGGCGGTCTTGGTCTCGTTGCACCAGAATGGAAACCTTTGGCTGATTCCTCGGGACTCCGCGCCTGCAGCTTGCCTCCTTTGCACCGAAGAGGAAACCTGCGCTCTGCGCCCGCCTGGCCTTGGTCGTCATGGCTCACGTCAGCTGAGCCTCGTGAGGTATACCTTGCATAGAACTCTCCGCCCCTCGGGAGCCAGCCTGAAGAGGCCGATCCCCTCGGGGGTCTTGGCGTCGTCCACCTCGCGAGGCTTGGCCCCTCGCAAGGGTCTGGAGTTGTTGATGCTGAAGCTGGGCCGTACCAGGCCGTCGATGGAGCCACGCGGTGGGCCGCAGGCAGGCAGGGCTGGATACCCCCATATCCAGAACATTGACAATCATCATCGTGAGAATTCTTTTCGAAATGCTGAAGAAAGCTACTAAGAAAGTTCATGTATGTACAACAGTTCTAATTGTTGCTTTTAGAGAAGCCCCGGTTGTAGGTAAGATACACTGCCAATCTTCCTAAGTTTTTCATTCAACCTATCCATTTTGGACTGTATATTTTTATTACTATCTCTTCTATCTTATTAGTGAATTTAATCAGCTATGATGGCGTTCCACAGCCCTTATGTTTTTAGTCTTTTACTTACTAGCATTGTGTTCTGCTTCGAGATTCAAAGAACCACAGATGCACTGTGAGACTATTATGCCCAGAATTAGCCAAGAGCCTAAGACATACTACACACATTTTTTTGTCATATTACAAACAGTTTTTTAGCTAAGATAGTTATGAAAAAAGTGACTTTGTTAATTTGTACCGAAATGCATAACATCGATGCTAGAATCTTATTTTTTGTCATATATAATATGAACAACATGATTCTTAGCAGGTCATATATTGCTTGGAAAAATGCAACATTGATGCTAGAATCCCGACGAGACTATGGCCAGTGATGGAGATTATTTTGCATGCTGATGGTGCCATGGCGGCTGCACAGCGGAGGGCTGCACGCTTGACTTTGACATTGTTGTCTTTGACAAGGAGAAGATCTCCCTCACCGGCCATGACGAGGTCCGCACTTGTACTCCTGTTCCCATTCCTTCTCCCTCTCCAGGAATTGGCTGAAGATGTTTTTTTGTTTGTGTGTGCCTCTACGGTATATGGTGGCAGGCAGGCGGAACCTCTTCCCACTGCTCCCGGAGGCGTCAAGCCCTCTGTCGTGATCGGATGGGGCTACCAGGTTCAGTCCCATCTTCGCTTTGCTCCCTCACTGCGCAGTTTCTCTCCTATCTGTCGAGATTTACTATGTCTCTCTACTGTTATTCTACTAATATTGTTCTTGGAGCATCAAAGTCAATTGCTTTACTGAATATTTTTCTTGGAGCATCAAAGCCAATTGCTTTACTGGTGAACATGTGTAGGAGGATTCGTGGTTTAGCATTATTAGACCTTCATAAATACATGTATAGGAGGATTCTTGGAGCTTTGTACAATTAGTAAGGCCATCAAAGCTAATTGCTTTACTGGTGAACATGTATAGACCTCTGTACATACATGTGTTGCTCTGTGCTATAAAAAAGACTCCTTTGGTGGTGAGAATAAAAAGGAAGAAATTTACTAATCACAATAAATATAATTGGGTGAACTGTAGAAGCTGACTTTGGTAGAGAAAGGTTCAGAACCCACCCTTTCTTTCTTGCAGGATTGAGGAGATTGTGACTTCGGAAACTTTTAGATTTACAGAAAGAAAGCAGATTGTGCTTGTAGATAATGATGGTGAGAAGATCAAATTTATGGTACGGGGAGAGTAGTTTCACAGATTGTACTTGTACAGACAGAGAGCAGACTGTTTCTTTTCAGAAGATAACTTTTGCCAGCCATTGTGTTGCTTGCAAGCATAATACTTATTGATTTAGTTCTCTGACCACTGATCCCGCTGAAGCTGTAATTTGTATTGAGTTATATATATTGTGTCAATCCTAACATTAGTATATGCACATAACATGTTGAGTTTACCACAACGAAAACAAAACAATTTAACATTGTATACGGTGTTACATGTCGTAATAAGTTTAGTTCCTGTTAGTTCAGTTTATTTGCATCTTCTGCCTTCAGTCCATGGTCACATGCAACATATGCAGAACCACAAACTAGGTGCAATCTGATGTTTCCTTGGTAGAACCTGCTTTGAGAAAATACTACCCAATGTTCTATAAATAAAGGGGAGCTGTTTTCAGATCCCCCCCTGCACCACACTCATCATGCAATTTAATACAGCTTGTGATATATCTTGCACATTTGAAACCATTATATTGTATGAATACCTCTGCAGGTCATTAGGTACAGTTGGAGTTGGTTGTGTTGTACATCTCTGGTCTGACTTGTAGTTTGACTATGGTATTGTTGTATCAATGTGTTTTCGGTAATTTTGTATGGTTGTCTGGTTGAGAAGTCCACTGTGTGCAGGTTCGATATGAGATAATTATGGATTAACTAGGATGACTCAAGAAATTTCTTTGTACGATTATTCGTGCGTTGCATGTGCACGCTTACTAGTATGAATAAAGCTCTCAAAGTTCCCTGTAAAAAAAAGATCGCTGAGTGCCCAAGGTAGCCGGGCATGTACTGGATCGCTCCACATAGCCAAGTAGTATATGACTAGGTAGGAAATGCGGCTTGCCGACCGCTGCCGGGTATAATAATATCCAACCCTGTAATACATCATTGAAGCATTGCAAATATAAAAAATAAGATGATGTAGTTGTATTTATCAATGTAAAACACGCCTTGGCATGCGGTGCGTGGCTCAACTCATTGCCCAAGCATGTAAACAGAGTACATTGTGTTGCGAGAATAGTTGCAAAAAATGGATCATTGTAATGCATGAAAGCATGAAATTGCTTTTATAGATAACATAATTGTGTCCAATGTAGGAAGTTTGCCTTGTCCAACCCTAGGTTCCAGCATATCTAAAATTATGCATCTGTGCCATAGCCACAAGAAAGTAATACTACTTTGGGGTGATCCAACATTTGATATTTCGTAATGGAAGAGGTAGGAGCAAACATAATACATGCATCTCATAGCAAATGGTACTGTAGAACCAAGTCAGTTACATATGGTGATAGGTTTTCTTCATCCAGTTCAAAGAAACACTGATACACCAAAAGCAAGCCATAATGGCAGTCCAGGACAACAGATTTATATGGTTCTTCTATGTCATATAGTGATTGCAGTACATTATATAGTTGACTAAACAAAAAGATGGCTTTGTTTGAACGCCTTGCCACCTGGCTCACCTTGCGTGTTGCGCTGCAAGGATCTACTGATGGAGATTCATACACCTGTGTGTTTAATGGATAAGGAGAATATAATTTATGACCTAAAAACTTATGAATAGAACTTACAGGCACCACATGTTTCCTCATCACGGGTGTTATAAAATAAAACGTATATCATGTATGTTATAATTCCTAATTGAGCGACCGCTTCAAAAGAAATTCACAGGATTCTGCCCTCATGAGTAAATCTCAATAATTTTTGGTGCACATTCTGTATTTTGCGAGCAAAAGTTTGATCTTACACTGCAAATTTTGAGCTTTGTCAATAGAAATAGAAAACAAAACAACAAGTGTTGATTACTTACTCTTATCACAACTTCAATTAGAGCTAAGTCTGGTGGGATTTGTCCTGAAAATAAGTACGAAAAACATAGAAAATGGCATTAGATTCAAAAAGAATCATAAGACCATTGCTCTAAGAAAAACCTACAACAAATGAGAAGGATGAGACAACACTGAAATTATAATTTATAAATTGCAATAAAGAATAACAAACAACACACGGTTTGTTGTATCATGTCCACCTTCATTGTATTTAAACATGTAATTTTATAGCTATTGGATCAATAATGAATGTTCTTCAGTACAAAGGGATAAGCAACATGTGAAAAGAAATATCCCCAAGCGGGAGCAAAAATATCGAATTTGGCACGAGCATATCATGGTTACTTGGCTCATATTTGTGTGAGTTTTTTTTATCCTAGAAGCTCGTCCATCACTAGACAACACCGAAGAAGACACAATTAGGTAATTAGCTAACAATTAAATTGCAGAATTAGCACATACCAAACATCTTGATGGAAAGCACCTTGAATCAACAATAAAATTATACTCTAATTACATTCAGCGGTGCAACAAAGGTCAATGAAAATTACTAACACAATAGAAGATGGGAAGACATGTAAATTGTTTTGTATCCTTTCGATATACCATTATTCCTACAGCCATTTTTCCCGCATGCTTGACTTAAATGATGTGGTTGATGGATAACAATGTCACTTTATTAGAATGCCCTCTATGTTGAGCCTTGGATCACAACAATCCTTGATCTTTGGTTCTTGGTACATCATGAAAACTAATAATAGGGGTGTAGCATGAAATTCAGTGACAATAAATGGTAGAGATGTACCACTGACCTCATGTGTCAGTACATACAAGTTGTGCCAACTATTGGAGGGGAGCACCTTTTTAAAGGAAATAATAGAATCGGTAAGAAAACCTACAACTTGATCTTGAACTATAATTTAGTCCCGCTAATAACATCATTGTTGCAACTTGCAAATCTCAGGTTTGATACAGGATTAGTAAATTTATTTGTCTCGCTCTGTAATATTTCAAACATGTTGAGTTTTTCTTGTATGCCCTTCCACTAACATGCCTTTCTGGGCATATTAATGAGAAAATTCAAAGGCGCAAACACCGCAACCAACATTTTTTGGCTTGCGAACTTACCAAGCAAACTCACTTGTTTTGTCATCTCTTCCTAAAACTCACACCGGTAGCTCGCCTCCTCAGCGATGCGTGCCATCTCAGGGCATCCTCAAAAGCCATAGCTTACACCACTACAAGTGGAAGGGAAAAAATAAAGAAATTAAAGCATGGATTGTACAAATATACAAATGAAAGGATATAGAAACTAAAACAACAACATATATAATTTATTGTTAATGAAAAAGAGCATAACATAAGCACGCCTGGCATCTATACCGACTACATGCTAAAATTTCTGCTACTAATTTACCTAACAAACCATAATCATGTTTATTAGTACCGACACCTAATAAAATAGCTCGTCTCTATCTAGATGAATGTCCAAATAGCACACAGATTAATGTATAAAAGAAGGTATAAACCATCATAATCTTAAAAGCAAATCAAATGAAATTGTGAAAAAGGGTATATGGATGGAACCATTAAAAAATCATCTGCCATAAAACTCACTTAATTGTAATTCTCACATGCAGACCGGCAAAGAAGTTGTGGCCAGAGATGGAGGTGACGCAGAGGAGAGGCAAGATGAAAATGTGAAGGCCTTCCTCCAGCAATATAAACAAGAGTCTCCAAACTCCAAAGACAGAACACCCATGAACGAAAGTACAACACACAAACAAAGAACAATGACTATCATACCCATTAATTTGTCCATATGCACACATATAAAGCAAACTATGAAGGAGCTGTGCAGGAATCAGCAGGCTACAGGAGTACATATATCCAATGAAAGCAAAGAAGAACTACCTAGCATATGGAGCAAGCCCATTGTATCCTCTCAAACAACGGCACCTCGCTAAGCATAGTCCAAAAGTTCAAAGGTCGTCCCCACAAACATATATAGGAAGTGATCAAAATACATAGCTTCATATAAGAACCCAGGAATCATGCTTTAATTGGTTCTATACTATGACCTTACAAAGAACACTACTTAATTTGCAAAGAAATTTATAATAGAGTTGTAATAAGAAAATGAATCGAATTTGATATCTGCAGAAGGGTTCTTCGACAACTCTGCTACAATATCACGAATTTACGATCTTTTGGTTTTATTTTCAAAGAACTCAAATCAGACATATACAATTCATCAATAAAACAAAATAAACCTGAACCAGAGTAGAGCACATAACATATGCAAATATCCAAAAAATATATACTAATCCCTGCTCATAACGTAGTCATGATAGTACATCTCACAAGGAGCTTACCATTCCAATGCCATGCTGTGAATTAAGCGCATTCGTTTAATATTGGGCTTGAACATGTCAAACCGTTTGGCAGGAAGACTTGCCTACCAAAACACTTCCACATATCCCTGAAAAGGAAGAAAGGTAGAATGGTGAGTGATAATTAACACATGTGTCTACGACCTAAAAGTAAGAAAAGAAATACTAACTTCACACAATCCTTGATTTTTTGGTGTTAAAAAGATCACAAAGCTTAAGTTGATATTTCTATAGAATCAGTTAGAAACCATTTCTGTAGAGCAATACATGACACTACATATAGAAAAGCAGCTACCACATGATAGTCCAATGAATATAAGTATATAAATACTACAAAGAGACTGAAGAAGGAAGATATACTAAAAAGGAATAGCTAACCAGGGCTGGGGCATCAATGTGGCAAAGAGATAAATCACCACCTGCAGGAACAAAATGGAGGAAGAAAAATATGGATCATGGTAAGGGGAGATGCTAGAGATAGAAGATTTAGTGATGCGGAGCATCCCACGATCATCCCCATGGACGCATCTACATCTCCTACAACACCACTTGGACCTATGACTAGAGCACATGCAAGAGCTCTCGAAACCGAGGTGACATCACTCCTCTCACAACTCCCTTTCGAATCACACGAGACATGGCTACTACCTCAAACGGAGACACTTTGCATACTCAGGTACCAAGGAGTTAGCCATGGAGAAGCTAGGAAGCAAGGAGAACCGGAAGCGGAAGACATGCGTGAAGACGGAGAAGAAAACCGCCAAATCCCTAGCTGGCCAGACGATCCGGACGAGGGCCCGGACGATCCGGACCCCGGTCCAGACGATCCGGCTAACTCCCCCAACGACACCCGAAGCTGGACCCCAAAGCCGGACCATCCAGACGCCGACCCGAATCATCCGGACATCGCCCGGACATCCGGACCCCCATCCGGACATCCGGGCCTACATCGCCACCGCCTGCGTCACCAGCTCATCCGGGCCACCACCCGGATCATCCGGACAGAGCCCGGATCATCCGGCTCCTCACCCGGATCATCCGGACCCCGCCTGCGTGCGCGTGTTGGGCTGAGGCCCATGTACCCCTTCTCCCCCTAGCCTATATAGAACTCCTCCTCCTCTCTTCGAGACTTAGCGTTGATTTAGCTCATTTGTGAGATAGAGCCTCGCTCATCCATCCGGATCTACTCCTTCGCGAGGGACCGACACCTCTTCAGAGAAGATCCTTGTTGGATTCAAGACCTCCTTTTGGAGAAGACCATCTTCAAGACCTCCCCACGGAGAAGAACCGGTTACCCTTTGTATCGTCCCTTGTTGGATTTGGATCTTGTATTACCTCATGCCTCGATGATCTAGCGCACGTGTGACTTTTATTCTTGTTGGTTGAGTGTTTTTCCCTCGTTCCCCTCCTCGTGTTCTTCGTAGGGATCCTCTCCAAACGTGAAAGATCGGCCTCTAGGCTTCTACCCTACATCATCTTGGTATCATGAGCCACGTTGATCACGTTTTTGGAGCCCCTACCCTTTGTTTTCTAGCTTGATTTTGTTGTTTTCGTCCTAAATCCGAAAATCCCCACCAAAAATAGCCCCCAATTTTTTTGTGATTTGTTGGTTTTGATGATGTTTTGTTGATTTTGATCCGTGGATTCGTTGTGTAACTCGTTGATCTTGCCTTTCCCCACCATCTCACCCTCGAAATCCATCCAAAATCCACGAAATCTTCGAATTTCTCCCCGTTTTTCGAGTTCATCCCGAGCCATCCCGTGCGCAGTTGACCTGCCCGGATCATCCGGACCCTGACCCGGATCATCCGGCTCCTGGCCCGGATCATCCGGCTTCGTCTGCCGAAACTGCATTTTCTGCAGTTTTTCTCCACCACCACCTACGCCTCCGCACACCACCCACTTCGACCACCACCACCTTCACCCGCCAACCCCACGACATACCCCTCCGTACCACCATTCGACTTTGGATTCGAGAATTTGAGTTGTGGTTTCCCGTGTCCTATTGTGTTTTGGCTATATAGGTACGGCACGACATCAACATCACCACCGCTCATCTTCGTCGACTACTCATCATCGCTACGGATGGTAACCTTGACGACATCTTTGTCTACGCATTGCCATTGCATTGATAACCACCATAGCCTTACTTTTGCGTTGCTTACCCATCGAGACTAGCCATTGAGTATTGCCGGCAATGTGACTTGTGCACATTAGTGATCATACTCTCCATAAGCATACATACCATATCATCGTGGTGCATATCTTGTTATCATCTCTTGTGTCACAAAGTTGTCATCGCATACACAATTGCTACCTTGGTTCGTGAAGTTTTGCATGAGAAAAGAGCTCAAAAGTGAAAGAGCCAAACAAGCTTTTAAGCAAAAGAGAAAGATAAGCAAAGAGCTTATAAGCAAGAACCATAGCATCATACTACATTAAGATTTCCATATCCGATCATCTTGGATCATATCACCGAAATACCATACATATAGCATACTTGGGATAGAGGTCGTTGCATTTTTGCCTAGTAGGTTGTGCACAAGTTTCGTATCCGCCTATTGTGCAATTGTGCTAGCGTCTCTCTAGTATTGTGCAACAAGAGCATTTTCATGGACTCCACATTTTGGCTCATTTTTGGTTTGCACAATCCCAATTATCTATTTGCGTGTGTGTTTCCGTGTACCACTACTAGCTTGGTCTACTTGTTGCATTTGTGAATTTGCGAATCTTTTTCAACATCTTTGAGTCAAACTAACAATTGCATCAAATTTTGTGCCACCATCCTAACCAAGCTCCACCATAAGCTTTTACTTGTGTAGGTGTGAGAACGGACAAGAATTGGTACCAATTGTGCTATTTCATTGTCCACATTTGAGTGATCTTGATCCATCTTCAACATCGGTCAAGGTACATTTGGTATAAGTTCTTCTCTTTCTCCCACTCACATTTTTGCTTGGAATGATGGATAGGCCAAGTTCTTCTACCAACCCACTCTACATCGAGCAAGACGACGACATGTCATCATTCGTCACCAAGAGCCACCTCTTTGGTGCACAACGAGCGTTGCATCAAGAGCAACAAGCAATGACCGACTGCATCGAAAATCTTGCCACCGAGTTGCGACTCTCCGAGCAGCGTACAAGAGACTACTTCGACAACAAGCTCGACGCTCACAAGCAAGAGAATGATGCAAGAATGGACGAGATCTGTGCCTTGTTGGTGAACCACCCTCCTTCCACTTCTTCATACTCAAGACGGAGCTGCTCAAGTCGACACTCCGACGACACCTTCTCCGGCTCAAGTACACCGACATCGAACACTCTTCGACAAGCCGCGCGTCAAGACCGTCATGCATCTCGCAATCCTCTACACGGCAATCATCCACAAGAGCAAGTCAACGAGAAAGTACTTCGTCATCAACCACACCAAGATCCTTTTGCACAAGCTCAAGGACGACAACGTCAACATCGCCAAGAGGAAGAACGAGCACGTCAACATCAAGAGGAACAAGACGCCGAGGCTCAACATCTTCAACAACAACAACGTGAAGCACAAGCTCTTGAGGCGCAACGTGCCCTTCAAGAATCAAGTCGAGCCATTGCCAAGCGCAACCGCGATAGGCGCAATCAAGAGGAAGTACTTCGAGAAGAAATCCAAGAGCGGAACTACCAACCAAGAGTGCAACGTCAAGTTCCCCCACCTCCTCCTCAAGCTCGACAAGCTCCTCCTCAACCTCAAGTTCGACAAGAGCAAGATGACCATGGACTTCCTGCACGCCAAGAGCAACATGAGGTTGATTATCCTCCATGTCAAGGGGGTCATCATCATCCTCGACCACAACACAATGAAGAGCAACGCTACGGCAAGCTAAAGTTCACCATGCCCAAGTTCAATGGAAGCAATGATCCCGAAGAGTACCTATCATGGGCATTGAAGGTCGACAAAATCTTTCATTTGCACAACTATGAGGAAGAGAAGAAGATCGCTATGGCATCACTTGAGTTCCAAGACTATGTGCTCATATGGTTGGAACAAGTCCTTGAGCGCCGAGAAGCAAGAGGTGAACCACCAATCACCACTTGGGCTCAAATGAAAGATGTCATGCGAGCACGTTTTATGCCCACCTACTACAACCGCGACCTCTTCAAGAAGCTCCAACTACTCAAGCAAGAAACAAAGAATGTTGAAGAATACTACAAGGAAATGGAGATAGCCATGATACGAGTCAACGTCACGGAAGATGATGAGCAAACTATGGCACGTTTCTTGAATGACCTCGACCATCCCATCAAGAAGATTGCCGACTTCCAACCCTACTCCAACCTCATTGAGCTCGTGCATCAAGCTACCAAGGCGGAACGTCAAGTGCAAGATGACTTCAAGTACGCCAAGTACTCATCCAAGACCTACGGCTTCTCCAACAACCAAGCTTCAACGACTCCCCCAACTTCTACCTCAACCAAGCCATCTACAAACAACGACGACAAGTCAAGTTACAAGAAAACTTAGACAACCTCAAGTCTTCCTCCACCTACTACAAGCAACTTCAAGCCGCGCGCTTCATCATCTACTCCAACCGATGAGACCGTTAAGACAAGCTCCTTCAAGTGTTTCACTTGCGGCGGCCGAGGCCACAAGTCCTTCCAATGTACAAACAAGCGCACCATGATCCTCAACGACGACGGAACCTATGACTCCATGAGTGAAGAGGAAATGGAAGCCCTTGAGCAAGTGGCCATGCACCAGCGCGTGAACGAAGATGAAGACGATCAAGTCTTTTCTGATGAGGATTCGAGCCCCACTCTCGTTGTCTCCAAAGTCTTGACTCTTAAACATCAACAAGATGAAGACCAAAGATGCCACATCTTCCACACAAAGAACAGCATCAATGGAATGTCCGTCAAGCTCATCATCGATGGAGGTAGTTGTCACAACTTGGCAAGTGAAGAACTATGCTCCAAGCTACAATTGGTTAAGATGAAGCACCTGCATCCATACAAGGTCCAATGGCTAAGCGATTCCGGCACTATAAAAGTTGAGCATACGGTCAAGGTTTCCTTCAAAATTGGAGCATATGAAGACACTTTGGAGTGTGATGTTGTCCCGATGTCCGTTTGCCACCTCCTTCTTGGTCGACCATGGCAATTTGACCGCGGCGTCATCCACAACGGGCATACAAATCACTATAGCTTCAAGATGAAAGGGAAGGAATACGTGCTACGACCTATGTCTCCTAGTCAGGTGATCGCCGACAAGAAAGCCACCCATCGTAGAGAGAAGAGTGAGTAAGTGATCCACCCAAAAGAGAGTGAGAGCCACAAGCCAAGACCGAGTGCCTCCACGATGAGCGACAAGAAAAACTTCGTCCTATTTGCCACCAAAAGTGAGATGAGAGAAGTGTGTGAGAACCCATCGAGTGTTATGCACTTTGTCCTTGTGTGCAAGGACGGGGAACCAAAAACTAACACCTCTCACGATCTACCTTTAGTGTTGTCTTCTCTTTTGCAGCAATTCGAAGATGTTTTCCCCGATGAGCTACCTCCGGGTCTACCTCCACTTTGAGGCATTGAGCACCGAATCGACCTCATCCCCGGAACACCCCTACCAAACAAGGCTCCCTACCGCGTCAACCCCGAAGAAACTAAGGAGATCCAATGGCAAGTACAACAACTAATCGACAACGAACATGTACGTGAAAGCTTAAGCCCTTGTGTCGTTCTGGTTATACTTGTGCCCAAACAAGATGGTAGTTTTTGCATGTGCTCGGATTGTAGACATATCAATGCTATTACCGTTCGTTATAGGCATCCCATTCCTCGCCTAGATGATATGCTTGATGAACTTAGCGGTGCCACCATTTTCTCAAAAATTGATCTTAGAAGTGGCTATTATCAAATCCGCATACAAGAAGGTGATGAATGGAAAACCGCTTTCAAAACCAAATTTAGCTTGTACGAGTGGTTGGTTATGCCTATGGTTTTATCGGAAGCTCCCGGTACTTTCATGCGTCTTATGCATTTTGTGCTTCGTTCTTACATTGGAGTGTTTGTTGTGGTTTACTTCGATGACATTCTTGTTTTTAGCAAATCCATGAAAGAGCATCTAAATCATGTTAGGGCTGTTTTGCAAACTCTTCGCAAGGAACGTCTTTATGCCAACATGAAAAAGTGCACATTTGGTGTTGACAAGCTTGTTTTCTTGGGCTTCGTTGTTTCTTCCAAGGGTGTCCATGTTGATGAATCTAAAATTGAAGCAATTAAAACTTGGCCCCAACCCACTAATTTGCAACAAGTGTGTAGCTTTCTTGGCCTTGCGGGATTCTATCGCCGCTTTGTGAAATACTTTAGCACCATCGCCGCACCTTTGCATGCTTTGAGTAAGAAAAATGCTCCTTTTGTTTGGGGACCCTTGCAATCTACCGCTTTTGATGAGCTCAAATCATTGCTTACTCATGCTCCGATTCTTGCTTTACCCAACTTTGACAAAACTTTTGAGGTTCATTGTGATGCAAGTGGTACCGGAATTGGCGGAGTTTTGATGCAAGAAAAATGAGCCATTGCATATTTTAGTGAAAAACTCTTTGGTGCTCAAATTAACTATCCCATCTATGACAAAGAATTTATGCTTTAGTGCGTGTGCTACATGTTTGGGAACATTATCTTAGACCTCATAAGTTTGTCATACATACCGATCATGAAACGCCTAAATACTTGAAAGGTCAAACTAAGTTGAACAAGCGTCATGCCAAATGGAGTGCATTTATTGAATCTTTCCCCTATGTGATCAAGTACATTAAGGGTAAGGAAAATGTTGTGGCGGATGCCCTTTCCCGCATATGCACGCTTGTCACTAAACTTGAGTTGAATGTTATTGGCTTTAAGCACATAAAAGACTTGTATGCGCATGATCCTTCCTTTGCTACTCCTTATGCTAAGTGTTTGACGCATACATCTTGGGAACGATATTACATCAACGATGATTATCTTATGAGAGCTAACAAACTTTGCATTCCCGAGTCTTCTCTTCGTTTGCTCCTTTTGCAAGAGGCTCATGGAGGCGGACTCATGGGACACTTTGGTCGCGACAAGACATTCGCCATGCTCTCCAAGAACTACTTTTGGCCCAAGATGTTCCGCGACGTCTCACGCTTCACCAACCGATGCTCCACATGTCGCAAAGCTAAGTCTAAAGCTCAATCCCATGGTCTTTACATGCCTCTTCATATTCCTTATCAACCTTGGGAAGACATTAGCATGGATTTTGTACTTGGCTTGCATAGAACTAAAAATGGAAAGGATTCCGTGTTTGTTGTTGTGGACCGATTTTCTAAGATGGCACATTTCATTCCATGCAACAAGATAGACGATGCTTCACATGTTGCCAATCTCTTTTGTAGGGAAATATTGTGACTTCATGGAGTACCAAAGACAATCGTCTCGGACCGCGACGTCAAGTTCTTGAGTTACTTCTGGAAGACGCTATGCGCCAAGCTCGGAATCAAGCTCTTGTTTTCCTCGGCATACCATCCTCAAACCGACGGCCAAACGGAGGTGACGAACCGTACACTCTCCACTCTACTTCGCGTGTTGATCAAGAAGAACATCAAGGAGTGGGAGGAGTGTCTACCCATCGCCGAGTACGCCTACAACCGCGCAAGACATTCGACTACCGGCAAGTCCCCCTTCGAGGTCGTCTACGGCTTCAACCCGTTGTCCCCATTGGAAATTCTACCTCTTCCACTACAAGAGCGCACCAACATGGACGCGAGTGTAAGAGCAAGCTACATCAAGAAGATGCATGAGGATACAAGGCACACCATCGAGCGCCAAGTACAACGACTCGCGACCAAGCTCAACGTCAACAAGCAACCCATGATATTCAACATTGGAGATCTCGTGTGGCTACACCTTCGCAAGGACCGCTTCCCCAATGAATGCAAGTCCAAACTTCTACCGCGAGCCGATGGACCCTTCAAGGTGCTAGCACGCTACAACAACAACGCTTACAAGATCGACCTACCAAGCGACAAGTACAATGTGAGCGACATCTTCAACATCAAAGACCTCTCGCCATACCATGGTGATGAAGATTTCGATCTGAGGTCGGATCTTTCCCAAGGGGGGGGGGAGATGATGCGGAGCATCCCATGATCATCCCCATGGACGCATCTACATCTCCTACAACACCACTTGGACCTATGACTAGAGCACGTGCAAGAGCTCTCAAAACCGAGGTGACATCACTCCTCTCACAACTCCCTTTCGAATCACACGAGACATGGCTACTACCTCAAGCGGAGACACTTTGCATACTCAGGTACCAAGGAGTTAGCCATGGAGAAGCTAGGAAGCAAGGAGAGCCGGAAGCAAAAGACATGCGTGAAGACGGAGAAGAAAACCGCCAAGTCCATGGCTGGCCGGACGATCCGGACGAGGGCCCGGACGATCCGGACAGAGCCCGGACGATCCGGACCCCGGTCCAGACGATCCGGCTAACTCCCCCAACGACACCCGAAGCTGGACCCCGAAGCCAGACCATCCGGACGCCGACACGGATTATCCGGACATTGCCCGGACATCCGGACCCCCATCCGGACATCCGGACCTACATCGCCACCGCCTGCGTCACCAGCTCATCCGGGCCACCACCCGGATCATCCGGACAGAGCCCGGATCATCCGGCTCCTCACCCGGATTATCCGGACCACGCCTGCGTGCGCGTGTTGGGTTGAGGCCCATGTACCCCTTCGCCCCCCTAGCCTATATATAGGACTCCTCCTCCTCTCTTCGAGACTTAGCGTTGATTTAGCTCATTTGTGAGATAGAGCCTCGCTCATCCATCCGGATCTACTCCTTCGCGAGGAACGACACCTCTTCGGAGAAGATCCTTGTTTGATTCAAGACCTCCTTTTGGAGAAGACCATCTTCAAGACCTCCTCACGGAGAAGAACCGGTTACCCTTTGTATCGTCCCTTGTTGGATTTGGATCTTGTATTACCTCGTGCCTCGATGATCTAGCGCATGTGTGACTTTTATTCTTGTTGGTTGAGTGTTTTTCCCTCGTTCCCCTCCTCGTGTTCTTCGTATTCTTCGTAGGGATCCTCTCCAAACGTGAAAGATCGGCCTCTAGGATTCTACCCTACATCATTTAGAAGGAGCACAAGTTCACCTGGGACCTAGGACCTTTAATTTGGCAGCCATGGAGAGACACCCCCTGGCGTGCAGCGAAGTCTTGCCCAATGAAGTTAAGAAAGAGAAGCCCCAAATTAGCTCATACGCTAGACCCAAAAGAAGAAACAAGCAAAGAAAATTTTCAAGAACATGAACCTGTAGAATCACCATAGAAAGCCTTGGAATACATATATAGGTGGCGATCTAAACGACAACAGAGTCCTGCACATAATTCATAATACAAAGCTATCATTCTTTATCTGGCCAATTACATTACCCACTTAAAAAGTTTATTAAGCTAATCATTTGTTCATTGCTAGGAGTTTGACTCTGATTGGGAGTTTAAAAAATTCTTCTTCTTTCTAGCAAATTCATCATTTCAATCACGCATCAAATGGAAAATATTAGGCCGATCATCTATTCATGCTAGCAGTTTGATTGTGCTTCAAAAAAATTAGTGGCTACCGAATCCAAAACATGAGAATTGGCTGCATACACACAACACAGATATCCTATATCCTCTTCGACACACACACGGAGATTAACATGAACGCTGGCCACCTAAACAACTCTCAAAGCTCTTCATACCAATGCACCAAACCCGCTTTTACTCTAAAAGAAAGTCCATTTGTTGTTAGTTTAGCAGGCAAGGAGTCCCACCACAAGGCCTTCACCTGCAAGGCTGCAACAACGACCCAGACATCACTTTAATAGATCCAATTGTACAACAGCAAAATGTAAATATGGAAGTGGCAAAGAAAAAGCGCAAGAGATAGGCCAAACCAAGATCGTCGACCTTATCTGCTGTGATATAAATGGCAACGGTGACGGAGCCGCGGATAGTCGTCTCTGCATCCCGCTCTCCTCCTGTCGAGCGAATTCGAGCTATCCCCGCCGCGGCACCTTCGTCTTGCTACTGCTGGTGGCCAATGGTGGATGGAGTGCATGGTCCTCACCGTCGCCAGCGGTGACGTGCCCGAGAGGTCGTCGAAGAGGGTACGCCTGGATCCACCGGTCAGCGGGCGGCGCCGGCAAGCGCACCTTGGCCCGCCACTCCCCTATAGCGTCGAGAGAGTGAGCGAAAGAGATCTCTACCGTCTCTGCGGCCAGCACACCTCCTACTGATTCGCGAGGAACGGCGACGGCGCCACAGGCAGCTCGGCCACCTCGTCGTCTTTGCGGCCCGTGCTCCTCCTCTACCTGGTCGTATGGGGAGGCGGCGAAGGGAGGCACAGACCATACCAAGTGCACCGCACAATCAGTTTATGGCCTTTTTTAGAACAGTGCATACATATCTAATTGGAATTTCATTTGCTATTTATTTTTTTGCAAGTAAAAACTGCTACAAAATACAGAACAGACCAAATGACATAAATATACTACTTGGTATCTCTACTCTCTACTACCTAAAAGAAACATAAAGTTCCGTCTCCCCTCTTACGTCGCTCGCAATCTTCGTCCGTCGTCGCTCATCCCGCGCAGGCGCGCATGGGCCAAGCCCCGCAAAGCCCACATGGGCCACATCTCTCTCATCGACACACACACACGCACACAATGGCTAGGTGTAGGGTTAGCGTCGGCTTCATCCCCAGTTCCCCACCCCGCCCCTCAGCTCCTCGGCCATCGCTCGCCGTCCTCGGCACCACCTCGCCGCCGCGCTGGTCCACCCGTGGTCCTCCACCGGCCGCTGCAGCCCCTGTACGCCGCCCGACGACCTCCTCCGCTGCCCTCCCTACCCCGACCAGGGGCACAACCGCGCAGCCGCGCCGGTCAGACCAGCCACCGCTGGAGGCCCAAGCAGCCACCATCTCCACCTCGTCGGCCAGCACATCTCTAGCAATCGCTGCTCGCCGCCCCCACCATCGGCTGTACGGCGACGCCCCTGAGCCCCTGCCTTCCCTATCGCGCTATGGACCCTTGCATCAGCCAGATCCGAGCACCTCCGGGGCCGCCTTCGCATGTCTTCGGCACCTCCGCCAGAACCTCTTCGGCCCCATGTAAGTGGTGTGACGTGTTTCTTCATTGATTGGGAATGATATTGTTCCTAGATGAAGCCTCACAAGAAACTTAGATTCTTCTCCGTATGTTGGAATCGATTGTTTATTGATTAGTCAAGGTTGATTTGAGTCGTCTATGTCTGCAAGTGTTCAATTCCAACCTTAAAACCAGTCACAAATTTGATTTGGTCCATGTAAATAGCCTACTGTTTAGTTAACTTTTGATGTTTATAGGTAATTAATTACTTCTATGTACGGTGTCCTAATTGCTAAACGAATAAATTTAAAATAGTTATGGTGTATTTAATGATTCAGAAAGGGTACAAGTATGCATACATGGTTCTATTCTCTATTTTCAGGTTTAGGTTATTTGGATTGTACATCAGTATGATATTTCTTCTCTCCTCAAGTCTCAGATCTGCTTTTCATCCCCCTTTGGTTTGTTTCATGAGGATATTTTCATTCAGTGCATACATGTTGATTCGTTCATGTGTTTAAAAGTACGAGCAGAATGCTGGATGTCCTTGCAGTAGTAGCCCAGCAGAGGATCTTCCTAGCGATTTGGATGTACAGAGTTTATGATACGGAAACATAATTTTGTCTTTGTACAGATATCGGATTTTCTCCTTTCTATTTGTGAACTCTTTTGATATGTTATTTACTCCTAATTTCAACTTTTCACGGTTTGTTCTTCCAGGATTTCAGGGAGTATGGACCATGTATGGACAGATGTGATCCTTAACTGTCGTTGTTCTTGGCGTGTTGCTGCCATTTTACTGGGTAGAATCTATGCACGGCCGAGACCTCAGTCTATCCACTGTAAGTCATGCCTTTTGATCAATTGTTCGCAGTCGCTGAGATATTTTTCTACATGCCCGTTTTGTTGCTCAAATTCCTGCTTTCATTTAGGTACGAGTGTTTAATGAATTTACTCTTCTCCATGGCGCGTCCATGAGGGCAGAAATTTCATGCTTCAAATCTGCTTGGCGAGAAGTAAGTTATCTGGTGATTGCTTATTATATGCTTGTATTTTTACTGCTGAGCATAGAAACTTATTATATGCTTGTATTTTTCAGCCTTTTCAGGCCTGGAGATGTCCTTGTGAACTGGTCAGTGATTTTCGGAAAGTGGAGCTGCATTCAAGGTTTGAGATATAGTTTATGTCGACTGGATGAGTTGTTTGATCTCTTTGCCCTGTTCTTCGAGATGGGTTGCGATGAAAACTCTTGGGGCCATGAGCAACACTTGAGGCTCCTCTTCATAAGCACAAAAGCTGCAGCAAGCAGAAATTGGAGAGGTAAACCTAATAGTGTTCATTATGAGCTAATCTGGACCATGTACAGAGTCCGCCACAGTTCAAACAAAATCTCTGTACTGAAGGTGGTGTGGCGTTGAAGCTGTCATGTCCTCGGCCATGCCCGCCCATTGAAATCTCTGTTATTTTCCTCTACTTGTATTCCACCTTTTCGTTGCAATTCAATTTTTAGGATCAGCAGTATCTATGCGATTAATTTCAAACTTCGCAGGATCTTTCAACATGTCAGTTACACTCTAATAAGTATTCATCTTTAATTTCCTAACCTATAGTGGGCAACACAGTTTGTTCTATGTGCATGAACACTGATAAATTAATTTGTGTTAGTATGTAGTGGTTCAAGGATGCTAAAATTTTGTACTATAATCTGTTTCCAGGTGCTTGAAACTTGCTTTTTTGTCGACCTATATTGCAACTTCTGCTGTAATCAGCATAGAATTATATTGCTGCATTACGGCGCTTTCCATTAGAACACACGACTTATGTTGATCATGTAATTGTGTTCTTTGTTTTTTCTGTTTTGTGCAGTTGAAGAGCTTTGTACAGAACTGGAGATTAGGAGGAATGGAAATATAAGAAACAATTCAGGAAGATTCCCTAGGGAAGCAAAAATTGTTTCCTGGTCTGTGTAGGTCCATTTAGGAAATTAGATGACTGTTGTAATATGAATTTTACATCTGTTCCAAGAAAAAGTGATGTTTCTATTTACATCCATTTTGGTGTGATAAATATTGGTTCTGAACGTATGCTTTCTCTTTCTATGTGTTGCAACATATAAATTGTGTGAATTTTTTGGGACAACTATAAAAAGTCAAAATTTATGTTCCATGTTCGTAACTGGATTTATCAAATACCATATAATGTAGTATAGCTTAGTGTTTCCACACACTTGCTAGATGGAAGAATGAATGGCATTATGCAACGTGGTTTTTGAAGCTGGTAGAAAGAATGTTCTCACTATTTTGCGTGCCAATGAAACCACGTTAAGTGCCTTCAGGAACTAATCAATTGCCCTCCTGGTGATGCATAAGTTAAGCAATATGGCTGTGAGTAAACAGTATTAGATTTTGCTACAATGTGCTTTGTCTCATAATTGATTACTATTTGTTCTAGCTTTGATATTGCATGTATATGTCATCAACTTGGGTTTGTCCGATCGGAGCTTCCACGGAGGTGTATGCTTCGATGCTGCTTGATGTGCATGAGAAATTTGATGCTGCTTGATGTGTATGAGAAATTTGAAGGTAATATTTGTTTCACAAGATTGTTGTTCATCATTAAAATATTTATGCCCCGTTGCAACGCACGGGCAATGTCCTATATAATGAAACATGTGAACAAAAATGGAGACCATGAGCTCTGGAATCATAAATATTCACTTTCACCAATTCACCCTATAAAGGTCCATAAACATCTCAAACATTTGCAAATAATTAGAGAGAAGTTGTCTCAATCAAACTTACTACAGGGTTAATATTTTCCTCTATCATTTATTTTCTTGAATGACCCCTATACCCAATCGACTAACAAAGCATGCAACTGACCAATAATGAATCATGTAAGCAATAGTTGTAGTGGACCATCCACCTTGAATAATTAACATCTACCATTCCATCTGATATATTGAATCCTACACCAAGTGTTGTAGCGTATTTCTAGCTTAATTCAGTTCTAGTTCTCAACCAAAATGATCTCCATAATCTTCAATCTAAATACTTCAAAGCCGTCGACCAGTTTCATGCAGGATTCATTTCTCTAGCCATCAGAGGGACTGAACCAGTGTAAGTAGGAAATTCGAAACCCCTACTGAAAGGCATAGTTGACATCGTTCATAGAATAGACACTAAACTAATTCAACTACAACCCAGTATACGCACAACTCGCTTGGTGTGGCGACTTATTAATCTAGCAAGCACAGGAAATAATATTTCAGTAATCTAACCATAAATGGATCCCAAAAGATAAGGATGATTGATTCAAACTAAAAAGAGCAGGCACATGCATACTTCCAATCTGTTGGCTAGCATTTTAGCAATCACATGAAGAATCAAGACGATGCATTGGAGAAGAACACACACATTAGGGACCCAAACTGAACTGGGATTGTTAACAGATTAGAGAAAGGGATGCACCTGGGGACGTGCAGACTGCAGATGCTACAAGGTTGCCGGCATTCATGCTTTGTTCTGGCAAAGTACATCCACCTCGAAGCGCTGGTACGATATGCCTGACTACCGTGAGCCACAACACCGCAAACGCCCCAAAGACAGAAGCAACAACACAAAGAGCAGCAACACGCACTAGTAGAAAAATGGGCCTTTAACGCCGGTTCGTAAGGGCCTTTAGTGCCGGTTCTGCAACCGGCACTAAAGAGTGGAGACTAAAGCCCCCCCCTTAGTACCGGTTCGGCACGAACTGGCGCTAACGTGCCACCACGTGGCACGAGCCAGGCCCGGGTGCGTGTAGGACATTAGTACTGGTTGGTAACACCAACCGGTACTAAATGTTTGGGTGTGTTTTGGTTTTAATTTTTATTTTCATGCGGTTGAAACTAATATGCGGTTTCTTTCATAAATGATATAATAACTCATCATCATCATCATCATCATCATATTAATATAAAAGCTCTTGCATCATATCATCACCAACAACAGTATATACTAGCTAGCAAAGATATCATTGAGTTCAACATGGTCATGATATTATAAGCGTTCATAACACCACAAAAGCAAATCACTCTATGAGATTAAGTTCAGGACGAAGAACACGGACACGCATTAGAGGACAACAAGTACTAAGAGCATGATAACTAGCTAAATCACTCCTGCTGCTCTCTCTCAGGTAAAATAGCATAGAACATGTATAGCTCTCCTGATTCATCATATTGGAGCATGCAGATGAACCTGTCTCCTAATCGTGGGATGCGCTTCTGATTGCTGCCCCCTAGTACTTCTCTGCGATCGTTAACAATTTTGCTCCAATCTTTCACTATTAAGCATTCATCGCTTTCAGAAATCCTGAATGCACTCATGTGCACTGTAGGATATCTTGGCCCGTAAGCTAACTATTGACATGCGACCTTTAGTCTCGATCCACTGAGGCACAACTGTCATCGGGAGTCCCTGTTGAAGAACATCGTATAGTAATTAATATACTTAGCAATGAAAGTTTAGCTTGAAAAATATGTATGCAAAAGATGCACTGAGGACTAATAGTAAAAATCTTACCATCTTTCCTAAATACATGTGACCGTAGTTCAATACGATCACTATTGGTCGCACATTTTGAGTACTAAGATTTTCAAATTCAGGAAAATGATTTCTCTTAACAGCATCAAGATCCTCAAGCCATGAAACATAATGACTTATCTCCTCGCAGTTTAGTTCAGCTCTGAGACAGTAGTAGGTCCTGTCTACCAAGCGCCGGACATGTTTGCTTGAATGGAAATAAGCTGTCAATAGAAATTAGTTGTCAACTATTTTTGAATAAACAATATCAAAGACATAAATATGGTTGAGAAACTCACATAATGGTAGAACTGGAGGCGTCTGCACATCGACCCAGATGTCTCTATTACCTTCAATATCATCTTCCGGACGAATATCAAAGGTGATAACCATATCAGGCTCAAATGCATAAGCCTTGCATAGTGCTTGCCAAGTTTTGCATTCAAAATAGGTGTACGTGTCTGCATTGTATAATTTGACGTTGAAAGTATAACCATGCTCGGTCTTCAGGTAAACTCTCTTTACCTCCATAGTTTCCATAGCACTTAAACCTATCTTATCCAAGACAAAAATTCTTGCATAGCAGGGGATGCGCTAGTAGAATAGTGAAAATTTAAAATTATAAGTTGAAGCAAATGAAGCATATATAAGTCATGCTTAATTACGAAAAAAGACTTGTCGTTGTGACTTACTGTATCCACTTCGAAGGTCTCATCCAGCTTGATGCTAAAGCGCCTATCATCAACAAGGAAATTTCTGTCGCACAGGCCGCGCTGGTCTTCACGAAATTCGCACTTAATGAAATCTTTTTCGTCGTCAGACGACATTCCCTATGTTCATATACTGAAACATTAAACACTTACTAGTTCTATTAATTCAACTAATTCAACTATTTCTATTAGTTCAACTAGTTCTATTAATTCAACTAAGCATTTAATAAAAATAAACTTGTTTATTAATTTTCTTACTAAAATAAAGTAGCTAGTTCTATATAGTAATATTTAAATTAGATCATCAAATCTCAGATATCTAAATTTTCTTACTAAAAATAAACTAGTTCTATTAATTCAACTAATTCAACTAAGAATTTACTAAAAATAAACTAGTTCTATTAATTTTCTTACTAAAATATATAAAGTAGCTATATATATAGTAATATTTTAATTAGATCATCAAATCTCATATACCTAAATTTTCTTACTAAAAATAAACTAGTTCTACTAATTCAACTAGTTCAACTAAGCATTTACTAAAAATAAACTAGTTATATTAATTCAACTAGTTCAAATAATCTCATATACCTAAATTTTCTTACTAAAAATAAACTAGTTCTACTAATTCAACTAGTTCAACTAAGCATTTACTAAAAATAAACTAGTTATATTAATTCAACTAGTTCAAATAATCTCATATACCTAAATTTTCTTACTAAAAATAAACTTGTTCTATTAATTTTACTACTAAAAATAAACTAGTTATATTAATTCAACTAGTTCAAATCTCATATATATACCTAATTAATATCTAGCTAATTCATCTAAAATTGACATTAATATCTAACATATTTTCCATATAATTCATCTAACATTAACATTCTAACATTCTTATCTACGTAATTTATCTAACATTAATCTAAACAACAGAAAACAGAAAATAAGTAAAAACAATATGTGTATGTGTGTGTGTGTACGAGCGGGGGGCGGCGGCATACGGGCGGCGGCGCGAGACGGCGATGCGACGGGGACGGCGCTACGATGAGCGGCAGGCCGGGGCGACGGCGCGATCAAGACGGCGACGTGGTACGGGGCGGGGGCGACGGCGGTGACGGCGACGACGGGTGGCGGGGGCGACGAGGGCGGCGCGCGATGGGCGACGGCGCGGCGGCGGCGGAGGCGATGTCGCGCGAAGTAGTTGGAGAAGAAGTGGTGGTCGATGAAACTGAATATTTCGTAAGTGCCATATATATAGGAGGGGCCTTTAGTACCGGTTGGAGCCACCAACCGGTACTAAAGGACAATTTTCGCCAGGCCAAGGGGCGGGAAACTGCCCCTTTAGTACCGGGTGGTGGCTCCAACCGGTACTAAAGACCCCCCTTTAGTACCGGTTGGAGCCACGACCCGATACTAAAGGGGTGTGCTGGCGCAGGAGCGGTGCGGGCAAGTTTAGTCCCACCTCGCTAGCCGAGGGGCGCCCGCACCAGTTTAAAAGCCCCGGCGCGGCTGCTGTCTCGAACTCCTCTCTATAGCAGGCTTCTGGGCGTAACTTCGGCGCGCTGCCGTGTGAGCCTGCTGGCCCTTGTGGGCCTGTATTTGCAAACCCTATGTCTGGGACGCCCACTGGGCAGTGCCCCAACAAATTTTTATATAATTTTCTTCTATTTATTTCCGAGTAATTTATTTCCTGTATTTAGTTTCTTTGTGAATATAAAAAAATTATATAATTTTTTTGTATGCATTATTTATTTTCTGCTATTTATTTTTGAGTAATTTTTTTATATAGTTTTTGCCTTTTCTATTGTATTTATTTTCTGTTTTATTATGATGCATACTGAACGCAAAAATAGGCTAGAGTTCAAATAAGTTTAAAAAACATTGAAGTGCCCATGTAACAGATGAGTTCTCGTCTGAAACCCTCATACTCCGAAAGAGATTGTCCAGTTTGTACACGAGGTGCGTCCAGTTTTCGCCGTGACCCTCTCTACTCTTTTGCACATGCTATGTGGGTGAAATGATGATACCATGCCAAGTTTCGACATTTTCAGAGTTCATTTTGTAGTGATTTTCAATTTCACGGTCATTTAGCTCTCTAAACAAATCGGTAAATGACTGAAAATAGCAAATGATGTCAGAAAGTTTTGAAAATTGATGACGTCGCTATGAATGGTGTGTACCGCAAAAAAGTCTAGAGTTGTAATAAGTTGAAAAAAATGAAGTGCCCATGTAACAGACGAGTTTCCGTATGAAACCCTGATACTCCGAAAGAGATTGTCCGTTTTGTACACGAAGTGCATCCAGTTTTTGCCGTAACCCTCTCTACTTTCTTGCACATGCTATGTGGGTGAAATGATGATACCATGACAACTTTCAACCTTTTCAGAGTTCATTTGAAATGCTTTTCAATTTCAGGGTCTTATAGCTCCAAATAATCAGTAAATGCATGAAAAATAACAAATGAAGTCAGAAAGGGCTGAAAATTGATGATGTGGCTTTGAATGGTGCATTTTGAACACAGAAAAACTCTGGAGTTCAAATAAGTTCAAAAAATGAAATCCCTTTGTAACAGACGAGTTTCCATATGAAACCCTGATACTTCGAAAGAGACTGTCTGTTTTGTACACGAAGTGCATCCAGTTTTCGCCGTAACCCTCCCTACTTTCTTGCACATGCTATGTGGATGAAATGATGATACCATGCCAACTTTCAACCTTTTCAGAGTTCATTTGAAATGCTTTTCAATTTCAGGGTCATTTAGCTCACAAAAATCAGTAAATGCATGAAAAATAACAAATGAAGTCGGAAAGGGTTGAAAATTGATGATGTGGCTTTGAATGATGCATTTTGAACACAGAAAAACACTGGAGTTCAAACAAGTTAAAAAAATGAAATCCCTTTGTAACAGATGAGTTTCCGTATGAAACCCTGATACTTCGAAGGAGATTGTCCGTTTTGTACACGAAGTGCATCCAGTTTTTGCCGTAACCCTCTCTACTTTCTTGCACATGCTATGTGGGTGAAATCATGATACCATGCCAACTTTCAACCTTTCCAGAATTCATTGGAAATGCTTTTCAATTTCAGGGTCTTATAGCGCGAAATAATCAGTAAATGCATGAAAAATAACAAATGAAGTCAGAAAGGGTTGAGAATTGATGATGTGGCTTTGAATGGTGCATTTTAAACATAGAAAAACTCTAGAGTTCAAAAAAGTTCAAAAAATGAAATCCCTTTGTAACAGACGAGTTTCCATATGAAACTCTGATACTCCGAAAGAGATTGTCTGTTTTGTACACGAAGTGCATCCAGTTTTTGTCGTAACCCTCTCTACTTTCTTGCACATGCTATGTGGGTGAAATGATGATACCATGCCAACTTTCCACCTTTTCAGAGTTCATTTGAAATGCTTTTCAATTTCAGGGTCTTATAGCTCCAAATAATCAGTAAATGCATGAAAAATAACAAATGAAGTCAGAAAGTGTTGAAAATTGATGATGTGGCTTTGAATGGTGCATTTTGAACACAGAAAAACTCTGGAGTTCAAATAAGTTCAAAAAAATGAAATCCCTTTGTAACAGACGAGTTTCCGTATGAAACCCTGATACTTCGAAAGAGATTGTCTGTTTTGTACACGAAGTGCATCCAGTTTTCGCCGTAACCCTCCCTACTTTCTTGCACATGCTATGTGGATGAAATCATGATACCATGCCAACTTTCAACCTTTTCAGAGTTCATTTGAAATGCTTTTCAATTTCAGGGTCATTTAGCTCACAAAAATCAGTAAATGCATGAAAAATAACAAATGAAGTCGGAAAGGGTTGAAAATTGATGATGTGGCTTTGAATGATGCATTTTGAACACAGAAGAACTCTGGAGTTCAAATAAGTTAAAAAAAATGAAATCCCTTTGTAACAGATGAGTTTCCGTATGAAACCCTGATACTTCGAAGGAGATTGTCCGTTTTGTACACGAAGTGCACCAGTTTTTGCCGTAACCCTCTCTACTTTCTTGGACATGCTATGTGGGTGAAATCATGATACCATGCCAACTTTCAGCCTTTCCAGAATTCATTTGAAATGCTTTTCAATTTCAGGGTCTTATAGCTCGAAATAATCAGTAAGTGCATGAAAAACAACAAATGAAGTCAGAAAGGGTTGAGAATTGATTATGTGGATTTGAATGGTGCATTTTAAACATAGAAAAACTCTAGAGTTCAAATAAGTTCAAAAAATGAAATCCCTTTGTAACAGGCGAGTTTCCGTATGAAACCCTGATACTCCGAAAGAGATTGTCCGTTTTGTACACGAAGTGCATCCAGTTTTTGCCGTAACCCTCTCTACTTTCTTGCACATGCTATGTGGGTGAAATGATGATACCATGCCAACTTTCCACCTTTTCAGAGTTCATTTGAAATGCTTTTCAATTTCAGGGTCTTATAGCTCCAAATAATAAGTATATGCATGAAAAATAACAAATGAAGTCAGAAAGGGTTGAAAATTGATGATGTGGCTTTGAATGGTGCATTTTGAACACAAAAAAACTCTGGAGTTCAAATAATTTCCAAAAAATGAAATCCCTTTGTAACAGATGAGTTTCCGTATGAAACCCTGATACTTCGAAGGAGATTGTCCGTTTTGTACACGAAGTGCGTCCAGTTTTTGCCGTAACCCTCTCTACTTTCTTGCACATGCTATGTGGGTGAAATGATGATACCATGCCAACTTTCAACCTTTTCAGATTTCATTTGAAATGCTTTTCAATTTCAGGGTCTTATAGCTCAAAATAATCAGTATGAAAAATAACAAATGAAGTCAGAAAGGGTTGAAAATTGATGATGTGGCTTTGAATGGTGCATTTTAAACATAGAAAAACTCTAGAGTTCAAATAGGTTCAAAAAAATGAAATCCCTTTGTAACAGACGAGTTTCCGTATGAAACCCTGATACTCCGAAAGAGATTGTCCGTTTTGTACACGAAGTGCGTCTAGTTTTTTCCGTAACCATCTCTACTTTCTTGCACATGCTATGTGGGTGAAATGATGATACCATGACAACTTTCAACCTTTTTAGTGTTCATTTGAAATGCTTTTCAATTTCAGGGTCTTATAGCTCGAAATAATCATTAAATGCATGAAAAATAACAAATGAAGTCAGAAAGGGCTGAAAATTGATGATGTGGCTTTGAATGGTGCATTTTGAACACAGAAAAACTTTGGAGTTCAAATAAGTTCAAAAAAAATGAAATCCCTTTGTAACAGACGAGTTTCCGTATGAAACCCTGATACTTCGAAAGAGACTGTCTGTTTTGTACACGAAGTGCATCCAGTTTTCGCCGTAACCCTCCCTACTTTCTTGCACATGCTATGCGGGTGAAATGATGATACCATGCCAACTTTCAACCTTTTCAGAGTTCATTTGAAATGCTTTTCTATTTCAGGGTCTTATAGCTCAAAATAATCAGTAAATGCATGAAAAATAACAAATGAAGTCAGAAAGGGTTGAAAACTGATGATGTGGCTTTGAATGGTGCATTTTGAACACATAAAAACTCTGGAGTTCAAATAAGTTCAAAAAAATGAAGTGCCAGTGTAACAGATGAGTTCTCGTGCGAAACCCTGATACTCCGAAAGAGATTGTCCAGTTTGTACACGAAGTGCGTCCAGTTTTTGCCGTAACCATCTCTACTCTTTTGCACATACTATGTGGGTGAAATGATGAAACCATGCCAAGTTTCGACATTTTCAGAGTTCATTTTGTAGTGATTTTCAATTTCACAGACATTTAGCTCTCTAAACAAATCGGTAAATGACTAAAAATAGCAAATGATGTCAGAAAGTTTTGAAAATTGATGACGTCGCTTTGAATGGTGTGTACGGAACGCAAAAAAGTCGGGAGTTGTAATAAGTTTAAAAAAATGAAGTGCCCATGTAACAGATGAGTTCTCGTCAGAAACCCTGATACTTCGAAAGAGATTGTCCAGTTTGTACACGAAGTACGTCCAGTTTTTGCCGTAACACAAGAAGTCCGGAGTTGTAATAAGTTATTAAAGATTAAAAAGAGGCACAATGCTCGTTAATTAGCTTCAAGCCTTTCGGAATAGTGCAAACTTCACTGCACATAGCTCCGTGCAGTCTACACTATTCCTCAAGGTTTAAAGCTAAGCAACGTGCAGATGAGCATTGCGCTAAGCAACCCGGCCCCTCCTGGGCGGATGACTCTAATGGTTATATCATCAACATTAGGCCCCAGATTGATTTGAACCGGTTCATGTCAATCTTCAATACCTTTAAGAGAAAATCTTCCGGCTTCTGCTCGTGCGAAGGTTATAACCCGCCGTGATGTCATCTTCTGGATTCTTGGTAACCCTCCATGACGTCATCTTCCATTAAATTCATTTTTTATTCTGTCATATCCCAACGGATCTTATCTTAATGACCATCCCGAAAATCGAGGCGTTTCTGCGGCAAGATAATCATGTCTTCAGCCTCCTCGTTTCTCGCGCCCATTTACCAGCCGTCCCTTATAAATAGGCCCGGCCCATAAGCCTTTCGTCACTCTTCTCGATCCATCGTCTTCCTCCTCTGATGCCCCAGAGCTCGAGCTCCGCCGCCGCCGCCGCGCCCCTCGTCTTCCTCAGCCTCGGCCGCTGCATCATCCTGAACCGGTCTAGAGAAACGGCGGCGACCTCCGCTGCTCATCAGCACCAGTAAGTCGTTGCTACTCCGTACAGTAGATTCGCATTAGGGTTCCATGCTTCTTCTCTGTTCTTCGTAGTTTCATCTCGATTTCTTCACAGTTCCTCCACCGAGGCTCCTTTTGATCCGAAAACGGTACAGACTCCCTGCGGTAGCAGTTTCTCACCCATTTTTATGCTAGTAGATCCCTTTTGCCCGAAAAAGACCTCATTTAGAGCTTATGAACTCCTCCGTATCAGTTTTTTAGGTCTAGAAATTTTTCCTTTCTGGCCGACCGTTTGATCCAAAGTAATCTCTGCAATCTGTGGAACTTGTTTGTGCAACACTTAGACAAAAAACTGCATCTGTTAGCCATGGCGGCTCATATCGCCGGCTTAAAAGAGACCCTGCTTTGTGACTCCGGCTCACTCACAATAGAGTTAAATAACTTAAATTGCTTAAGATATCCACGGCGGCTTAGATAACCTGACACAGTTAGTCATATATCATTAGGCCCCTTCATGAACCGCCATCTTGAATACTAAACTGAAATCTTCCTCCGGCTTAAATTTGAACCGGGAATTCTCTTTTGTCATAGGCTTCCATTTTCCACAATGCCGCCCAAGGCTCCCAAAGTGCCCATTACGTGCAACTGGGTGAGATCCAACGTTACTGATAGCACCTTAGATGACTTCGTAAAAACGGGTTACCCGCCTAAGAAGGAGGTCATGTCCTACCGAGCTCCTGACCCGTCCGAAGAGAGACCTCAACCAAAGGACGGAGAGGTTGTCATATTTGCTGACCACATGAGCCGGGGCTTTGCTCCTCCTGGCTCAAAATTCTTCAGAGATGTTCTGCACTTTTTCAATCTGCGACCTCAAGACATTGGACCCAACTCCGTGTCAAACATTTGTAACTTTCAAGTGTTCTGTGAGGTGTACCTTGGAGAAGAACCCAGCCTGCTACTCTTTAGGGAGTTATTTTACCTAAACCGCTAGAATGAATGTGCCAACGGGCCTAGCTTGCAACTTGGTGGAATCTCAATCCAACGACGGAGAGATTGTCTCTTTCCTTATGCTGAGCCGCCAAGCCACCCGAAGGACTGGAACCAGACATGGTTCTACTGCCAAGATACTTCTCCGGCTGATGAGAACCCTCTGCCCGGCTTTCGCGCCCTACGTCTGGAGTCAAATCACCCCCTGCCAGACAAATTATCTCAAGCTGAGCGTCAACCGCTTATTCCCACCATCAACAAAATCAAAGCTCTTCTGGGAAACGGCCTAAACGGCGTTGATCTGGTCCGGGTCTGGATTGCTTGGCGGGTGATTCCTTTAAGCCGCCGCCCCGGCTTGATGTGTGAGTACACAGGCCGGAAAGATGATCCTCTATGACACAGTCCAGACGACTTACCTGAGAACGTTATTGACGATACAACCAAGTCGCTTCTGAACGAGAGTCTGGCAGATTGCGCGAGAGTGGGCTTAAGCCCTTTCTACAAGACTAACCCGGCTCCTGCGGTAAGCCATTGACCTGAATGCTTCTCCTTTCATTTTAACGATTTTCGTCTTAACTTCAAGAAACCTTCGTTGTATTTTACAGGCTAATGACAAATTCTGGAAGGTCAGGTATGACCATGAAGCTGCTAAGAAAGCCAGGAAGGTGGAGAGCTGCTCCCCGCAAGAAGGGGAGTAAGCCTAGCGCCTCGGACCTGCTTCACCTGGAAGACACCTCCGAGTCAGAGGTAGCCCTTGATTCTTTAGGCTCCTTTTTTAACCGTCTTATTGACACTGATTATCAGCAGGAGGATACCGGAGCGAGTAACCCAGTGATTGAAGAGGTAACTATACTTTCCTCCGACTCAAAGCCCTTGCCAAGACTGAAAGTCCGAAGAGTAACCCGGAAAGTAAGATTTTCACATCCTCTAGCTTATCAAGATCCTCAATTTCTTTTGAAGCGACAGATTCATGAGAGTCAGAGGCAGACTCGGACTAGCAAGGACGCAGACCTCTCCTCCGGCTTACCCGAAGCATCAAGGAAGCGCCGGACCGAGGTTATCTCCGACTTATGTCCTTTTCATACTTTGGCGGGCGTCACTCGTCAACCACTCAATTCTTCTGATTCAAACTATCAGGGAACTTCACCTTCCTCCGGCGACTCAATGCAGTCTAGCTTGCCGGCCTTCAAGACCGCCCCCGGGTAATGATGATCAGCTTACTTTGTGCTTATCTTACTCATGGTTTTGCACTAACTCTTTGACTTTCAGTGTACAAGTAAAGCCCAGCAAGAGGGCGAAGAAAAGTAAGCCGGCCGAAGAGCCGGTCTTGACTGAACCTGATGCCTCTGCCCCTGAGCCGCCGTCTGCACCAGCTCCGGAAACCACCACTGCCCCATCTGATGAGCAAGTTATGGAGGGTTCTGATAACCCGGAGATCCCCAGCCCGGCTCATCTAGATGACCCGGACGTGGTGATTACCCGGACCGAATTTGTTGAACCGGGAAGACCCACCGTGCTGGCTAGGTGCTCTGCCAAGGAGGAACTTCTAGAACGCCGCAGAGCCAGGCTGGACATTACTAACTATGCCAATCTGAGCATTGGAGATATTGTCGCTGGCTATATTGGTCAAGTGCACAACAGCCGGGACCTGGAGATTGACATGGTGAAGCAAATACAGCAAAAATCTGAGGTACGACTCCCTTGCTTACTCCATAGTCATCCTTACCATGCCAGCCCCCAAGTCTATTACTTATGATGGAATATGTTGTAGACTTAATACCGGCTTAATAATTACTTATGTTAATCAAGTAGTTGAGCAACTTTACACATTAGCTCCCAAGTGCCGAGTACCTTTGCCTGCAAAGTGCTTGGGACTTACTTTCATGAACCGGCACTGTAGATAGAACCTTTCAGCATACATTAGTCCCCAAGTGCCAAGTGTCTTTGCTTGCAAAGTGCTTGGGACTTAATATTGCATTATAATCACCTTAACTGTAACCCGGAATTTGTACAGGCCGCCTGTAAGAAATTTGAATCGGAAATCTCTGATCTGAAGAGCCGCCTGAAGACCCAGGAGAGTGAAACCCAAAAAGCCAACTCCAAATTTGAACTCAGTGTATCCACACAAGAGAAACTGAAGAAAAAGTTTGAAGCAGAAAGGAAAGCCTGGGCAGATGAAAAAACTGCTTTGCTCAGCCGGGCCGAACAAGCGGAGGCCACTCTTACTGAAAGAACCGCCGAGCTATCCGGCTTAAAACGCCATGTCTCTCAGATGGTCTCCGCAATCTTTGGTAAATTTCTAATCAGTTCACATCATTTAGTTCCCATAAACATCTCAATTGCCAAAAGCTCACTTGACTTTGTAATGCAGGTCCCAGGAGTTCCAATCTCAACCAGAGCGTGCTGACTAAGCTGAAGGCGGTTTACACCTTGGTGGAACAACTTTACACCGGGTCACAACGTGCTTTAGCCGTCGTGGCTCTGTCCAATGAAGTTCCCACTCACCTGGCAGATTTACTCAGGCGGCTTGGCATACTTCCTCAGCGCTTCCAAGAGCTGAAACGGGCTTCTGCAAGAGCCGGAGCCATAGCCGCTCTGAGCCGGGCCAAGGCGTTTCTACCGGAGCTAGACCCGGCCGACATCGCCCTTGGGTATCCCAGCTTGAAGGAAGCCGACACCCCCTTTGACCAGAAGGACTTCGCCGCCTGTGTGAAGAGTGTACGCCATGTGGCCACTTTGATTGGCAATGACACAGATCTTACCAAATATTAGCCGGGCTATGACGCGAAGAATCAGAGGATCCCAACACCACGCTATGAGGCAGTCAGCCTGATTCCGCCAACTCGTAAGCATACCTTCGCCCCTGAAGTTGACCCGGCCGGGTTAATTGATGATGAGGCTCAATTTGAAGCTTTGAGCGGCATTGACTGGAAATCATCAACCTTCCAGGTCATGGAAACAGCCGGAGGAGCGGAGAGGGATGAGCCGGAAGCTTCAACCCAACAAGCGCTTTAATTTCGTAGGCGGCTTATGGTTATGCCTTAAAAACAATGCCTCACCTTTTGGACTCGGGAAGTCCTGTAATAGAGTAGGACAAACACTTAATTTTGTCGTGCCATCGTGCACGTGTGCAGCGCTCAACTCTGTTTAGGCTGCTCTTTTATATTCCTCCGGGTTATGTTTGATCATTTGCTTTCCTTAAGCTTAAAGAGCTGTCTTTAATTGTCCTGCATAGAAAACAAATCACAAGTCTCTAGGCGGCTGCAAGCCTTCAAGTACACTTCCGGTTTATGTAACCCAAATAATAAGGTTGAGAACTCAACTCCGGTTCACCGGCACCTATAATGCTTATTGTGTCCTATCAACATTATTAATCAAAGTTAAGCCGGTGGACAAAGAACCACCCTGGAACACTTTTGATATGATCAAAAGAATTTGTTGCAAATCAAGAGATCAAAAACTTAGGGGCTTCTGATTCGAATACGACCAGAGAACCGTCCCAAAGGGGTTAAGCTAAGATTCGAATGCGATCATATAGCCCCCAGTGGCTTTGGCGTTGCCGATCAAGAGGGTACCGACAGCTATGTTCTCTTTGGTTCGAATACGACCTATGTTTGAACAGGAAGCCCCCAAATGACCTTGAGAGTTGTTTAATGACGCTGATTCGAATACGATCCACGTCGGTTCCCAAAGGGGGTTGATCTATGATTCAAATATGATCAAGAAAAACTCCCCAATGAGCTCGGCAATATGCCAATCAAGTGGGTATCGACAGCTATGTTCTCTTTGGTTCGAATACAACCTATGTTTGAACAGGAAGCCCCCAAGTGATCATATTGATAATGGCTAGATTCGAATACGATTATAAGCCGGATCAACCTCCAAGTGACCATGTAATGTTGCAATGGAAATAACAATAATACATTTACCTTTGGAGGAAAAAAAGACAGAGGTTCTGCTTTATTATTTATCATAATATATACATGGCTATAGAAATATGTACATTATGAGAGCCGGTGGCTCAAGTGTAATAAGGCCGAAGCTGAGCTATGTTCCACGGCCGGCGGGTCTCCTCCTCCGACTTACGTGAATCTCTGTGCTCCCGAACATCAATAAGGTAGTATGACCCGTTGTGCAAGTTCTTGCTGATCACAAAGGGCCCTTCCCAAGGTGGGGATAACTTGTGCGCATCTGTTTGATCTTGGATGAGCCGGAGCACCAAATCACCTTCCTGAAAGACCCAAGACTTAACCCGGCGGCTGTGATAGCGGCGCAGGTCTTGTTGGTAAATCGCCGAGCGAGCTGCTGCTACGTCACGTTGTTCATCAACCAAGTCAATAGCTTCTTGACGCGCCTGCTCATTATCCGCCTCGACATAAGCCGCCACTCGAGGCGAGTCATGACGGATGTCGCTAGGGAGGACCGCCTCAGCTCCGTAAACCAGGAAGAAAGGCGTGTAACCCGTAGACCTGTTAGGAGTAGTATTGATGCTCCATAACACGGAAGGTAACTCCTCTACCCAACAACCCGGCGTCCGTTGCAAAGGGACCAAAAGCCGGGGCTTGATGCCCTTTAAGATCTCCTGATTGTCTCTCTTAGCCTGACCATTGGATTGAGGGTGAGCCACTGATGAAACATCGAGCCAGATATGCTCTCGTTGACAAAATTCTTCCATGGCGCCTTTAGACAGATTGGTGCCATTGTCAGTTATAATGCTGTGTGGAAAACCAAAGCGAAATATCACCCTTTTCATGAACTGAACCGCTGTGGCTGCGTCACACTTACTAACTGGCTCTGCCTCAACCCACTTTGTGAACTTGTCGACCGCCACCAAGAGGTGGGTCTTCTTATCCTTAGACCTTTTAAAAGGCCCAACCATATCAAGCCCCCAGACCGCAAATGGCCAAGTGATTGGAATCATCCTCAACTCTTGAGCCGGCACATGAGCCCGTCGTGAGAACCTCTAACAACCGTCACATTTACTGACCAAGTCCTCTGCATCAGCATGAGCCATTAGCCAATAAAAACCATGACGAAAAGCCTTGGCCACAAGGGATTTTGAGCCGGCATGATGGCCACAATCCCCCTCGTGAATCTCACGTAAAATTTCTTGACCTTCCTCAGGGGAAACACAACGCTGGAAACTTCCAGTGACACTGCGACGATGCAGCTCGCCATTGATAATTATCATTGACTTAGACCGCCGGGTTATTTGTCTGGCCAAAGTTTCATCCTCAGGCAATTGTCCCCGAGTCATGTAAGCCAAGTATGGTACTGTCCAATCTGAGATAATGTGGAGAGCCGCCACCAACTGTGCTTCCAGGTCAGGAACAGCCAAGTCTTCCTCTGTAGGCAACTTAATAGAAGGGTTATGCAAAATGTCCAAGAAAGTATTAGGCGGCACCGGCTTTCACTGAGAGCCCAGCCGGCTTAATGCATCAGCCGCCTCGTTCTTCCTGCGATCGATGTGCTCTACTTGGTAACCCTGAAAATGTCCAAGAATGGCATCAACTTCGCGGCGATAAGCCGCCATGAGGGGGTCCTTGGAATCCCACTTGTCTGACACTTGTTGGGCCACTAAATCTGAGTCGCCAAAACACCTCACCCGGCTTAAGCTCATCTCCTTAGCCATCCGAAGACCATGGAGCAAGGCCTCGTACTCAGCTGCATTGTTAGTACAGGGAAACATCAACCGTAGCACATAGCAAAACTTGTCACCTCGAGGGGAAGATAATACAACTCCAGCCCCCAAGCCCTCCAATTGTCTGGACCCGTCGAAGTGAATAGTCCAGTATGTATTATCCGGTTTCTCTTCAGGCACCTGCAGCTCTGTCCAATCGTTGATGAAATCCACCAATGCTTGAGATTAGATAGCAGTGCGCGGCACGTATTTTAGACCATGAGGCCCAAGTTCTATAGCCCACTTAGCAACTCTTCCAGTGGCTTCTCTGTTTTGGATGATATCTCCTAGGGGAGCAGAACTAACCACAGTGATAGGGTGACCATGGAAATAATGCTTAAGCTTCCGGCTTGCCATGAATACCCCATAAACAAGCTTCTGCCAATGTGGATACCGTTGTTTGGACTCAATGAGTACCTCGCTGACGTAGTAAACCGGCCGCTGAACCGGATACTCCTTACCCGCTTCCTTACGCTCCACCACCACAGCCACACTGACGGCTCGTGTGTTAGCGACTACATACAGCAATAAAGGCTCCTTGTCAACAGGAGCAGCAAGGACTGGTGGCTCAGCTAGCTGTCTTTTCAAATCCTCAAAAGCAGCATTAGCAGCATCATTCCAGATAAAGTCATCTGTTTTCTTCATCATCTGGTACAGTGGCATGGCCTTTTCACCCAACCGGCTTATAAACCGGCTCAAAGCAGCGATTCGACCCGCCAGACGCTGGACGTCGTTTATGCACGCCGGTTTAGCCAGAGAGGTGATTGCCTTGATCTTTTCCGGGTTAGCTTCAATGCCTCTGTGACCAGAAAACCCAAGAGCTTGCCTGCGGGAACACCAAAAACACACTTAGCCGGGTTAAGCATCATCTTGTAGACCCAGAGATTATCAAAGGTCTCTCTCAGATCATCTATCAAGGTCTCCTTCTCCCTGGATTTAACCACGATATCATCCACATAGGCATGAACGTTGCGCCCAATCTGGTTATGAAGACAATTCTGCACGCAACGCTGGTAAGTCGCCTGTGCACTCTTGAGCCTAAAAGGCATAGACACATAACAGAAGGCTCCAAAGGGAGTGATGAACGCCGTCTTCTCCTGGTCCTTAACTGCCATTTTGATCTGATGGTATCCAGAGTAAGCATCCAAAAAGCTTAAACGCTCACAACCCGCCGTAGCATCAATAATTTGATCAATACGGGGGAGAGCAAAAGGATCAGCCGGACAAGCTTTGTTTAAATCCGTATAGTCCACACACATCCGCCAGGTGCCGTTCTTCTTGAGCACGAGCACCGGGTTAGCTAACCATTCTGGATGAAAAACTTCAACAATAAACCCGGCCGCCAAGAGCTGGGCTACTTCCTCACCAATGGCTTTCCGCCTCTCCTCATTAAACCGCCGGAGGAATTGCCTGACTGGCTTAAATTTCAGATCGATATTAAGGGTGTGCTCAGCGAGTTCTCTAGGTACACCCGGCATGTCAGAAGGTTTCCATGCAATGATGTCCCTGTTCTCACGGATGAACTCGGTGAGCGCGCCTTCCTATTTCGGATCCAGATTGGCACTGATGCTGAACTGCTGAGATGAGTCACCTGGAACAAAATCAACAAGTTTAGTCTCATCCGCTGACTTAAATTTCATTGCCGGCTCATGCTCCGTGGTTGGCTTTTTCAAAGACGTCATATCTGCCGGGTCAACATTATCCTTGTAAAACTTCAATTCCTCTGTCGCACAAACAGACTCAGCATAAGCAGCGTCACCTTCCTCACATTCCAAGGCTATCTTTCGGCTGCCATGAACCGTAATGGTCCCATTGTGACCCGGCATCTTGAGCTGCAAATACACGTAACACGGCCGCGCCATGAACTTGGCGTAAGCCGGCCGCCCAAATAGAGCATGGTACGGACTTCTTATCTTAACCACCTCAAAGGTTAGTTTTTCCGCCCTGTAGTTGTACTCATCTCCAAAGGCTACTTCCAGCTCGATCTTACCAACTGGATACGCCGACTTACCGGGCACCACCCCATGGAAAACGGTATTGGACTGGCTGAGGTTCTTATCAGTTAATCCCACACGACGGAAGGTCTCATAATAGAGGATGTTGATGCTGCTGCCTCCGTCCATGAGCACTTTAGTGAATTTATAACCTCCAACCTGAGGAGGCACCACCAAGGCCAGGTGACCCGGATTATCAACCCGAGGAGGGTGATCTTCCCTACTCCACACAATAGGCTGTTCAGACCATCTCAAATAACGGGGAACCGCCGGCTCAACAGCATTTACAGCCCTCTTATGAAGCTTCTGGTCTCGCTTGCACAGACTGGTAGTAAACACATGATACTGCCCACCATTGAGCTCCTTTGGATTGGTCTAGTATCCCCCCTGTTGTTGCTGCTGATTACCCTGGCCAGATTGCTGATTAAAACCCCCTTGGAAACTCTGAGAATTGGGATTTGAGCCGCCGCCCGGGCCATTGTTGCCATTAAAAGCATTGGAATTTTTGAAGGCCTTCATGATTGCGCGGTCCTTCCATAGATGAGTGGCCGGCTTCTTCCTAGAGCCATGCCTTGGACAAGGCTCATTCAACAACTGCTCCAGCGTTGGGCCTGACCCGCCGGCTCGGGGAGGTGGTCTCCCCTTACGTCAGTGGTTGTTACCCTGTGAATTGGCGTTGGCCACAAACTCCATACTGCCATCAGCCGTATGCTTGTTACCTCCCTGGTTCGCCGGGTTATGCTGAGGGCCCTTGCCATTGCCGTTCTTCTTTCCCTTCCCTGTCCTTTCATCATCCGACGCGGGATCCTTGGTACTATCAGAGTCAGCGTACTTGACCAGAGCCGCCATCAGCGTACCCATATCATTGCAATCGCGCTTGAGCCGCCCGAGCTTCATCTTTAGGGGCGCAAAACGACAATTTTGCTCCAACATTAAAACTGCAGAGCCGGCATCCATCTTATCAGACGAATGTATTATCTCTTTGACCCGGCGAACCCAATGGGTTGTAGACTCACCCTCTTGCTGTTTGCAGTTCATCAAATCCACAATGGACATAGATTGCCTACATGTATCTTTGAAGTTCTGGATAAACCGGGCTTTTAGCTCGGCCCATGACCCGATGGAGTTAGGCGGCAGTCCTTTCAACCAAGTGCGGGCAGTCCCATCCAACATCATGGTGAAGTATTTGGCCATTGCCGCTTCACTAACCTCCAGTAACTCCATAGCCATCTCGTAGCTCTTGATCCATGCGTCGGGTTGTAAATCAGCCGTGTAATTAGGTACCTTCCTAGGTCCTTTGAAATCCTTGGGCAAACGTTCATTACGGAGAGCCGGCACCAGACAAGGGACACCTCCGGTCCTCGTAGGTATACCCGCCTCTATAGAAGTCGTCGGATAAACCGGGAGGGGCTGGTAAGCCGTTAACTGAGGCGCCTGCTCCGCCTCTTGCTGTGCTCTGTCTTGGTCTACCGCGTTAAAGGCTCCGTTATGAGCCGGGCCGTGGCCCGCTGGCAAGTCACGGCGCCGGACGTTGCTTGAGCCGGTCGCTGAGACCATGTGTCTGCTATAACTTGGGCTCCGGCCTGGGCGAGGGGTTGAATGAATCCTGTCCCGGCTATATGAATATGCCTCCTGTTGCACCAGAGCCGTCTGAAGAAGTTCTCTGACCCGGCGGGTTTCGACCGCCGTTGGAGAGTCGCCATCGATTGGGAGAGCCGCCAGTCGCGCCGCCGTGGCGACCATGTTTTCCAACGGGTTGGCATAATGACCCGGTGGTATTGGCACGTACTGAGGCGGGGTAGTACTCACACGGGGAGGCCCCATCACTTGCGGCTGAAACAACGTTCCAGCCCCGGGTGACGTGATCTCTGGCGGGTTACTAGGCCCTGCACCGGGCGTGTTGAAAAGGTTTCAAGGATCGTAAACCGGAGGGAGTCGAGATTGAGCCTTCTGATGCCTCCTTCTCATGATCTCATTGGATGCGTTCTGATCCATCGTGAGCCGGAAAGACTGCGCCTGAATCAGCTGAGTCTGGGCGTCGAGAGCCGCCCGCTCTGCAGCCATCCTGATCCCTTCCGCTGCTAGATCTTCCTTGGCTCTCGCTATATCCAGCTTTAACTGTGCCACCTCCGCATCATGCTGAGCTTGATCCGCTGGGACGACCGTAGCAGTTAACAGGGCTGTCATCTTATCTGTGAGATCCATCAATGCCTGAGCCGGCGAGTGCGTAGGGCCTCCTGCCCCAGCAGCGGGGTTTTGAACAGGTTGTGCGCCGGCCATGAAGATTCCAACCCGGCTCGGCGGCTCAAAGGGGTCCGGAACACTGTCGCCATCGGAACAACCCCTGAGCCTGCCATCTTGAAGCTGGTACAACGAGTTGGTCTCATCCGTGGACGACTCGCCGTCAGAGCGAGCGGCCGCCTCATCGCCAGATCCAGATCCTTCAGAGAGTCCTCCATGGACGCATCCCACGAAAGCACGCTTCAAAGCAGGCAGAGTCCGGACGGGTCTTGCACGCTGAGCCGTCTCGATGGGGTCAGCGCAGTGGTCCGGCTCAGGGCCCGGCTCGCCAATCTTGCCAATGAAAACGTGAATTCCGCCGAAGGGGACCCGGTACCCGTACTCGATTGAGCCGGCGTCGGGGCCCCAGCTTGCATCGTCGATGTAGAGCTTGCCGCGACGACTCTTGGTCATCCGGCCCACAGCGTATCCCTTGAGCCCTTCGAAGCTGCCCTTCAAGAACTCAAATCCACCGTGCGCGGGCCCCATGGTGGGCGCCAACTGTCATGGAATTGTCACGGCAAATGTCCTCGTGCAAGGACTTAGTCGTGGAGCCATCGCAGTTAGGAAGCTTAAAGGGGTTAAACGGGACAAAGGAACTAGGATTATACTGGTTCGGCCCCTTACGGTGAAGGTAAAAGCCTACTCCAGTTGAGGTGGAATTACTTAGGGTTTCGATGACCAAGGAGCTTAACCGCTATGCCTAGCTATCAATCTGATGTTGCTTGTCCTGAACCGCCGCCGGGTCGTCCCATTATATAGAGAGGTTGACGCCCAGCGGCTCTCAGAGTCCCAGCCGGCTTATAACAGTGTCCGGCTCGGACTCTTAACTATTCTTGCCTTACACTACAATTCTTGCCATAACGGCGGTTTATCACTACGGGCCTTAAGCCGCCTCCGGGTCTTAAGCCCATTACTGAACCGCCATCCTCAAGCTTGGTACTGGGCTTCACGTGATGATCATTATGACGTAACCCGGCCCCTCCTAGGCGGGTGACTCTAATGGTTATATCCTCAACAGTTCCCGTGGGGCCCCAGCCTGACCACAGCCTGACGCAGCCTCATTAGTACCGGTTCGTGACACAAACCGGTACTAAAGGTTGCTCACGAACCGGTACTAACGATCTCCGCCCGCCTAGCCGTTGGAACCGGCACTAATAGACACATTAGTGCCGGCTCTAAATCAAACCGGCACTGATGTGCTTCACATTTGACCCTTTTTCTACTAGTGACGAGTAGCGGCAGATCTGGTAGAGGCATCCACGGGAAACAAGATTAGCACCAGCAGGAATAATGAGTAGCCATCACAAAGTGGGCTTACCTTCGGAGGAGCATGGTGGTGGTGGTTCGCGCTGTAAGTGTGTGCTGCTCACTGGTGGCCATCGCCATCGGCAGCACAGAATATGGAGGGAGGCACGACGACTTCGACGGAGACGTGCACCTCCTACGTGCACCACCGCGCGGGGAGGGGATGGCCATGCATCTCCTTCGTCAATGGGCTCGGGAACGGCAGCACTGTGTGGCGTGGCAGATCTACCTCCACCTGACCTTCTCGAGAAGGTGAAATAGCAGCGGTGGGCGCCTATGGGGAGAGGGTGGAGGCGGCACCGAGGTTGGGGGAGAGGAGATCGGCGGCAGGGCGGGGGTGGTGGCTGGTTTGGAACGGGATGTAACACCCCGGATGTAACTTTCCATATTTGTAACTCCAACTCTTGCCATCTTCGGCTATGTGTTATGATATTCCCTTCGTGGTCGGGTTTTGTTTTCCATTTTTGCATTTTGTTCATGTCATGCATCTCATATCATGTCATCATGTGCATCTCATTTGCATACGTGTTCGTCTCTTGCATCCGAGCATTTTCCCCGTTGTCCGTTTTGCAATCCGGCACTCCCATCTCCTCCGGCGCACCCCTTTTCGTTTCTTTTCGTGAGCGGGTGTTGAACGTTCTCGGAATGGACCGAGGCTTGTCTAGTGGCCTTGGTATACCACCGGTAGACCACCGGTCAAGTTTCGTTCCATTTGGAGGTCGTTTGGTACTCCAACGGTTAACCGGGTAACCGCAAAGTCCGTTTGTGTGTTGCAGCAAAACCCCCTCTATAAACAGCCCAAAACCCCTCTAAGTCACTTCCATGCTCTAGGTCGTTCGATCACGATCGTGTGGGCGAAAACCGCACTCCATTTGGAGTCTCCTAGCTCCCTCTACCTATATATACACCTCCCCTCCCGAAATATTTCGCAGATCAACCCTAGCCCCGCTCCCTCTCCGCCGTCGGACGTGTCCGGTCCGGCCGGACGAAATCCGCCGCCGCGCCCGACCAACCAGAGGGCGCCACGTCAGCCTCCGCCGGCACTCTCTCTCTCCTCCGCCCGCGGCCCGTCGAGGCCCGCGTCGGGCCCCCCCGAGCCTGTCCCTGAGCCCGCGCCCCGCCGCCGTCTCCCTCCAGCGCCCCCGCACCTCCGCCGCCGCCTCGCCGCCGCCGCGCGCCATCACCGCCGGCCGCCGCGCCACCCCGTGCCTCCAGCCGACCTCGGCGCCCGTCGCCCGCGCTCCGGCGGCCTCCCTCCCTCTCCGCGCGCACGGCGCCGCCCGCGCCACCGACCCCTGCTTCCTCCTCTCCACGTCGGCGCCCTCCCTCAGGCGAACTCCGGCCGTCCCCGAGCTCGAGCGCCGCGCCCGATCCGGATCCGCCTCGGTTGACCTCTTCTCTCCCTTCCCGATTTTTCTCTAAGTATTGAGATTATTACATTCTGTGGCATACTTTGACGCATCATAACTCTCTGCATATAGCTCCGTTTCGCGCGTGTATTATATCAAAATGTTCGCCTCGAGATGCTCTTCATTTTGTTCCATTGCACCATGTTCATTTGAGTCCATCTTGATGCCCAAATCTCTGGCGCAAGAGTGCTAGTTGCTGTTATCTGCTGTTACTTATCAGAACTTGAGGATTTGTTATTTTTGTTGCATTTAATCTGTGCATCTTATGGGCATGAGCTCTACATGTGTTTTGTTGTATGCCATGTCATTTTTACAGAGATGTATGCCATGTATTTTTGTGATCTCTGTGGTGACTAGCACAAGCATGCAAACTAGGCTCCGTAATGTTTCTGATTTCAGGGACTTGGTGATTTCTCTAAGTCTGTGACTGCTGTTATTTTGTTGCTATGTATCCATGTGTCTACAGAGGGATCCATGCTTATTTTGGTGATGTTCAGTAAGGATGTTTTGTAGATATTGTTGTAATTGATCCATTCATGCCTTTTTTTGCAATTATGGAGTGCCATAGCATGACTCAATCTTGCTCTACTTTTTCTATAAAAATATTCCTGGCAGATTCTTAGCATGATATTCAATTTTGCCAAGCTTGTTGTAGTTGTTTCATACATGCTATGTACTTTCTCTTGCCATGGCTAGCTTTATAAACATGCTATCTTTCTGTAGGTATGCTTGTGTTGTCGTGCATTGCCTTGTGGTCAGTGCCTCAAGCTCACAAAGATGCCCTCAGAATGTCTGTTTCTGCCATGCTCTCTTTTCTGCCAAGTCTGAAAACTGTTAACGAAACTTGCTATGTTTACATGGTTACCATCATATCTTCTGGTCCTTTTTGGCTTATGGTCAGTAAGGGACTTTTGTCTTATGCATTTAGGGGAATACTGCCATGCCTTGTTTTTCTATGTTAAGTTCCTGTAGCATGTTGATTTCGTGATCTGAACATTGCTACCTGATGCTGTTTCAGCCATGTCCAGTAATTTCACCAAGTCTGTGAACCTGATATCTTTTGCACTTTTGCCATGCTTGTTTGAACCTGCTGTGGTGTGATCTAGCCATAGCTCAGTGCTCATCTTTTGTCAAGCATCACCTGTAGATTACTTCCATATGCTTTGTTGCTATGTTGGAGTGCTGTAGCATTGTTACTTGTTGTATTCTAAGTGCTATCATGCTGTTAATCGCAGATTCGTGTCATTCTTGTTTTGCTTGCCATTTGCAAACCGTGCATCCGTTTCCGGTGATCTTTATATCGATTTCGACCGAAATCATCTCATCTTTCCAGTGGCATGCTTGGTTTGCCAAGTTACTACCTTGTTCATCATTTTCCTTCCGGAGCACGCATATGCATCGCATAGCATATCTTGCATATCATTCATGTATTGCATCATGTTGCTTGTGCATTCCCCGTGATTGATTGTGGTTCCATTGCTTGTGTTCTTGTTTTGGGTAGAGCCGGGAGACGAGTTCGTGAATGAGGAACCTGTTGAGTACGCTTACGAGGATCAAGCTTTCGACAACTCTGAGAACCTTGCAGGCAAGATGACCATACCCTCGAAATCACTTCTATCTTTGCTTTGCTAGTTGTTCGTTCTATTGCCATGCTGCGCTACCTACCACTTGCTATATCATGCCTCCCATATTGCCATGTCAGCCCCTAACCATCCCTAGCAAACCGTTGTTTGGCTAAGTTACCGCTTTTGCTCAGCCCTTCTTATAGCGTTGTTAGTTGCAGGTGAAGTTGAAGTTGGTTCCATGTTGGAACATGGATATGTTGGGATATCACAATATCGCTTATTTAATTAATGCATCTATATATTTGGTAAAGGGTGGAAGGCTCGGCCTTATGCCTGGTGTTTTGTTCCACTCTTGCCGCCCTAGTTTCCGTCTTACCGGTATTATGTTCCTTGAGTTTGCGTTCCTTACGCGGTTGGGTGATTTATGGGACCCCCTTGACAGTTCTCCTTGAATAAAACTCCTCCAGCAAGGCCCAACCTTGATTTTACCATTTGCCACCTAAGCCTTTTCCCTTGGGTTTTCGCGAGCCCGAGGGTCATCTTTATTTTAACCCCCCCCCCCCCCGCCAGTGCTCCTTCGAGTGTTGGTCCGAACTGAGTAGACTGCGGGGCCCCCTCGTGGAAACTCGAGGTCTGGTTTTACTCGTAGGATGTCTCATCCGGTGTTGCCCTGAGAACGAGATATGTGCAGCTCCTATCGGGTTTTGTCGGCACATCGGGCGGCTTTGCTGGTCTTGTTTTACCATTGTCGAAATGTCTTGTAAACCGGGATTCCGAGACTGATCGGGTCTTTTCGGGAGAAGGTTTATCCTTCGTTGACCGTGAGAGCTTAAAATGGGCTAAGTTGGGACACCCCTGCAGGGTATTATCTTTCGAAAGCCGTGCCCGCGGTTATGAGCAGATGGGAATTTGTTAATGTCCGGTTGTAGAGAACTTGTCACTTGACTTAATTAAAATACATCAACCGCGTGTGTAGCCGTGATGGTCTCTTCTTGGCGGAGTCCGGGAAGTGAACACGGTTTGAGTTATGGATGACGTAAGTAAGAGTTCAGGATCACTTCTTGATCATTGCTAGTTGACGACCGTTCCGTTGCTTCTCTTCTCGCTCTCTTTTGCGTATGTTAGCCACCATTAATGCTTAGTGCCGGCTGCAGCTCCACCTCATTACACCATCCTTTCCTATAAGCTTAAATAGTCTTGATCTCGTGGGTGTGAGATTGCTGAGTCCTCGTGACTCACAGATTCTACCAAAACAGTTGCAGGTGCCGACGATGCCAGTGCAGATGACGCAATCGACCTCAAGTGGGAGTTCGATGAGGAACGTGGTCGTTACTATGTTTCTTTTCCTGATGATCAGTAGTGGAGCCCAGTTGGGACGATCGGGGATCTAGCATTTGCGGTTATCTTATTTTTATTTGGTTTTGACCGTAGTCGGTCTATGTGTGTATTTTGGATGATGTATGGATTATACTTATGTATTGTGTGAAGTGGCGATTGTAAGCCAACTCTCGTTATCCCATTCTTGTTCATTACATGGGATTGTGTGAAGATGACCCTTCTTGCGACAAAACCACAATGCGGTTATGCCTCTAAGTCATGCCTCGACACGTGGGAGATATAGCCGCATCGTGGGCGTTACACGGGAGGGAGAAGGAACCGGGAGAGGAGGAAGGTTGGGGCGAGGCGAGGAAGCTAGGGTTCTCACCCAATCGAGCGCCGTCTTCGCCTTCGTGTGCTCGCAGCCAGCCACGGACTGCCACGCAACGGCTCGGACGTGGAATGTCGAAAGTACCCTCGGCGGGCACCGAGAACTACACGCGGTGGCACGAACGGTGCGCCCAGTAAAACGCGGGTGTAGCAAGTCTGGACACTATTCATTGATTGTCACATTAGAAGGATCCAACGGCCCGAGAATGCAGACATCCTGAGAAGGCTCCATTTTAAACTCCAATGTAACAATGGTATGTGTCCCCTCGGCCAGGATCGGGGGCTAGGAGCCAGAGCACATTCTGTTAGAGTTGTATTTTATATATATACGTGTACGTGTTGTATACTGTGACGCCCCGATTCAATCGTACACTAATCATACACGCAAACGTGTACGATCAAGATCAGGGACTCACGGGAAGATATCACAACACAACTCTAAAAATAAAATAAGTCATACAAGCATCATAATACAAGCCAGGGGCCTCGAGGGCTCGATTACAAGTTGCTCGATCATAGACGAGTCAGCGAAGGCAACAATATCTGAGTACAGACATAAGTTAAACGAAGTTTGCCATAAGAAGGCTAGCACAAACTGCCGGATATAGATCGAAAGAGGCGCAGCCTCCTGCCTGGGATCCCTCCTAACTACTTCCTGGTCCGTCCGTCAGCGGCCTGCACGTAGTAGTAGGCACCTTCCAGTGTAGTAGGAGTCGTCCGTCGACGGTGCGCGTCTGGCTCCTGGGCTCCGGCATCTGGTTGCGACAAACCAGGTAGAAGGGAAGGGGGAAAAGAGGGAGAAAAGCAAACCATGATACTCATCCAAAGTACTCGCAAGCAAGGAGCTAACACTACATATGCATGGGTATATGTGTAAAGGGCCCATATCGGTGGACTGAACTGCAGAAATGCCAGAATAAGAGGGGGATAGCTAGTCCTATCGAAGACTACGCTTCTGGCAGACTCCATCTTGCAGGCATGTAGAAGAGAGTAGATTGAAGTCCTCCAAGTAGCATCGCATAGCATAATCCTACCTGTTGAGGATATAACCATTAGAGTCACCCGCCCAGGAGGGGTCGGGTTACTCGTACAGATCATCACGAGAAGCCCAGTACCAAGCTTGAGGATGGCGGATCAATAATGGGCTTAAGACCCGGAGGCGGCTTAAGGCCCATAGTGATAAACCACCGTTATGGCAAGACTTGTAGTGTAAGGCAAGAGTAGTTAAGAGTCCGAGCCGGATACTGTTATAAGCCGGCCGGGACTCTGAGAGCCGCTGGGCGTCAACCTCTCTATATAAAGGGACGACCCGGCGGCGGTTCAGGGAGAGAGACAACAGATTGATAGCCAGGCATAGCAATTAAGCTCCCTGGTCGTCGAAACCCTAAATAATACCACCTCAACTGGACGTAGGCTTTTACATTCACCGTAAGGGGCCGAACCAATATAACCCTCGTGTTCCTTGTCCCGCTTAACCCCTTTAAGCTTCCTAGTTGCGATGGCTCCATGACTAAGTCCTTGCATGAGGACATCTGCCGTGACAATTCCACGACAGTTGGCGCCCACCGTGGGGCCAGCGCACGGTGGATTTGAGTTCTTGAAGGGCAGCTTCGAAGGGCTCAAGGGATACGATGTGGGCCGGATGACCAAGAGTCATCGCGGCAAGCTCTACATCGACGATGCAAACTGGGGCCCCGACGCTGGCTCAATCGAGTACGGGTACCGGGTCCCCTTCGGCGGAATCCATGTCTTCATCGGCAAGATTGGTGAGCCGGGCCTTGAGCCGGACCTCTGCGCCGATCTCATCGAGACGGCTCAGCGTGCACGACCCGCCCGGGCTCTGCCTGCCTTGAAGCGTGCCTTTGTGGGATGCATCCATGAAGGACTCTCTGAAGGATCTGGATCTGGTGATGAGGTGGTCACCCGCTCTGACGGCGAGTCGTCCACGGATGAGACAAACTCATTATACCAACTTCAAGATGGCAGGCTCAGGGGTTGCTCCGACGGCGACAGTATTCCGGACCCCTCTGAGCCGCCGAGCCGGGTTGGAATCTTCATGGCCAGCTTACAACCTGTTCAAAACCCCGCTACTGGGGCAGGAGGCCCTGGGCACTCGTCGGCACAGGTGCTGATGGATCTCACAGACAAGTTGACGGCCCTGTTAACTGCTACGGTCGCCCCAGCAGATCAGGCTCAGCATGATGCGGAGGTGGCACAGTTAAAGCTGGATCTAACAAAAGCCAAGTAGGATCTGTCGGCGGAAGGGATTACGATGGCTGCCGAGAGGGCGGTTCTTGATGCCCAGACTCAGCTGATTCAGGCGCAATCTTTCCGGCTCATGATGGATCAGAACGCGTCCAATGAGGTCATGAGAAGGAGGCATCAGAAGGCTCAATCTCGACTCCCTCCGGTTTACGACCCTCGAAACCTCTTCAACACGCCTGGTGCAGGGCCCAGTAACCCGCTAGAGATCATGGCGCCTGGAGCTGGAACGTCAATTCAGCCCCAAGTGATGGGGCCTCCCCGGGTGAACACTACCCCGCCTCAGTACTTGCCAATACCACCGGGTCATTATGCCAACCCGTTGGAAAACATGGTCGCCGCGGCGGCGCGACTGGCGGCTCTCCCAATCGACGGAGACTCACCGACGACGGTTGAAACCCGCCGGGTCAGAGAACTCCTTCAGACGGCTCTGGCGCAACAGGAGGCATATTCTTATAGTCGGGACAGGATTCATTCAACCCCTCGTCCAGGCCGGAGCCCGAGTTATAGCAGGCACATGTTTCGGCGACCGGCTCAAGCAATGTCCGACACCGTGACTTGCCTCCTGGCCACGGCCCGGTTCATAATGGAGCCCCTAACGCGGTAGACCAAGACCGAGCACGGCAAGAGGCGGAGCAGGGGGCTCAGTTGACGGCTTACCAGCCACTCCCGGCTTATCCAACGGCTTCCACCGATGCGGGTATACCTACGAGGACCGCAGGTGTTCCTTGTCTGGTGCCGGCTCTTCGTAATGAACGTATGCCCAAGGATTTCAAGGGGCCTATGTAACACCCCGGATGTAACTTGCCATATTTGTAACTCCGACTCTTGCCATTTTCGGCTATGTGATATGATGTTCCCTCCGTGGTCGGGTTTTTCTTTTGTTTTGCATTTTGTTCATGTCATGCATTTCATATCATGTCATCATGTGCATTGCATTTGCATACGTGTTCGTCTCTTGCATCCGAGCATTTTCCCCGTTGTCCGTTTTGCAATCCGGCGCTCCTATCTCCTCCGGTGCACCCCCTCTGGTTTTCTTTCGTGTGCGGGTGTCAAACATTCTCGGAATGAACCGAGGCTTGTCAAGTGGCTTTAATATACCACCCGGTGACCACCGGTCAAGTTTCATTCCATTTGGAGGTCGTTTGGTACTCCAACGGTTAACCGGGCATCTGTCATGTCCAATTGAGTGTCCAGCAAAAACCCCCCTCAAAACCAGCCCAAAACCCACCAAACTCTCTTCCATGCTCTAGGTCGTTCGATCACGATCGTGTGGGCGAAAACCGCACCTCATTTGGAGCCTCCTAGCTTCCTCTACCTATAAATTGGCATCTCTCCGAAAAACGAACGCAGTCCAACCCTAACTCTCGTCCCTCTCCGCGCCGGACACGTCTGCGGCGGAGCCGGAAACGCAGTCCACCTCCCGCGCCGCCGCCACGGGTCCCGAGCCGCCCGACCTCCGCCTCACCCCGCCGCCTCCGCGCCGGTCGCCGCGCCGCCCCGCCGCGCCGGCCCCGCCGGCCGCCGGTGCCCGCGTCCGCCCCGTCCGGCGCCGCCCGCGCCCGACGTGGCCTCCCTCCGGCGCCGCCCTTCTCCCGCCGGCCACCGCGCCTTCCCCGGCACCTGCCTCCCCTCTCCGCGCACCGCCGGCGGCCAACGCCACCGGCGAGCTCACTCGGCTCCTGTGGCTCCCGATCCAGAATCCGCGACTGTCGAGGTTGACTTTCCCGAACCCTAGTTTTTTCTTCTAAGTCGGCGATAATTCTACAGCAAGTGGTCCGTGTTCCTCACTTCAATATACTCCTCGCATGTTAGCTTCCGATTCACGCATGTATATGTCAAAATTGTTCTTCTCGTGATGCTTTCATTTGTTCAAGATTGCACCATGTTCATTAAGTCATCTGGATGACCAACATCTTGTGGACCAAGGGTATGCATATTTATCTCTGTTCTAACAGAACTGGAAATTTTCAATTTGTGTATTCTTTTTTCTGTCTGCATCTTATGCAATGATCTCTAATGTGTTTAGTTGTTTGCCATGCCATCTTTCCAAGGGTGTAGCATGAGCTTACTGGTTTTTGTTTCATGAATCTATTTCAAGTGTATGCTATGTTTGTTCATGCCTCTGTAGTGAGTGCTTTTCTCACATGTAGTGCCACATTCATATTATTGTTTCTCCATGCTCTGTTTTCTGCTAAGTCTGAAACCTGATAACGAAACTTGCTATGTTTACATGCTTGCCATCATATCTTCTGGTCCTTTTTGGCTTATGGTCAGTAAGGGACTTTTGTCATATGCATTTAGTAGAACACTGCCATGCCTTGTTTTGCTATGTTAAGTTCCTGTAGCATGTTGATTTCGTGCTCTGAACATTGCTACCTGATGCTGTTTTCTGCCATGTCCAGTTTTTCACTAAGTCTGTGATCCTGTTATCTTTTGCACTTTTGCCATGCTTGTTTGAGCTTGATATGTTGTGAACTAGCAGTAGCTCAGTGTTCATCTTTTGTCAAGCATCTCCTGTAGATTACTGTCATATGCTTTGTTGCTATGTTGGGGTGCTGTAGCATTGTTGTTGTTGCATTTTAAGTGCTATCATGCTGTTAATCGCAGATTCGTGTCATTCTTGTTTTGCTTGCCATTTGCAAACCGTGCATCCGTTTCCGGTGATCTTTATATCGATTTCGACCGAAATCATCTCATCTTTCCAGTGGCATGCTTGGTTTGCCAAGTTACTGCCTTGTTCATCATTTTCCTTCCGGAGCACGCATATGCATCGCATATCATATCTTGCATATCATACATGTTTTGCATCATGTTGCTTGTGCATTTCTCGTGTTGATTGTGGTTCCGTTTGTTTGTGTTCTTGTCTTGGGTAGAGCCGGGAGACGAGTTCGTGAACGAGGAACCTGTTGAGTACGCTTACGAGGATCAAGCTTTCGACAACTCTGAGAACCTTGCAGGCAAGATGACCACCCCTCGAAATCACTTCTATCTTTGCTTTGCTAGTTGTTCGCTCTATTGCCATGCTGCGCTACCTATCACTTGCTATATCATGTCTCCCATATTGCCATGTCAGCCTCTAACCATCCTTTCCTAGCAAACCGTTGTTTGGCTAAGTTACCGCTTTTGCTCAGCCCCTCTTATAGCGTTGCTAGTTGCAGGTGAAGTTGAAGTTTGTTCCATGTCGGAACATGGATATGTTGGGATATCACAATATCTCTTATTTAATTAATGCATCTATATATATTTGGTAAAGGGTGGAAGGCTCGGCCTTATGCCTGGTGTTTTGTTCCACTCTTGCCGCCCTAGTTACTGTTATACCGGGATTATGTTCCTTGAGTTTGCGTTCCTTACGCGGTCGGGTGATTTATGGGACCCCCTTGACAGTTCGCCTTGAATAAAACTCCTCCAGCAAGGCCCAACTTTGGTTTTACCATTTGCCGCCTAAGCCTTTTCCCCCGGGTTTTCGCGAGCCCGAGGGTCATCTTATTTTAACCCCCCCGGGCCAGTGCTCCTTCGAGTGTTGGTCCGAACCGAGCAGCCTGCGGGGCCACCTCGGGGAAACTCGAGGTCTGGTTTTACTCGTAGCTTGACTTATCCGGTGTGCCCTGAGAACGAGATATGTGCAGCTCCTATCGGGATTTGTCGGCACATTCGGGCGGCTTTGCTGGTCTTGTTTTACCATTGTCGAGATGTCTTGTAAACCGGGATTCCGAGACTGATCGGGTCTTTCCGGGAGAAGGTTTATCCTTCGTTGACCGTGAGAGCTTATGATGGGCTAAGTTGGGACACCCCTGCAGGGTATTATCTTTCGAAAGCCGTGCCCGCGGTTATGAGGCAGATGGGAATTTGTTAATGTCCGGTTGTAGAGAACTTGTCACTTGACCCAATTAAAATACATCAACTGCGTGTGTAGCCGTGATGGTCTCTTCTCGGCGGAGTCCGGGAAGTGAACACGGTCTGAGTTATGTATGACGTAAGTAGGAGTTCAGGATCACTTCTTGGTCATTGCTAGATGACGACCGTTCCGTTGCTTCTCTTCTCGCTCTCATTTGCGTAAGTTAGCCACCATATATGCTTTTGCCGCTGCAGCTCCACCTCATTACACCATCCTTTCCTATAAGCTTAAATAGTCTTGATCTCGCGGGTGTGAGATTGCTGAGTCCCCGTGACTCACAGATTCTACCAAAACAGTTGCAGGTGCCGACGATGCCAGTGCAGATGATGGGGTCGATCTCAAGTGGGAGTTCGACGAGGAACGTGGTCGTTACTATGTGTCTTTTCCTGATGATCAGTAGTGGAGCCCAGTTGGGACGATCGGGGATCTAGCATTTGGGGTTGTCTTATTTTCATCTGGATTTTGACCGTAGTCGGTCTATATGTTGTATTTTGGATGATGTATGAATTATATTTATGTATTGTGTGAAGTGGCGATTGTAAGCCAACTCTTTATCCCATTCTTGTTCATTACATGGGATTGTGTGAAGATGACCCTTCTTGCGACAAAACCACTATGCGGTTATGCCTCTAAGTCGTGCCTCGACACGTGGGAGATATAGCCGCATCGTGGGCGTTACAAGTTGGTAATCAGAGCCATCCCCGACTTAGGAGCCCCCTGCTTGATCGAATCGCTGGCGTTGTTGAGTCTAGAACAAAAATGTTTTGAGTCTTAGGATTATATATATCGGAGAGTAGGATTCTTTTTACTCCTCAGTCCCTTCGTCGCTCTGGTGAGGTCTCCTGACGTAGAAGTTTTGACTATTCTCTCCTCAAATTTCACTAAAAAAATTTTAGGATCACGCGGGTATCTTGGAATCGTTCCGATGGTTTTGTGACGAGAACATTGTTCTTGGTGCCTCCTGACATTTAGGGGTTGTGGCAGTGTCCCGGGGAGTTGAGCTCCGAGGTGTTGTCGTCACAATTTTATCGTTGCAGTTCTGGAATACCTGAGTTTCGCCGACATCGAAATCTCTTTTATGCAGTTGTTGGTGAGATCACCTCGACGCCACCCAGTACTGGGGCGGGAGTTCGGGAGTATTGCCATAACTTGTATAACGGATGTTTTTCGAAGGTTGAGGTAAACGATTTCCGAAGGTTTCTTGGTTATGTGTTGACGGATGGATACAGCTGGATCTAGGGATTGCTAGTTTGGGTGATATATTTTGTGTCCCCTGTATCCCCAACACCAGATTGCATAACCAGAAAGTTTCGGGAGTTTATAAGTGGGAATTCAAGTAGCCTTAGGATATCTTTCCGACAGACGCATGATATGAGATTGGGGTTCGACGTCTAGTGGTCCGCCTGTACACGGTTGATTTTACAGTGGTCTCGTAGTGTCTTAAAGAGTCCATGGCTATGCCGACTCGGGGACGCTTCGTATGTCATGTGCACAGCCTTGTACATGATGGTGCTGTACGATTGAGCCCGTGTGGGCCCCACCACGAAAACTTCGGACGAAATCTCTATCATATGTTTGTTCCGGCTTATTCTGCAAGCCAATACTTTGTTTTGTTTTGTATTGTGGTATTCGAGTTGCTTCGAAGTCATATGTTGATTCCATATCTTTTTCAAGTGGCTTCTCAACTTATGGAAGTGTGATGATTTACTACGGAATTCATTCGTTCATCTTCGTTCGAATGTTTATTGTGAAGACTATATGTTGCAATTTCTATCCGTTGATTCTACTTATCTATTTGTCTATCAAGATGCTAACGGATGTCACCCTCTTCAGGATGGCTCCGCCAACGCGTCAGAATCCGGATCGCAATGAAGGGAGTCAAGCGAACCCTCCGCCACCACCTCCACCTCCGGAGGCATGGCAAGCTATCATGGCAGCCACCAACGCCAATGCTCAGATGATTCTGCAACTCTTGCAAGAACGTACTCAAGGGCAAGGCAATCAAGGCAATCAAGGTCAAGGCAACAATCAGTTTCACTTTGCTACTCTCAACCAGTTTCTCGCAAATCAGCCCAAGTCTTTCAGCTACTGTGCCGAGGCCACGGATGCCGATGATTGGCTCGTGGACATCAACAAGCATTTTGAATGTAGCAATGTCAGGCCTGAGGACTATGTCAAGTTCGCTTCTTTCCAGCTCAAGGACCAAGCTGCTGATTGGTATCAACAATACAAAGATTCCAGAGGAGGTCGTGTGATCACTTGGACTGACTTCTGTCGGGACTTCAAAGCGCACCACATTCCACAAAGTGTTGTTGAGAGCAAGCGTGAGGAGTTCCGCAATCTCAAGCAAGGCAACATGTCTGTGTATCAATACAACATCCAGTTTCAGAAACTTGCTCGCTTCGCTAAACAAGACGTTCCTGATGAAAAGAGCATGATCTATCACTTCAGAGGTGGCCTTAAAGAGGATCTGCAGTTAGCTCTCGTTCTTGTTGAGCCTACTCAGTTTGATCAATTCTACAATATGGCACTGAAGCAAGAGGCTGCTCAGCTCAAGTGTGAGGCTTCTAAGAAGAGAGTCAGAGACGCAGTTCAGTCTTCTTCTTCCTCACTTGTGACAGCTAAGCAACAGAAGTTCTGGTTGCCTCCTCCTCCTCCGTTTCGTCAGCCTTACCAGCAGAAGAACAAAGGTGGCCATGGTTCTTCCAACTTCCAACTCTGGCTATCAGAACAAGTCTCAGAATCAAGCTCCAAAGTCCAATGCTCCTTATCACCGTCCACTCTCAGAGGTGACTTGCAACAAATGTCAGCAGAAAGGTCACTATGCTAACAAGTGCTTCAACCAAAGGCGTCTTCCTCCTCCTCCTCCTGTCAGATCTTCCAGCAATGCAGTGGTCAAGCATAATCCAAAGTCTGCAAAGGTGAACATGATGAATGCAGCTCAAGCGGAGGAATCTACTGATGTGATAATGGGTAATCTTCCTGTTAATGATATTCCTGCAAAAGTTCTTTTTGATACTGGTGCATCGCTTTGTTTCATGTCAAGACCGTTTTTTGCCAAGCATGAATTCACTTGTTCTCATCTGAGTAAACCCATGGATGTCGTTTCTCCGGGTAAACGTTTGAGTTCTAGTATGATGGTTCCGGATGTTTCCATCAAGATGGGCGACTATGAATTTCAGTCTTCTCCAGTTGTTCTTGGTGACTCGGATATTGATCTTATTCTCGGGATGGACTGGCTTTCTAAGCACAAGGCTCAACTTGATTGTGCTGCCAGGGAAATTCAATTGACACACTCTTCTGAGGATGTGATTATTTATGCCGCTCGTGATGAAACCATTCGGTTTTTCTCTCTCAATGAGAAGGGCGAATTGAATGCCATCTCTCAAATTCCAGTCGTTTGTGAGTATCAAGATGTCTTTCCAGAAGAGCTTCCGGGTATGCCTCCTCATCGGCCAGTTGAGTTCGTTATCGAACTAGAGCCTGGCACTGAACCCGTTTGCAAGCGTCCATACAAGCTTGGACCCAACGAGCTGAAGGAATTGAAGAAACAGCTCGATGAACAAGAGCGTCTGGGTTTGATCAGACCGAGTTCTTCTCCATGGGGTTGTGGTGTTCTTTTTGTCAAGAAGAAGGATGGCACGGACCGACTTTGTGTCGACTACCGTCCATTGAACAAGAAGACAATCAAGAACAAGTATCCACTTCCCAACATCAATGAGCTATTTGAGCAACTCAAAGGTGCTAAAGTATTCTCGAAGCTTGACCTTCGTATGGGTTATCATCAGATTCGCATTCGTGAAGAAGATATTCCCAAGACAGCATTCAGAACAAGCTTTGGTTCTTATGAATATACTGTCGTGTCTTTCGGCCTTGTCAATGCTCCTCCAGTGTTCTCTCGGATGATGAATTTCATCTTCAACCCCTATACCAATGAATTCGTCCTGGTGTATCTCGATGATATCTTGGTCTTCTCCAAGAATAAGCAGGATCATGCCAAACATTTGCGATTGGTGCTCGACAAGCTCAGAGAGTATCAATTCTATGCGAAGTTCTCCAAATGTGAGTTTTGGCTCGATGAAGTTCTTTTCCTTGGTCACATCATCTCTGCCAAGGGCATCGCTGTTAACCCCGAGAAGGTGTCCGCAATTGTGAATTGGGAACCTCCTCAAAATGTCAAGCAGCTCCGCAGTTTTCTTGGTCTTGCAAGCTATTGCCGAAGATTCGTTGAGAATTTCTCCAAGATTGCAAAGCCTCTTTCCAACCTCCTCCAGAAGCATGTGAAGTATGTCTGGTCTCCTGAGTGTGACGTTGCTTTCAACACTCTCAAAGAGAAACTAGTCACAGCTCCTGTCTTGACTCCTCCTGATGAATCCAAGCCGTTTGAAGTTTTCTGTGATGCTTCTCTCCAAGGTCTCGGTGCTGTGTTAATGCAAGAGAAGAAAGTTGTGGCCTATACCTCTCGTCAGTTGAAGCCCAACGAGAAGAACTACCCCACTCACGATCTTGAGTTGGCGGCAGTTGTCCATGCATTAATAACGTGGAGACATCTCTTGTTGGGAAGACAAGTGGACATTTTCACCGATCACAAGAGTCTCAAGTATATCTTCACTCAGCCCAACCTCAACCTCAGGCAGACTCGATGGGTCGAAATGATTCAAGAGTACAATCCGAGTATTGAATATACTCCAGGCAAGGCAATGTCATTGCAGATGCTTTAAGCAGGAAGGCTTATTGCAACAGCTTAATTCTCAAGCCTTTCCAACCGGATCTTTGTGAAGCTTTCCGCAAGCTGAATCTCCAAGTTGTTCCTCAAGGCTTTCTTGCCAACCTCATAGTCTCTCCTACTTTGGAAGATCAAATTCGTGAGGCACAACTCCTTGATGCCATGGTGAAGAAGGTGAAACGTGGTATCGACAAGGGTCTTTCCAAATACAAGTGCTATCGCATTGATGACAGAGACACTTTATTCTTCGAGGACCGGATTGTGGTTCCTAAAGGTGATCTAAGGAAAGTCATAATGAACGAGGCGCACAATTCTCTCCTTTCCATTCATCCTGGAAGTACGAAGATGTATCATGACCTCAAGCAGTCGTATTGGTGGACTCGAATGAAGCGAGAAATTGCTCAATTCGTGAATGAATGTGATGTCTGCCGAAGAGTGAAAGCAGAACACCAACGACCAGCTGGTCTCCTCCAACCTCTTGCTATCCCAGAATGGAAGTTTGATCATATCGAAATGGACTTCGTGACTGGATTTCCCAAGTCCAAGCGCGGAAATGATGCTATCTTCGTTGTCATTGACAAGCTTTCTAAAGTGGCTCATTTCCTTCCAATCAAAGAATCCATCACAGCAGCTCAGCTGGCAGAGCTATACACCTCCAGAATTGTCTCCTTGCACGGCATTCCACAATTGATTTCTTCAGATCGTGGAAGCATCTTCACCTCTAAGTTCTGGGACTCCTTCCAGAAGGCCATGGGCACAAACATTCGCTTCAGCACAGCTTTCCATCCTCAAACTAGTGGCCAAGTCGAGCGAGTCAATCAAATTCTTGAAGATATGCTCAGGGCTTGTGTCATTTCCTTTGGCATGAAATGGGAAGATTGTCTTCCATATGCTGAATTCTCCTACAACAACAGCTTCCAAGCGAGTTCGGGCAAGGCCCCATTCGAGATTCTCTATGGCAGAAAGTGCCGTACTCCTCTCAATTGGTCAGAGACTGGTGAACGCCAACTTCTTGGCAATGACTTAATCACTGAAGCTGAAGAAATGTGTAAAGTCATCCGTGATAATCTCAAAGCCGCGCAATCGCGCCAGAAGAGTTACTATGATAGTAAGCACCGTGATTTGGCTTTCGAGATCGGAGACCATGTCTACCTCCGCGTCTCTCCAATGAAAGGCACTCGTCGCTTCGGTATCAAAGGGAAGCTTGCCCCTAGATACGTGGGTCCTTTCAAGATCATTGGCAAAAGAGGCGACCTCGCCTATCAACTTGAGCTTCCTTCCAACTTCGCGAACGTGCACGATGTGTTCCACGTGTCACAGCTCCGCAAGTGCTTCAAGACGCCTGAGCGCACTATCAACTTCGAAGAGATTGACCTCCAAGAAGATTTGTCTTATCATGAGCACCCCGTTGCTATTCTTGAAGAAACTGAGCGCAAGACTCGCAACAAGTCAATCAAATTCCTGAAAGTGAAGTGGTCGCACCATTCCGACCGGGAAGCCACCTGGGAACGCGAGGACCATCTCCGTTCCGAATATCCGGAGTTCTTTCAGTCCTAGATCTCGGGACGAGATCCTCTCGTAGTGGTGGAGTGTTGTAACACCCCGCATGTAACTTGCCATATTTGTAACTCCGACTCTTGCCATTTTCGGCTATGTGTTATGATATTCCCTCCGTGGTCGGGTTTTGTCTTTCGTTTTGCATTTTGTCATGTCATGCATTTCATATCATGTCATCATGTGCATTGCATTTGCATACGTGTTCGTCTCTTGCATCCGAGCATTTTCCCCGTTGTCCGTTTTGCAATCCGGCGCTCCTATCTCCTCCGGTGCACCCCTCTGGTTTTCTTTCGTGTGCGGGTGTCAAACATTCTCGGAATGGACCGAAGCTTGTCAAGTGGCTTTAATATACCACCCGATGACCACCGGTCAAGTTTCGTTCCATTTGGAGGTCGTTTGGTACTCCAACGGTTAACCGGGCATCCGTCATGTCCATTTGAGTGTCCAGCAAAACCCCCCTCAAAACCAGCCCAAAACCCACCAAACTCTCTTCCATGCTCTAGGTCGTTCGATCACGATCGTGTGGGCGAAAACCGCACCTCATTTGGAGTCTCCTAGCTCCCTCTACCTATAAATTGGCATCTCTCCCGAAAAACGAACGCAGTCCAACCCTAACCCTCGTCCCTCTCCGCCGCCGGACACGTCCGGGCGGAGCCGGACGCATCCACCTCCGCACCGCCGCCACGGGTCCCGAGCCGCCCGACCTCCGCCTCGCCCCGCCGCCTCCGCGCTGGCACCGCGCCGCCCCGCCGCCGGCCGGCCCCGCCGTCCTCGCAGCGCCGGCCGCCCGCGCCCGACGTGGCCTCCCTCTGGCGCCGCCCTTCTTCCCGCCGGCCACCGCGCCTCCCCGGCACCTCCTCCCTCTCCGTGCCGCCGTCGGCAACCGCCACCGGCGAGCTCCTCGAGCTCCTGTTGCTCCCGATCCAGATCCGCACTGTAGAGGTTGACTTCCCGAACCCTAGTTTTTTTTCTAATTCTGGGATATTCTATAGCAAGTGTCTGTGTTCCTCGTTGCATAACTCCTTGCATGTAGCTCCGATTCATGCGTGTAGTATGTCAAATTCTTTGTCTCATGATGTTCTTCATTTTGTTCAATTGCACCATGTTCATTAGAGGTCATCTTGATGCCCAAATCTCTTTTGGAAGTGGGCTAGTTGCTGTTATCTTCTGGTTCTTAACAGAACTTGGAGATTTGTCATTTTTGTATCTTTAAATCTGTGCATCTTATGGGCATGAGCTCTACATGTGTTTTGTTGTTTGCCATGCCATCTTTCCAAGAGTGTATGCCATGTATTTTTGTGATCTCTGTGGTGACTAGCACAAGCATGCAAAGTAGGCACCGTAATGTTTCTGATTTCAGGGACAGTGATTTCTCTTAAGTCCTTGTCTGCTGTTATTTTGTTGCCATGTAAACTTGATGCTACAGGGAGATCCATGCATATTTTGGAGATGTTCATTAAGGATGTTTTGTAGCTATTGTTGTAATTGACCCATTTCTGCCCTTGTTTGCAATTATGGAGTACCATAGCATGACTCAATCTTCCTCTACTTTTGCTATAAAATATTTCTGGCAGATTCTTAACATGATATGCAATTTTGCCAAGCTTATTGTAGTTGATCCATACATGCTATGCTTTTGTTCTTGCCATGGATAGCTTCATAAAGATGCCATCCTGCTGTAGATATGCTTGTTTTGTCATGCATTGCTCTATAGTGAGTGCATCAAGCTCACAAATAGGCCTTCGTATTATTGTTTCTGCCATGCCCTGTTTTCTGCAAAGTCTGAAACCTGATAACGAAACTTTCTATGTTTACATGCTTGCCATCATATCTTCTGGTCCTTTTTTGGCTTATGGTCATTAAGGGACTTTTGTCATATGCATTTAGTAGAACACTGCCATGTCTTGTTTTGCTATGTTAAGTTCCTGTAGCATGTTGATTTCGTGCCCTGAACATTGCTACCTGATACTGTTTTCTGCCATGTCCAGTTTTTCTGTAAGTCTGTGATCCTGTTATCTTTTGCACTTTCGCCATGCTTGTTTGAGCTTTATATGTTGTGAACTAGCAGTAGCTCAGTGTTTATCTTTTGTCAAGCATCTCCTGTAGATTACTGTCATATGCTTTTTTGCTATGTTGGGGTACTGTAGCATTGTTGTTTGTTGCATTTTAAGTGCTATCAACTGTTACTCGCAGATTCGTGTCATTCTTATTTTGCTTGCCATTTGCAAACCGTGCATCCGTTTCCGGTGATCTTTATATCGATTTCGACCGAAATCATCTCATCTTTCTAGTGGCGTGCTTGGTTTGCCAAGTTACTGCCTTGTTCATCATGTTCCTTCCGGAGCACGCATATGCATCGCATATCATATCTTGCATATCATACATGTTTTGCATCATGTTGCTTGTGCATTTCTCGTTGTTGATTGTGGTTCCGTTTGTTTGTGTTCTTGTCTTAGGTAGAGCCGGGAGACGAGTTCGTGAACGAGGAACCTGTTGAGTACGCTTACGAGGATCAAGCTTTCGACAACTCTGAGAACCTTGCAGGCAAGATGACCACCCCTCGAAATCACTTCTATCTTTGCTTTGCTAGTTGTTCGCTCTATTGCCATGCTGCACTACCTATCACTTGCTATATCATGTCTCCCATATTGCCATGTCAGCCTCTAACCATCCTTTCCTAGCAAACCGTTGTTTGGCTAAGTTACCGCTTTTGCTCAGCCCCTCTTATAGCGTTGCTAGTTGCAGGTGAAGTTGAAGTTTGTTCCATGTCGGAACATGGATATGTTGGGATATCACAATATCTCTTATTTAATTAATGCATCTATATATATTTGGTAAAGGGTGGAAGGCTCGGCCTTATGCCTGGTGTTTTGTTCCACTCTTGCCGCCCTAGTTACTGTTATACCGGGATTATGTTCCTTGAGTTTGCGTTCCTTACGCGGTCGGGTGATTTATGGGACCCCCTTGACAGTTCGCCTTGAATAAAACTCCTCCAGCAAGGCCCAACTTTGGTTTTACCATTTGCCGCCTAAGCCTTTTCCCCCGGGTTTTCGCGAGCCCGAGGGTCATCTTATTTTAACCCCCCCCCCCCGGGCCAGTGCTCCTTCGAGTGTTGGTCTGAACCGAGCAGCCTGCGGGGCCACCTCGGGGAAACTCGAGGTCTGGTTTTACTCGTAGCTTGACTTATCCGGTGTGCCCTGAGAACGAGATATGTGCAGCTCCTATCGGGATTTGTCGGCACATTCGGGCGGCTTTGCTGGTCTTGTTTTACCATTGTCGAGATGTCTTGTAAACCGGGATTCCGAGACTGATCGGGTCTTTCCGGGAGAAGGTTTATCCTTCGTTGACCGTGAGAGCTTATGATGGGCTAAGTTGGGACACCCCTGCAGGGTATTATCTTTCGAAAGCCGTGCCCGCGGTTATGAGGCAGATGGGAATTTGTTAATGTCCGGTTGTAGAGAACTTGTCACTTGACCCAATTAAAATACATCAACTGCGTGTGTAGCCGTGATGGTCTCTTCTCGGCGGAGTCCGGGAAGTGAACACGGTCTGTGTTATGTATGACGTAAGTAGGAGTTCAGGATCACTTCTTGGTCATTGCTAGATGACGACCGTTCCGTTGCTTCTCTTCTCGCTCTCATTTGCGCAAGTTAGCCACCATATATGCTTATTGCCGCTGCAGCTCCACCTCATTACACCATCCTTTCCTATAAGCTTAAATAGTCTTGATCTCGCGGGTGTGAGATTGCTGAGTCCCCGTGACTCACAGATTCTACCAAAACAGTTGCAGGTGCCGACGATGCCAGTGCAGATGATGGGTCGATCTCAAGTGGGAGTTCGACGAGGAACGTGGTCGTTACTATGTGTCTTTTCCTGATGATCAGTAGTGGAGCCCAGTTGGGACGATCGGGGATCTAGCATTTGGGGTTGTCTTATTTTCATCTGGATTTTGACCGTAGTCGGTCTATATGTTGTATTTTGGATGATGTATGAATTATATTTATGTATTGTGTGAAGTGGCGATTGTAAGCCAACTCTTTATCCCATTCTTGTTCATTACATGGGATTGTGTGAAGATGACCCTTCTTGCGACAAAACCACTATGCGGTTATGCCTCTAAGTCGTGCCTCGACACGTGGGAGATATAGCCGCATCGTGGGCGTTACAAGTTGGTAATCAGAGCCATCCCCGACTTAGGAGCCCCCTGCTTGATCGAATCGCTGGCGTTGTTGAGTCTAGAACAAAAATGTTTTGAGTCTTAGGATTATATATATCGGAGAGTAGGATTCTTTTTACTCCTCAGTCCCTTCGTTGCTCTGCTGAGGTCTCCTGACGTAGAAGTTTTGACTATTCTCTCCTCAAATTTCACTAAAAAAAATTAGGATCACGCGGGTATCTTGGAATCGTTCCGATGGTTTTGTGACGAGAACATTGTTCTTGGTGCCTCCTGTCATTTAGGGGTTGTGGCAGTGTCCCGGGGAGTTGAGCTCCGAGGTGTTGTCGTCACAATTTTATCGTTGCAGTTCTGGAATACCTGAGTTTCGCCGACATCGAAATCTCTTTTATGCAGTTGTTCGTGAGATCACCTCGACGCCACCCAGTACTGGGGTGGGAGTTTGGGAGTATTGCCATAACTTGTATAACGGATGTTTTTCGAAGGTTGAGGTAAACGATTTCCGAAGGTTTCTTGGTTATGTGTTGACGGATGGATACAGCTGGATCTAGGGATTGCTAGTTTGGGTGATATATTTTGTGTCCCCTGTATCCGCAACACCAGATTGCATAACCAGAAAGTTTCGGGAGTTTATAAGTGGGAATTCAAGTAGCCTTAGAATATCTTTCCGACAGACGCATGATATGAGATTGGGGTTCGACGTCTAGTGGTCCGCCTTTCCACGGTTGATTTTACAGTGGTCTCGTAGTGTCTTAAAGAGTCCTTGGCTATGCCGACTCGGGGACGCTTCGTATGTCATGTACACAGCCTTGTACATGATGGTGTTGTACGATTGAGCCCGTGTGGGCCCCACCATGAAAACTTCGGACGAAATCTCTATCATATGTTTGTTCCGGCTTATTCTGCAAGCCAATACTTTGTTTTGTTTTAAATTGTGATATTCGAGTTGCTTCGAAGTCATACGTTGTTTCCATATCTTTTTCTAAGTGGCTTCTCAACTAATGGAGGTGTGATGATTTACTACGGAATTCATTCGTTCACCTTCGTTCGAATGTTTATTGTGAAGACTATATGTTGCAATTTCTATCCGTTGATCCTACTTATCTATTTGTCTATCAAGATGCTAACGGATGTCACCCTCTTCAGGATGGCTCCGCCAACGCGTCAGAATCCGGATCGCAATGAAGGGAGTCAGTCGAACCCTCCGCCACCACCTCCACCTCCGGAGGCATGGCAAGCTATCATGGCAGCCACCAACGCCAATGCTCAGATGATTCTGCAACTCTTGCAAGAACGTACTCAAGGGCAAGGCAATCAAGGCAATCAAGGTCAAGGCAACAATCAGTTTCACTTTGCTACTCTCAACCAGTTTCTCGCAAATCAGCCCAAGTCTTTCAGCTACTGTGCCGAGGCCACGGATGCCGATGATTGGCTCATGGACATCAACAAGCATTTCGAATGTAGCAATGTCAGGCCTGAGGACTATGTCAAGTTCGCTTCTTTCCAGCTCAAGGACCAAGCTGCTGATTGGTATCAACAATACAAAGATTCCAGAGGAGGTCGTGTGATCACTTGGACTGACTTCTGTCGGGACTTCAAAGCGCACCACATTCCACAAAGTGTTGTTGAGAGCAAGCGTGAGGAGTTCCGCAATCTCAAGCAAGGCAACATGTCTGTGTATCAATACAACATCCAGTTTCAGAAACTTGCTCGCTTCGCTAAACAAGACGTTCCTGATGAAAAGTGTATGATCTATCACTTCAGAGGTGGCCTTAAAGAGGATCTGCAGTTAGCTCTCGTTCTTGTTGAGCCTACTCAGTTTGATCAATTCTACAATATGGCACTGAAGCAAGAGGCTGCTCAGCTCAAGTGTGAGGCTTCTAAGAAGAGAGTTAGAGACGCAGTTCAGTCTTCTTCTTCCTCACTTGTGACAGCTAAGCAACAGAAGTTCTGGTTGCCTCCTCCTCCTCCGTTTCGTCAGCCTTACCAGCAGAAAAACAAAGGTGGCCATGGTTCTTCCAACTCTTCCAACTCTGGCTATCAGAACAAGTCTCAGAATCAAGCTCCAAAGTCCAATGCTCCTTATCACCGTCCACTCTCAGAGGTGACTTGCAACAAGTGTCAGCAGAAAGGTCACTATGCTAACAAGTGCTTCAACCAAAGGCGCCTTCCGCCTCCTCCTCCTGAGCAGAATTGTCGTTTTTTGCCTTTGAAGATGAAGCTCGGGCGGCTCAAGCGCGATTGCAATGATATGGGTACGCTGATGGCGGCTCTGGTCAAGTACGCCGACTCTGATAGTACCAAGGATCCCGCGTCGGATGATGAAAGGACAGGGAAGGGAAAAAAGAACGGCAATGGCAAGGGCCCTCAGCATAACCCGGCGAGCCAGGGAGGTAACAAACGTAAGGCTGATGGCAGCATGGAGTTTGTGGCCAATGCCAATGCGCAGGGCAACAACCGTCGCAAGGGAAGACCACCCCCGCGAGCCGGCGGGTCAGGCCCAAGTCTTTCTTTCTGTTTCAAATTTCTTCTTCAGTTTTTCTTAGGCGGCAACACTGAACTCAAATTTGGCGTTGGCCTTCCGGGTCTCAGTTTCCTGAGTCTTCAGGCGGTTCTTCAGCTCAGAGATTTCGGATTCAAGTTTCTTGCAAGCAGCCTGTACAAATTCCGGGTTACAGATTGAGTAATTATCATGCAACATTAAAGTCCCAAGCACTTTGCAAGCAAAGACACTTGGCACTTGGGGGCTAATGTATGCTGAAAGATTCTATTTATAGTGCTGGTTCATGAAGGTAAGCCGGAAGTTAAGTCTACAACATATTCTATCATAAGTAATAGACTTGGGGGCTAGCATGGTAAGGATGACTATGGAGTAAGCAAGAGAGTTGTACCTCAGATTTTTGTTGTATCTGCTTTACCATGTCAATCTCCAGGTCCCGGCTGTTGTGCACTTGACCAATGTAACCAGAAACAATGTCTCCAATGCTCAAGTTAGTGTAGTCAGTGATATCCAGTCTGGCCTTGCGGCGCTCCAGCAGTTCTTCTTTGGCAGAGCATCTGGCCAGCACAGTGGGTCTTCCCGGCTCAACATATTCGGCGGGTAATCACCACATCCGGGTCATCGGCCGGTTGAGCTGAGCTGGGGATCTCCGGGTTGTCAGAACTCTCCGCGGCTTGTTGTTCAGTTGGAGTGGTGGTGTTTGGTGCAGACGGCGGCTCAGAAGCAGAGGCGGTGGGTTCAGTCAAGACCGGTTCTTCGACCGGGTGATTTTTCTTTGCCCTCTTGCTGAGCTTTGCTTGTGCGCTGAAAGTCAAAAGGTTAGTGCAAAAACATGAGTAAGATAAAACACAAAATAAGATGATCGTCATTACCCGGGTGCAGTCTTGAAAGCCGGCAAGTTAGATTGCATGGAGTCACCGGAGGAAGGTGAAGTTTCTTGATAATTTGAATCAGAAGAGTTGAGTGGTTGACGTGTGATGCCCGCCAAAGGATGAAAAGGATATAAGTTGGAGATAACCTCGGTCTGGCGCTTCCTTGATGCTTCAGGTAAGCCGAAGGAGAGGTCTGCATCCTTGTTGGCCCGGGTTTGCCTCCGGCTCTCATGAATATGTTGCTTCAAAAGAAATTGAGGATCTTGATAAGCTAAAGAATGGGAAAATCTTACTTTCCGGGTTACTCTTCGGACTTTCAGCCTTGGCAAGGGCTCCGAGTCGGAGGAAAGTATAGTTACCTCTTCAATCACCGGGTTACTCGCTCCGGTGTCCTCCTGCTGATAATCAGTGTCGATAAGGTGGTTAAGAACAACAAAATAATAGGAGAAGAGCATAAGAATGAAGGGTTACCTCTGACTCGGAGGTGTCCTCCAGATGAAGTAGGTCTGAAGCGCTAGGTTTACTCCCCTTCTTGCGGGGAGCGGCTCTCCTGGCGGCTTTCTTAGCCTTCCTGGCTTTTTTAGCCGCCTCATGATCATACTTGACCTTCCAGAACTTATCATTAGCCTGAAAATACAACAAAGATTTCTTAAGGTTAAGATGAAAACTATTAAAAGGGAAAGCAAGGTGCTCAGGTCAGTGGCTTACCGCCGGAGCCGGGTTAGCTTTGCAGAAGGGGTTTAAGCCTGTCCTCCCGCAGTCTGCCAAGCTCTCGTTCAGAAGGGACTTGGTCATGTCGTCAATGACGTCCTCAGGTAAGTCGTTGGGGCTGTGCCGCAGAGGGTCATCCTTCCGGCCCGTATAATCACACATTAAGCCGGGGCGGCGGCTCAATGGAATCACCCGCCAGGCAATCCAGACCCGGACAAGATCAACGCCGTTAAGACCATTTCCCAGAAGAGTTTTTATCTTGTTGATGGTGGGATGAGCGGTTGACGTTCAGCTTGTTATAGTTTGTCTGGCAGGGGGTGATTTGACTCCAGACGCAGGGCGCGAAAGCCGGGCAGAGGGTTCTCATCAGCCGGAGAAGTATCCTGGCAGTAGAACCATGTCTGGTTCCAGTCCTTCGGGTGGCTTGGCAGTTCAGCATAGGGAAAGAGGCAATCTCTCCGACGTTGGATTGAAATTCCGCCAAGTTCCAAGCTAGGCCCGTTGGCACACTCGTTCTGGCGGTTCAGATAAAACAGCTCCCTAAAGAGCAGTAGGCTGGGCTCTTCCCCAAGGTATACTTCGCAGAACACTTGAAAGTTGCAAATGTTTGACACGGAATTGGGTCCTATGTCTTGCGGTCGCAGATCGAAGAAGTTCAGAACATCTCTAAAGAATTTTGAGCCGGGAGGTGCAAAGCCCCGGCTCATGTGATCAGCAAATATCACAACCTCTCCATCTCTTGGTTGAGGTCTTTCTTCCGACGGGTCAGGGGCACGATAGGACATGACCTCCTTCTTAGGCAGGTAACCCGTCTTCACGAAATCATCTAAGGTGTCATCAGTAACGTTGGACCTCACCCAGTTGCACGTAATGGGTGCCTTGGGAGCCTTGGGCGGCATTGTGAAAGACGAAAGCCTATGAAAAAAGGAAATGTCTGGTTCAAATATAAGCCGGAGGAAGATTCTAGTGTAATATTCAAGATGGCGGCTTATGAAGGGGCCTAATGATATATGGCTAATTGTGTCGGATTATCTAAGCCGCTGTGGATGTCATAAGTAATTCAAGTTGTTTAAAGCTCTATCATGATTGAGCCGGAAGTTTCACCGAGCACGGCCTCTTTTAAGCCGGAGATATGAGCCGCCATGGTTAACAGATGCAGGTTTTCGTCTAAGTGTGGTACAAACAGGTTTCACAGGTTGTAGGGATTATTTTGGATCAAACAATCGCCCAGAAAGAAAAAAATTCTAGACCTAGAAAGCTGATACAGAGAAGTTCATGAGCTCAGAACGAGGTCTTTCTGCGGATAAAAGGGATCTACTAGCATAAAAATGAGTGCGAAACCACTACCGCAGGAGTTCTACCCTGTTTTCCGGATCAAAAGGGGTCGCGGTGGAAGAACTGTGAAGAACTCGAGATGAACTACGAAGAACAGGGGAAGAACGGCGGAACCCTAATGCAAATCTACTGTGAAGAGTGGCAGGGACTTACTGGCGCTGATGAGGTGCGGAGGTTGCCGCCGTTTCTCTGGACCAGTTCAGGGTGATGCAGCGGCCGAGGTTGAGGAAGACCAGGGGCGCGACGGCGGCGGCGGCGGAGCTCGGGCTCTGGAGCGTCAGAGGAGGAAGACGATGGAGGAGAAGAGTGACGAAGACCCACGGGCCGGGCCTATTTATAAGGGCCGGCTGATAAATGGGCGCGAGAAACGAGGAGGCCAAGACGTGATTATCTCGCCACAGAAACGCCTCGATTTTCAGGATGATCATTAAAGGTAAGATCCGTTGGGATATGACAGAATAAAAAATGAGTTTAATGGAAGATGACGTCATGGCGGGTTACCCGGAATCCGGAAGATGACATTACGGCGGGTTATAGCCTTCGCACAAGCAGAAGCCGGAAGATTTTCTTTCAAAGGGATTGAAGATTGACATGAACCGGTTCAAATCAATCTGGGGCCTAATGTTGAGGATATAACCATTAGAGTCACCCGCCCAGGAGGGGCCGGGTTACTCGTACAGATCATCACGAGAAGCCCAGTACCAAGCTTGAGGATGGCGGATCAATAATGGGCTTAAGACCCGGAGGCGGCTTAAGGCCCATAGTGATAAACCGCCGTTATGGCAAGACTTGTAGTGTAAGGCAAGAGTAGTTAAGAGTCCGAGCCGGATACTGTTATAAGCCGGCCGGGACTCTGAGAGCCGCTGGGCGTCAACCTCTCTATATAAAGGGACGACCCGGCGGCGGTTCAGGGAGAGAGACAACAGATTGATAGCCAGGCATAGCAATTAAGCTCCCTGGTCGTCGAAACCCTAAATAATACCACCTCAACTGGACGTAGGCTTTTACCTTCACCATAAGGGGCCGAACCAGTATAACCCTCGTGTTCCTTGTCCCGCTTAACCCCTTTAAGCTTCCTAGTTGCGATGGCTCCACGACTAAGTCCTTGCATGAGGACATCTGCCGTGACAATTCCACGACACTACCCGGCGATCCTCTCCTCGTCGCCCTGTTAGAGAGCGATCACCGGGTTGTATCTGGCACTTGCAAGGGTGTGTTTTATTAAGTATCCGGTTCTAGTTGTCATAAGGTCAAGGTACAACTCCGGGTCGTCCTTTTACCGAGGGACACGGCTATTCGAATAGATAAACTTCCCTGCAGAGGTGCACCACATAACCCAACACGCTCGATCCCATTTGGCCGGACACACTTTTCTGGGTCATGCCCGGCCTCGGAAGATCAACACGTCGCAGCCCCACGTAGGCACAACAGAGAGGTCAGCACGCCGGTCTAAATACTATGGCGCAGGGGTCTGGGCCCATCGCCCATTGCACACTTGCACGTTGCGAACGCGGCCGAAAGCAAACCTAGCCTAATAGGCGTTCCAGTCCAATCCGGCGCGCGCCGCTCAGTCGCTGACGTCACGAAGGCTTCGGCTGATACCACGACGTCGAGTGCCCATAACTGTTCCCGCGTAGTTGGTTAGTGCGTATAGACCAAATGGCCAGACTCGGATCAAATACCAAGAACTCGTTAAGCGTGTTATTTTAAAGTAACTGCGAACGCCGAGCAGGGCCAGGCCCACCTCTCACCTAGGCGGTCTCAACCTGCCCTGTCGCTCCGCCACAAAGATCCACCCAGAGGGCCGTCCGGACAAAGGTCCTTTCAACCCCCAATCCGTGAATCACTCCCGGGTACTCCTCGAGCCGACCCGACTTTAGTCACCACATGTATCATGTAAAAACTATATAAGTATATACCCGTGATCACGTCCCAAGTGATCACGGCCCGATAGTATAGCACAGTAGACGGACAAGAATGTAGGGCCACTGATGGAAAACTAGCATCCTATACTAAGCATGTAGGATTGTGGGTAAGGTATCAACAACTGTAGCAACAGTGACAGGCTATGCATCAGAATAGGATTAACGGAAAGCAGTAACATGCTATACTACTCTAATGCAAGCAGTATAGAGAAGAATAGGCGATATCTGGTGATCAAGGGGGGCTTGCCTGGTTGCTCTGGCAAGAAGGGTTCGTCGTCGATGTAGTCGATCACAGGGGTACCGGCAGCAGTCTCGGGGTCTACCGGAAAGAAGTAATGGAGGGGGGACACAATAAATACCAGAGCAATCAAAGCATCACAAAGCATAACATGGAAATACGCGGTGCTAGAGGTGATCTGACGCGGCAGGAAGTGATACCGGCGAAGAGGGGAAACATCCGGGAAAGTATTCCTGGTGTTTCGCGTTTTCGGGCAGATGAACCGGAGGGGGGAAGTTGCGTGTTCGATATGCTAGGGGTGTGTGGCGGACGAACGGGCTGCGTATCCGGATTCGTCTCGTCGTTCTGAGCAACTTTCATGTAGAAAGTATTTTCATCTGAGCTACGATTTATTTTATATGATTTTTTAAAGTTTTAAATCATTTCTAGAATTCATTTAATTATTTTAATTCAACATTATCCAGAATAGTGCATGCTGACGTCATCATGACATCAGCAGTCAACAGAGGTGTTGACTGGTCAAACTGACGTGTGGGTCCAGTGGGACCCACCTGTCATACTCTGGTTAGGTTAATTAGGATTTAACTAAACTAATTACGGTTCACTTAAACTAACTAGTTAATTAGACTAATTAAACAGGGTTAATTAACTTAATTAATTCACTAATTAATTAATTAATTAATTTTTAATTTTATTAATATTATTTTTAATTCTTTTTTTACGTTCTAGGGCCGGGCCCACTGGTCATAGGCACAAGGGCCTTAACGGGCATACGGGCAGGCGGTTGCGGGCGCACCCGAGCGAGCACTCGCCCGCAGGGCGGGACGAGACCGCCGGGGCACCGGCGACGGGGCAAGCCGGCGCGGCCAGCCGGGGCCACGGCGGGCGAAGGCGAGGGGGTGGCGCCGGTGCGGCCAGTGGCGCGCGGGCGACGCGGTGGCGCGGCCGCGGGAGGAGGAGAGGGCGGAGACAAGGCGCGGCGAGCGTGGTCCAGACGAGGCCAGTGGCCGGCGAGGCGGACGCGACCGCGGTGGTCGGTGTAACAAAGGGCAGAGGGGGAGGCGGGGGAGGTCCTCACCCCACGTTGCAGGGGAACGGGCGGCGAGGCTCGATGGAGCCTTTGGGGAGGAGGATGGGGACGGTCGACGCAGGGGAGGAGGCGACGACGTAGAGGACGAGGCGACGGGCGGTGGTGGGGTCCGGTGAGGAGGAGGCCGTGGCACGGGCGCGAGGGAGGGGGTCATCGCCGGCGGGTGGCTCGTCCACCGCAGTAGGGTCGCCGGGCGGCGCGGGGCTCGAGCACAGAGCCAGGGCGAGGCGCGGGGCGACGTCGGGGCGAGGTGGCGCCGGCGATCCGGCGACGGCGACGGCGCGAGCGAAGGGGTCGGGACGACAAGCAGCTTCGGGTCGGGCAGCGCCGCGCGGAAGGAGAGGGGGCGCGGGGTCGAGGTGGTTCCGAGGGGCGACGGTGTGGTGCGCCCCGATCCCGATTGGATCAGAGGGAGAGGGAGAGTGGGGGGAGTACGTGTGGTAGTTAGGGTTCGGTGCGAGTGCAGGGGCCTAAGTAGGCCAGAGAGGGGGCGGCTGGGCCGGCCTCTTGGCTAGCTGGGCCGGTTGGCCCAGCATGGGGGTGTTTCTTTTATTTTTCTTATTATTTCTTGTTTGGTTTTATTTTCTTTTCTTTTATTTTGTTCTATCTTTGTTTCATATTGTTTTAGTTTTTGTAAAATATATACTTGGCATCTAATTTGGTATTTCAATTTAGTCCACTGCCACAAAAACTCTAGTCCCCAAATAATTTAGTTTGATATTTTATTAATTAGTAAAGGCATTTAAATAATTAGTTTTGCTACTATTTAAATCATTATAGAGTTAAGCATTTCATAAAAGTTTGGTTTCACCACCACAATTACCTATGATTTATCCGACACATTTAGAACATTTTAGTTTTATTTTTGGAAAACTTTCGTTGTTTGCCTTAATTTCAAATTTGAATTTGAATCGGTTTCGAACTAACGCGAGATTAGCGACAGTAACGGAGGTGACATGGTGTCATTAGCAGAGGTTACTGTAGCTTGATTATCCGGCGTCACATATACCCATTGTATTTCCTTGTTGTACAAGTTGATCTAATCAATATAAAGAGATGCTGGTTGGTTGGGGCTAACCACGGCAAATAATTCCTTTTGACTTGGTATACAGAGCAGGTCGATCCGACCTAGGGTTTCGCTCACGCGCTTCCGCCGCCGCCGTCTCTTTTCCCCGCTGCCGCCGCCTACGCGCCGCCGCAGCAGCACTTCGACGCGATGGGCTCCACCGCCGCCGCGTTGCAGCTTTCCCTCTCCACTTCGAGCACCTCGTCCCAGTCCTCCGCACCATCCATCCCCGCCGGCGCCATCATCTCCGCCCCTATCGGCCAGAACCTCAACACCATCACGGTGCGTCTAGATCGCACCAATTATCTTCTCTGGAAGATGCAGATCGTCCCCAACATCGCCGGCCAGGGCTGGTACGGCTTCCTGGACGGCTCCTATGGAGCCCCTTCGGCCACGATCACCGAAGGAGACGGTGCCAAGGCCGTGACCAAGCCCAATCCGGAGTACGCCTTGTGGTTCTACACGGATCAGCGTGTTCTCAGCATCCTCGTCGTCTCCATGACGGAGGAGATCTCGGCCATGTCATCAGCCGCACCACCGCGTCCTCTGTGTGGGCGTGCCTCGAGTCCATGTTCTCGGCGCAAAACAGGGCCGAGGTGCGCCAGATGCGGCGTCAACTCTCAACGCTGAAGAAGAACGACCTCACCGCCGCCGCCTACTTCCATAAGATGAAGGGTTTCGCGGACGCCATGGCCCAGGTGGGGTCACCTCTCTCCGATGCTGAGGTGATCGACTACATCGTCGTCGGTCTCGGGCCTCAGTATGAGTCCCTCCAGCACTCTCTCACGGTGTTGGCAGCCGCCGGCGCTGATAACCTCAATATGTCGGACTTCTACTCCATGCTCCTCTCCTGCGAATCCCTCAAGGAGCAGAACGCCTTCGCCCCCGAGTTCTCCACCTCCGCTAATGCCATGGCGCGGCAAGGCGACGGCCGTGGAGGGGGGCGCATCTTCGCCGACACCACCAACGACGGCCGCGGTGGGGGTCGTCCTACCGCCTCGCAAGGAGGCGGCCAGTACAACGGCGGCCAGCAGGCCTCCCGCGGTAACAACCGCCCCAACCAAGGGGGTGGTGGTGGTAGCAACGGCGGAGGAGAACAGGGCAACGACAGTGGCAGGCGCAACAACCGGCGCGAGCGCCCCCGCTGTCAAGTTTGCCGGTACTGGGGGCATGAGGCTCTCCAGTGCAAACAACGCTACAACCACGCGTTTCAGTACGACGAAAATCATGCTGGAAATTCTGCCTCTTTCCAACCTGCACCCAGTCAACCTTGGCTCTTCGACACCGGCGCCACGGATCATCTCACCAACAACATGAGCCGGATGAACATCCAGGAGCGCTACAACGGCACGGATCAAGTGCAAGTCGCCAACGGTGCAGGTTTGTCTATTACACATGTTGGCCACTCTCGTTTACCTGGTTCATCCGCTCCAATTGAACTCAAAAATATCCTTCTTGACCTTAGCACTAATTTGCTCTCCGTTTATCGTCTTGTTTCTGACAATAAAATCTTTGTTGAATTTCATAAATTCTTTTTCTATGTCAAGGACAAGTTCACGAAGAAAATTCTTCTTCGCGGTAGGAGTCGTGGCGGCCTCTACCCTCTTCCGTTCAGTCGCGCCGTCACCTCTGGACGTCATGCATCTTCCGGCGTTAGGCTGACTACCGAGCAGTGGCATCGGCGTCTTGGTCATCCTTCGAATAAAATAGTTCATACCATTGTTAGCTCCAATAAATTGTTGTGTTCTTCAAACAACGAGTCCTCTGTGTGTGATGCTTGTCAGCGTGCTAAGAGTCACCAGTTACCATATAATTATTCTACTCGTGTTTCTACATCACCACTTGAGCTTATTCATACCGATGTTTGGGGGCCTACTTTGCCATCTTCAAAACTATGTCAGCTTCATTGATGACTATAGTCGTTACTGCTGGATATACTTGATCAAGCATAAATCTGAGGTTGAGAGCATTTTTTACACTTTTCAAAACCATGTTGAGCGTCTCTTGAATGCTAAGATTCGTTCTGTTCAGTCAGACTGGGGGGTGAGTATCACCGTCTCCATGCTTATTTTCAACGCACCGGCATTGCTCATCGTGTGTCTTGTCCACATACCTCCCAACAAAATGGTATAGCTGAATGCAAGCATCGTCATCTCGTTGAGACGGGTCTAGCCCTCCTCGCACACTCCTCACTGCCTCTTCGTTTTTGGAACGAGGCATTTCTTACTGCTTGCTATCTCATCAACAGGATGCCACGCCTGTTATCAACAATGCCACACCTGTATTTCGCCTCCTCAACATGCTTCCGAAGTATTCTTTTCTCCGCACTTTTGGTTGTGCATGTTGGCCTAGTTTGCGTAAGTACAATTCACGTAAACTCGAGTTTCGCTCTAGGATGTGTGTGTTTCTTGGTTATAGTCCCATGCATAAAGGCTACAAGTGCCTTGATCGCTCCACTGGTCGTGTTTACATCTCCCGTGGCGTCGTGTTCGACGAGACGTTGTTTCCCTATGCCACTCCCGGTGCCACTGTTGATGTATCCCAACTCCTTCCCGTGTCGTTTTCGTCAGATGAGCCAGTTACTCAGAGTACCGACATGCGTAATTATGGCATTACCTTGTTACCGGCTAATGCACCTGGTGTTGTTGTTAGTTCTCCTGTGCAGGTCCCCGCGACATCAACTTCATCGCTCGATGTCCCTGCTCCATCAGCGCCACCGCCTCTGCATGCCTCGGGCGGCACGCCAGGGGCCCGCTTGCATGCAGGCACGCAGGCTGCTCCCGGATCGGCACTGCCTCTGCATGCCTCGGCTGGCACGCCTGGGCCCGGCTCGCATGCAGGCACACCCCGCTCGCCCGGGTCGGCCTCTCGTGTTGTTTCTGGTGTCGACCCCGCCCAGGCCGATACGCCGGTCCCGGTCGTCGACCACGACCCGCGGTCTCGCTCTCCGTCGCCAGCGCGGTCATCTGCCTCGCCGGCTCCTGACGGGGCTTCTTCGCCTGGCCCGTCTCCGGCCCGTGACGAGGCCACTTCCTCGCCCTCGTCGACATCCTCTACACCACCAGCGTCGCTGCCTCCAGCGCCTCCCGCTGCTGAACCGGCACGGGTCATCGTCATGCGACAGCGCAATGATATCTCTCGTCCCGAGGTGTATCGGGATGGCACGGTTCGATATCCCTATCGTCGTCAGGCTTTTATGGTGGAGCCTCCATCTCATCGTACTGCTCTCTCTGAGCCAGCTTGGCGTGCTGCTATGGAGGCTGAGTTTGAGGCACTTCAGGCTAACAAAACGTGGATATTGGTACCCCGTCCACCTAGTACTAACATTGTTGGCAGCAAATGGATCTTCAAAACGAAGTTCCGTCCCGATGGTTCTGTTGATAAATACAAGGAGAGGCTTGTGGCTCGAGGCTTCACACAGCAGTACGGTATAGATTATCATGATACTTTCAGTCCTGAGCAGACTCTGCTGCAACTTCCTCATCACATGGCCTTTAGCAAAACAAGAGACAAAATGTCAGGTGTCGTGAGGTAAAATAAGTTCAGAACTGGTTTGACAAATCCTTTTTCTTGAGTTTTGTGAACAGAAGCAAAGTAAAAGAAAACCATGCCTTGGACTTGGAGTGGTATTCAGATATTCGGAGAATGCACAGGAAATGGGATCAAAAGAAGTGGATCTCCCGCCGCAATATGGTTCGGTGACTTCCCACTTCTTTACAATAGCAACACAAAGAAGTGGAATGGGATCAAAGGAAATGGATCTCCCGCAACAATATTGGTCGATGACTTCCAGCTTCTTCTTTCCAATATCAACACCAACAAGCAATGTGTCTTCTTCCTGAGACTCCACCTTAGACACGAGGTAGACAACATTACCACTGTAAACACTGAAGGTCGGGAAGCTCGTAGTCTTGAGGTTTCCCAATGTCCATTTATTGTCTTTACCATTCCATAGATGATGATGCAGCTTAGAGGGTGCAGGTGGAAAGGCTGATACTTCATCAACATGGACAATGTGACTCTTGTGCCAATAGTTCCAAAAAATGCTCCTAAGCATTGTCCGAATCTTCCAGCCAGCAGGTTCATAATAAGGTTGGTCATCTGTAACGTCCATATCATCATGGTTGAGGAGCTCCGCATCATAGATGATATCTGTCGAAGTGCTCTTTCTGACAACAGTCAACCATCTGACACAGTGTTCAATCTCGACGAAGTTGATGAAACCATTTGGGAAGCCTATGACGTCCCGCACTTGCCGTGCTCGACTTTCCCGGTGCAGGTCAAAATCGGCCTTGGGCAGCGGGAGGAAGCAGAGAATAGGATCCTTCTCAAGCACATCGCACACGACGATGCCGCGCCAGAGGTCGACCCATCCTACCATGCTTTCTCCGAGAGTGATCACCTTGTCGATTTGGCTTGGCAAGTCCCGTGGCAGGACATCCGAGATGGGCGCCTGCAGCTGCAGGTGTTTGGTGCTCCACTCGTTCGTCTCCGACGAGAAGATGTGCAGGTTGTAGTGCCCAAGGTCTTCTCCATTCGGGGAAAGATCAGCGACCAGGAAATTGTCGCCCTCGCGGGGCACGATGGCAGCGTGCCATGAGTGTTTGTAGGCTGGAGGAGAACAAGGGACGGGTCTGATGGTATGCTTGCCACCGGGGGCAGCCTTGTAGACGAAGTACTCGAGGTGCTGGGAGTCTTCGTCTGTGCTAGGTGGGTTGGTTTTGAAGGCGAAGCAGAGGAGGACGAGATCATCGGCGGAGGAGACGACGCGGGGCTCCGTGGTGCAAACCTCTTGTATGCTGATCCCGGGAAAGTGGACGCAGAAGTAGGAGACGGCAGGCGGGTCGGCGAGGCAGAAGCTGACCTTGAATTCGTGCCCCGTGCTGGCCCTGCCCTTCACGGTGGTGGCGTTGTCGCGGTCGGCGAGGTAGGCTATGCTGTCGAGGAGGACCCAGGAGGGGTAGCGGGAGGGGTTGGCGCCGGCTGGATCGACGACGGGGGGCTGGAAGGAGGCGGCCGTGAAAGATCGCTCCATGGCTGCTGGGTCCAAGAAGGATCTGGGAACTAGGGTTGCCTGGGGTGGGGGTGGCGGCGGCAGCGAAGATTTGGGAACTAGGGTTACCTCTCGATTTGGGGGGGACGGCAAGCGATTTCCCTTTGTAGGGACAGCGGCGTGCGGGCAGTCTGGGTTAGATTTGTCTTCCTTCCTGGGCCTAGGCCTGGGCCGTGGCAGCCAGCCTGTCCACGTTCATGTAATTTTTTTTCTTAGTCTTGCCTGAAAAAAAAAGTCTCGCTGCAATCTATATATAATTATCTATGTCTACTAGTAAAAATGCCCGTGCATTGCAACGGCAGAAAAATATATTGTTCCATGTTATCTGGTGTTTCCGTGCGTTGTCATGGAAGCACACTCTCATATGTGATGCCATCAAGATTCGTCCTAACCAAAAACTGAATTATCCATTTGTTAAAGTATCATACATGCACAATACATGCATTTGCCTATATAAAGAGATGGGTAGTTGAATGACCATACATCGCTATGGTGAAAAAAAATCAACTGATTGCAACTTTTTCATTTCTCAATTAAACCAAGGCACCTTTGACCACCCTGAACTCTCTTGTCACCCAAACAACATAACAATATTATGATATACGGAGTATTAATTTTGCTCACATATTTTATTGTCATAATTGATTGACATCGGAGGCCTCCAATTATGAGGCTCCCTGTGATAAGGTAGTGCACTTCTGCGTACTCGTTGTAGTGGCCCAGCGCGGTACCAGCCAACATGATAGATAGCGACAGATCAAGCAGTAGCTGAAGCCTGAGACGTTAAGGTCATCTGTCTTCAGTCTGGATCCATCTCTTGGAAGCCCACTTTGACTCTGCCTCCTTCCTTGTCGCGCCCAAGGTGACCACCACAGGTGGCCAGTCGCCCTCCAACCGCCGCATAGCGCCATCTGTTACCAGGGGCGGCATGCATGCCGTCCGAGTTTGCTAGGTCCGATTTTATAGCTCGATTGCCTTTCATATTTCTTTTCTCTTGTCACCTCAAGTTTGTTTGGCAGCCCACAACATTTATATAGAAGATTCATTAGCCTCACTTTCCTTCCTTAATCTTCTGTCATGATCTTTGAGACGACTTCCTGATACTCGAGAAATTTAAATACCTATATAAATTGGGTAGAAAATGAGGTGGGACTATTTAAGAACAGAATCAACATTTGTTGTAACAAATAACAAAAGCTAGCTCGGTTGGCTCAGCCATTGTGTGTCGTGCGTTTGGTTTTGGGTTTGAATCCTCTCACCAACATGTGTATTTTTGCTTCAAAAAAAAAAGGATAGGTGGGCCGGATTGATTGGGCCGTAGCGCATGGGCAAGCTGGTATGGCTTGGCACGGACGAAACGACGGTGGACGAAGGAAATTAATAACGTACGATATTTAGGAGGCCTATTATGGCATATGAATAGTACCATCTCGGATGTAGAAATAGGTGAAAAAACTGAAAGCGTAAATTCACGGGAAGAAGCGTATTGTGACGGTGAACCCACGGAGTCAATCCGTGCTTTATTATTAACTAGCACATATGCCCGTGCGTTGCAACGGGTGCAACATAATGTTTAGAAAACAAAAAAGTAATTTATTACCACTCAAATGTTACAACAGGTGTTCACTTGGCGATGGAATTGGGTGTTGAAAAAGTTTGTCTCAAGACAAACAATCAAGGTGTGGCACCTGCTTTCCAATCAAGAGATCAAGACCGTTCGAGGTTTAGCCCTCTTATAGAAGAGATCAAGGAGTTGCTTGCTGGTGTGAATGAGCACCGGGTGATCTGGTCGAGGCGACCGGCAAACAAAGCGACTGGTATCTTGTGAGCGAAGGTTGTGTTAATAAGTAGTGAAAAACTTGGTTTAATGTATCCCCATTTTCTATCCATGACGTATATTGGACGAAATGGTCGTGAACTAAAGAAAAAATAAAGTAGCGATTACCCTAAAAGTAGTAAAACAAAATTAAAGTACGAACAAGAATTCATGCATCAAATGTTACGAACTAAGAAGGTTTGAATTACTTGAATTGAGGGTCTTCGTCAAAGTACTATGCAACACGATCTTCCTCTCTCTTTTTCGTCTGCAAAGTACTCAATATAGTGCGCCTCTGGTTCAGCTCCAATAGTAGCAGCACTAACACCGAAGATCATCATAAAATTAAAAAAATCACCACAACTCTCTCTTCTCACTCTGATCTCTCTCAACCCCATTGATCCATCTTATAAGCAGCATCAAACAACCTGCTCCATCTCATCTCATCGAACAATAGCATAGTACAAAAGAATATCATCTCATCTCTCTCTGTGTCTCCATCTGACTACATCGGAGCTGCACGAACAGCTAGTTGTCACAAAAATCTGTATCTCTCTCATCTCTCTCCCCGTCCCGAGCCCGTCTCCTCTTTCTGGGAACCGATATTTATTGGAGGGTAGCAAAGGCGGCGAGGAAGGTGAAGTTTGACTCCAACTCATGTTCTACACGGATAATTTCTGACGAAAGTGCATCTAATCAGGACTATTTATTGATTTTTGGAAGATTATAAACTTTTACGGTATCGATCACATACCAAAGAGGCTGGGTGATGCCACGGGCGATGGCCAACCCTGTGCGTGCGGCGCCTAGGTCCAGACGGACGAAATTTAGTATCACCTCATGTATATGTTTTAAATTCGAATTGAAAGCGTAAATTCACGAGAAGAAGTGTATTATGACGGTGAACCCGACAAAGTCAATCCGTGCTTTATTATTAGGGAAAGATTAATGAAAGGGAAAGATTTGTTTTTTAGGTTCCTATAGCAAAAGGGCCCGTGCGTTGCAACGGGTCCATCTCTCTTTCAACATCAAGATATCGAGTAGAAACGGCTCATCATGGCTCATAAACTTGGTGCGAATCTCTAACATCCTAAATATTAGCAGAACATTCTCATATGGATGTATTTTGTAGCTTACACTATTACACAATGTATAATACATCCTAGATTATGTGACCGAGTCATGTAATTTTCTTTTATGACCGGTTGTGGTCCATTCTCTTTAATGCACTATTCCAGTTGCGATTTTGATGTATTTTCTTTTCTTACAGCTTTCAATTTTTTTGATTTAAATTTAAATTGCAACCGTACAACTCCGACGAAATAAAAATGTCATATTATGTCAATCTGATTATATAGTGATTGATTATGCATTTTAGTGGAATCCATCGCTAAGGATACAAATCAGTTTTTACTTAAAATACTATTTAATTTAAGTAGGGTATATTATTTTGTATTAATTTTCTTTTATTCTGAAAACGCTTTTGCATGCAAGTTTGGTCGATTATGATGTGTTTTTATCAGTATAATTTTATTTTATTTGTAACTATATGTGTTGAATTGTTGATTCTGGCACATATCTTCTACTGTTTACCAATTATCGAGGGATTTTATGACTTAATATGCAGAAATATATGGAGAAGTAAAAATAATAATAGCTGTCATGTGGCAGTACAGGTTTGAGCTGTGAGTCAAGAACGATTGATCTTGTAGCTATCCTTGTACCATGTCTCCATACTCCCAAACATGTCAAGCAGGCAACGTGATCCCTCCCTCTTCCCACCTTCCTTTTTCCTAATTAATTAGCCACTATATTAGGTCTCCGTTCCTTGGCTTAATCGTTGTCCCTCGACATCTCTCTTTGAGATCTAATCTGTTACTTCCTTCGTTTCAAAATAGATGACCCAACTTTGTATTAATAAATGGTTTGAAATAGTTTTGATTCCCGAGTCGCTCCTTGAGACCCTGAAACCTAAAAGACATATATAAATTATAAGAATTTAATTTAAGATAGCAAGGTGGGACTATTTATAAATAGGCAAATTAACGGATTGGTGGGCTGATTTTGTGTGCGCGCATAGGCCCACCAGGGGCTCCAGATAGGCCCAGCCGGGGCAGACGATGTCCGACTATTTCCTTATGTACCAAATCCTCAATCTGCACGCAATTGTGGAGTAGAGCAGCTGGATGCAGCCTTTGCGATGGAAAGGAATGTACTGGGTTCGATCCCCGTATATATATATATATATATATCTTCTTATTGAATTCAAATTGAAAGCATAGAATTACGCGAAGAAGCGTATTGTAGAAAATATATATCATATGCCCAACCTAATAACGTGATCAATCCCAACACAATGTGCTTGGTCGCCAGATGACACACCTTACCGTTATCGACACCCAGTGTCCTAGGCTCAAATCTTCGTCCTCTCCTTGGCTTGGCTTCTCCTCCATTCCTCCTCCTGTTGACGTTAACAAAACCAAATTCCAAATCAATCGTCCACCCTATTTGACCCTTCTCAAGGCATCCGACCGATTGGCAACGCAGCACACTTCTCAAGGCATCCAACCGATTGGCAAAGAAGCACAGGCGCTCAGCCGCCCATATTTCCACAGTGAAAGAAGAGACTTCATGGTTTAACAGATCCGAGATGTCTTGAACAAGAGCATAAAACAAGCTCAGCATATGTTCTTACCAACACCAAACAGAGGGTATAATTTATAGCTACCAAGATGTATATTCACAATTATACAGAAAATTTTAAAAACTGTTGTTGACAGGTGATTCAGTTATTCGAGTATTTTTCCCATTAGCCTAGTATAAGGAAACACCAAGTATCATCCGTGATTGATCAATTATAGCTACCAAGATGTATATTCACAATTATAGATAAAAAATTACAAACTGTTGTTGCAGATATAACACCGCCGTTACAATAAAAGAAAGATTGCAGGTGATTCAGTTATTCGAGTATTTGCCCATTAGCCTAGTAAGAATACACCAAGTATCATCCGTGACTGATCACTGGGACATCCTTTGTGCTTCATAAGGCTAACGCAGGCATACAAATGGATAAAAACCAATATTGGATTTTCTTTCCGTCCGAAATAAGACTCCCTAGTAGTAATAGGTAGCTGCCGACACCCCAAGCTGAAGAACAAGAGAGCAGAATGTATGTTCCCTAACACCACATCACAAAAAGGAATTAACTCGAAATAGATCAAGCAAAACTGAACTAATCACAACATCCCACTGCGACAGAAATTAAACGCACTTCTCTGAACATCATCATTAAAAAAAATTGATTGTTAAGTGGAGAGAGGTATCCTTGACATGTGATGTTACTGGAACCAACTCATCAGTCTGCAAACTACCATCTGTTCGAATCCTACAGAAGCAATATACATTTGAAGATACAATGCAGGAGTATAGATTGTTAGGACTTCACCTGTTTTTGGTTAAAAAAAATAGGTATCTTGGGACACAGCAAGCTGAAATTATCCGATGTATAAATAGTCAATTAGGATCTAAGGCATATTACATTTTTTATGAGGTTCATAGAAAAGCATCTATCTAGAATACAAGTCCGAATAATTATGTAGTCATGAGCAAAAGGGGGGCTGAATAAAGAACCTCATATATGCTAATTAAATTCGATAAATATATATCCATACTAATAACCTTTTCATACAGAATTAGGAAATTGTCCTACTGAATGATGAAAAAAATTGGAAGACAATATGTTGTTCATATGCACCTGATTTCTCCATCAAGTCATGTCTTCCATTTCTATTGGCCGTCAGCTTGAAGCTCTCTTGTAGTACCGATTCCCTGCGCCACAAACCAATATAAACGACGATCACCACAGGGAACTGATAGTGCTATGGCAGCCAGCGACTCATTTGTGATCAAGGCCGGGGTGCTATGGAGTCTTGCATAAAGAACAACATAAAGATTTGGGCTTAGGGTAGGATATAAAACTTATAAAGCTTTACATGTTTTGCCTTTTCCCCCTCAAATTGGCAATAATAATACCGAAGGATATAGGCCAAAAGATTGATTAAATACGTGTGTAGTTGCTATTTTTATCCTAACAATGGCCAATCGCTTTACAGGAGGGTAGTAGAGATGCCGCTGTATTAGAAAAAACAATATGACAGATAGAATTCGAAATTGTGAACCTGTAAAGAGAGGTGTGTATTTTAAGTTTTACAAACTTTCAAGATTTCTCAAGATGATTTTTAATATTGTGTATAATCTATCTTTGGCGGATCTGCAGTAAGCTTTTCAAATTGTCGCCCATGCAAAAATTAAGCTAGATGTATGGCGTACCTGAGTTATATAGGTTTTGTTTACATCACGTACATGTACCCCGTGTACACAACCCGCCTATATTTCAACTCCAATGTATGTGCTTTAATAATTGGATAATCCTGATCCGAAGAAACACATGAATAACTCAAAATGAATTGTGGATTTATTACATACTTTTAAAGATAGAAATACCATACCTCATGTATATGAGATCAACCACAAGGAGCTGACTCGGGTAATCCTGATCCCAAAAAAACACAGGAATAACTCAAAATGAATTGTGGATTTGTTACATACTTTTAAGGATAGAAATACCATACCTCATGTATATGAGATCAACCACAAGGACGCTGACTCCAGCAAAGACACTTGCTCCAAATCAAGAAAAGGAAATCATAAATTATGATAAGTTTCTCTCTGATTAATCAAGCAACCGTAGCACACCAGTCCCAACTCCCAAGTACTGATCCAGTTTCTCTCTGATTAATCAAGCAACCATGATCTCTCTGAAAGATCCTAATCAACCAGCACACCAGTCCACTGATAAATCAAGCAGTCCCGATCTCTCTGAAAAATCCTCAATTTACATGTTCTCCTTCCTTCCCAGCCATGGCCAAGACTATACTCCTCCTTTCATTGAAGGGACTTTCTCAGCCATGTCATTTATCTACAATCAGAAAAATCAAGATAAACAATACAGATCTATTTTCTTCAACAGATAGTATAACATGGAACAATCAGATGGACAGAAAGATGCAGTACTCACAGCAAAGATAAAGCTCATGAACATTGGCTCGGACAAACACACAAACACCTTGTGTGCAAAAAACAACAGAGAACATCCACAAGCTATAACCAGCTAAATCATCAGTTGAGGTGGAGGGCAGTGCAGAGGGGACGGCGAGGTCGCCTGCGAGTGCAACGACGACCGGCTGGCGAGCGCGTGCCCTCCAGGGCGGCGCATAGCGAGGAGCTCGGGGGCACGGATGAGAGGAGGAGCTGAGGTGGAACGGTGGTGAAGGGTGCTGCGATCTGGCGTCGGTTGGCGGCTGGCGCACCGGGTCGAGCATCACGTAGGGTATGCCGGCTGGACGCAGAGGTGGTCGGGGTAGGCCTTGGCACGGCTGGGCCTTGTGCTCACTGCGCTGGAGGCGCGTCTCCCTCGAGCACAGGAACAGGAGGCAGGGGACGAGCTACAGGAGCTCCATGGTGGAGGCCATGGCGGGTTGGGCGGCCCCGGATCGGGTAGAGGAGGTGGAGGGCGCGCAGATCCCGGAGGGAGGCGCCGGATCTGGCCGGTGGAGGTCACGTGGCGGCGTTCGAACCTCGAGCTCGAGGACTGGGCATCCATGGCCCTGGCGCTGAGCTCCTGGAGAGAAGGAGATAAAAGGAGATTAGAGAGAGAGAGGGGGGAAAGAGAGAAGGCAGGGGAGCGGCGGCGTGACCTGGGTGGTCGCCGACGACGGCGCCGGTCGCCGGACGACGCGCTAGGGAGGCAGGGGAGGAGGCGCACGGGAGGAGGAGCTCGGGGTCGGGCGCTGGTGGTGGCGGCTTACGGGCGGCTACAGCACTCGGGCCTGGGCGGGCCGGATCTGGCCTCGAAAGAGGGGGAGACTAGAATGAGATTGGGGCTTCAGATGCGATCATGCGATCAGACACTTGGGCCATCAGATGGTGATCGTATGGTACAGATGGGTGAGGTGGGTTTGGATGCCAAATTATACATTCAGCCCCCTGAGCTCCAGTAATATTGCACTTAGCAGCTCTCTGCTTTGATTTTGTACCTGGTACTATTGCACATAATGGATTGTGTGAAGTATTGTATATGCATGAAACGAATAGTTTTGGTGATGTAGAAAATATATAAAAAAGGAAATCAAAAACTGATCCCCTGGCTGTAGACATTACTGATATTGGAATATCTCCGGTTGTGCCATATATTCCAATATACTGATTATCAAGAACACAAACTTGAAAAATATTTATCTCAAAACTCTTTTTAAACATGCTTGTTTTCAAAGTCTGAAAAATGAATTACACAGCAGCAACATCTAGCACAAAAAACATCTTCTTTGCGTACAATAAATAACATCATCAGTGTGTTCTCTGCCTCAATAACAACATCTTGGACAGGTTTGGAAGAAGAAATACAGCCCCTAAAAAAACTTTCGGAAGATCAAATGCACCAGAAAAAAGATTGGCTTACGAATTGATGAATACATGTACATCAGAGGAGTTGATTAGATGTGCAAGCAAAGAAGGTTGCTTGCATAAGATTAGTGGACGACAGAAACATAGGATGGGACGAGAGGACCATCTGCACCACACATCGAGCCGGGAATTAGTACAAGAACCACGCCATCCGCTAGAGAAATCGATCTGGCAAAAGGGGAACAACTGAGATGTGGCCAGATCCGCGGCCAAGGGTACCGGGTCGCCGTAGCCAACGGAGGCGGGTGGCCGGACCTTGATGAGCCATCTGCTGGGTTGCACGGGAGGGCGACGGTGGCTCTCGTGGTGGGCGGAGACGGAGGCGACGTGCTTCGGAACCACCAGATCTAGTGTCATGAAGGATTGGGATGGTCGGATCTAGGAGGCTGTGCGGCTAGGGATGGTTGATCCAGCGAGGTCGGCGGCTTGTGTCGGGACGACTCACGGCGAAGCACTCCGGCTGCTCGTGCGGAGAATGGATTACTTTTGGTGATTGACTATTGAATCGTGGGGTGAATAGGACCTCGGGCTGCTATATTTTGGTACGTCGAGGTGTTTTGTGCAAACTGTGTAACGCCTCTGCTCCTTGCTCGACCAGTACCTCAGGATGGCCATTGGGTGGCTCAGATGTATGGATCGTATGATCGCTTCCGAAGGCCCGATCGTATACAAGTTGCCCCCCTCGAAAGGTTTTCTCACTTTAAAAGGACCGCGGGTTGAATTTTGAAAACCGCAGGGACTCTTTTGCAAAAGCGACGCGATGGTGAACCCAGCAAACTTAACCCGTGCTTTATTATTATATATATTATAAATTAAATTAATTATAGTTATTAATAATTATTAATAATTATTAATTATTATTATTATTATCATTACTAGCAAAAGGGCTCGTGCGTTGCAACGGGTATCAAATAAATAAAATTTGAATTATAAACATTTAGTACCTCCCTTCATTGTTGCACAAAGTAAATCATCAACTTGCCGCTTGGGCCGGGATTGGGAACACCCCTCCTTTTTTCTCCTCCCATGAATACTTCCGAATTTCCTCAAAAGATGGTTCCGTCACTTCGGTCATGACTGCCGAACCTTGGCGGCGTGGATCATACATCGCCTCGCCTCCTTCGCCGTCGCCTCCGACTCAATTTGTCCCATGACAAGAAGCGGTAGAAAAAAAATATTATATGCTTAAGTTGCACCAAATTCTTAAGTAACTCTTAGGCATATGAGGCAAAATGGGCTTTCTACCTCTACAAGCATGGCAGGAAGTTAAGTGCTAAAGCTCCACACTGAAGCTTGAATACAATAATAATTAAATCCAATCTAAGCTAGCTTTGTTGTCATATGCGCACTTCGAAAGCTATGTAATTTATCAAAGAAAAAATATACAACACGTAATGAGACTTGCATTATTATCAGATGTCATACTAATGGCAGTGTGTACGATCAAACTCGAAAATTAATCTTTTGAAGAAAATAAAAATAGGTACGTGTGTTATATGCACATACAAATGTGCTTAGAGCATCTCCAGCCGCGCCCCCAGGAAGGTCTCCTCAGACAATTTATTTGCGCCGGCGCCGAAAAAACGGCCCAGTCGCACCCCCAGGACGCCGAATTCCGCCGGCTCGGGCCGTTTTTGCGCCCGGCGCTCACAGGTCGAATCCGGCGCACTGGGGGGGCGCTCGGGGGCTCCGGCGCAAGCGAAAAGTGTTCCTGGGGCCACATTGACAGGCGAAAAGTCAATCCACCCGCCCAGATTCGCCCTCCTGCCCCCCGCGCTCGGCCGCCACCCTGCGCCACCCTGCCGATCCCGGCGCCGACCACCGTGTTGAGGAACGTAGTAATTTCAAAAAAAATTATGCACACGCAAGATCATGGTGATGCATAGCAACGAGAGGGGAGAGTGTTGTCCACGTACCCTCGTAGACCGAAAGCGGAAGCGTTAACACAACGTGGTTGATGTAGTCGTACGTCTTCACGATCCGACCGATCAAGTACCGAATGCAAGGCACCTCCGAGTTCAGCACACGTTCAGCTCGATGACGTCCCTCGAACTCCGATCCAGCCGAGTGTTGAGGGAGAGTTTCGTCAGCACGACGACGTGATGACGATGATGATGTTCTACCGACGCAGGGCTTCGCCTAAGCACCGCTACGATATTATCGAGGTGTAATATGGTGGAGGAGGCACCGCACACGGCCAAGAGATCAATAGATCAATTGTTGTGTCTATGGGGTGCCCCCTGCCCCCGTATATAAAGGAGCAAGGGGGAAGGCGGCCGGCCTAGGAGGAGGGCGCGCCAAGGGAGGAGTCCTACTCCCACCGGGAGTAGGACTCCTCCTTTCCTTGTTGGAGTAGGAGAAGGGAAGGGAGAAGGAGAAGGAAGGAAGGGGGCGCCCCCCCTCCCTAGTCCAATTCGGACTAGTCCATGGGGAGGGGTGCGGCCGCCCTTTGGGGCCTTTCTCTCCTTTCCCGTATGGCCCATTAAGGCCCAATACGAATTTCCGTAACTCTCCGGTACTCCGAAAAATACCCGAATCACTCGGAACCTTTCCGATGTCCAAATATAGTCGTCCAATATATCGATCTTTACGTCTCGACCATTTCGAGACTCCTCGTCATGTCCCTGATCTCATCCGGGACTCCGAACTCCTTCGGTACATCAAAACACATAAACTCATAATATAACCGTCATCTAACTTTAAACGTGCGGACCCTACGGGTTCGAGAACTATGTAGACATGACCGAGACACGTCTCCGGTCAATAACCAATAGCGGAACCTGGATGCTCGTATTGGCTCCCACATATTCTACAAAGATCTTTATCGGTCAAACCGCATAACAACATACGTTGTTCCCTTTGTCATCGGTATGTTACTTGCCCGAGATTCGATCGTCGGTATCTTAATACCTAGTTCAATCTCGTTACCGGCAAGTCTCTTTACTCGTTCCGTAATACATCATCTCGCAACAAACTCATTAGTTGCAATGCTTGCAAGGCTTAAGTGATGTGCATTACCGAGAGGGCCCAGAGATACCTCTCCGACAATCGGAGTGACAAATCCTAATCTCGAAATACGCCAACCCAACAAGTACCTTCGGAGACACTTGTAGAGCACCTTTATAATCACCCAGTTACGTTGTGACGTTTGGTAGCACACAAAGTGTTCCTCCGGTAAACGGGAGTTGCATAATCTCATAGTCATAGGAACATGTATAAGTCATGAAGAAAGCAATAGCAACATACTAAACGATCGAGTGCTAAGCTAACGGAATGGGTCAAGTCAATCACATCTCCTAATGATGTGACCCCGTTAATCAAATGACAACTCATGTCTATGGCTAGGAAACATAACCATCTTTGATCAACGAGCTAGTCAAGTAGAGGCATACTAGTGACACTCTGTTTGTCTATGTATTCACACATGTATTATGTTTTCGGTTAATACAATTCTAGCATGAATAATAAACATTTATCATGATATAAGGAAATAAATAATAACTTTATTATTGCCTCTATGGCATATTTCCTTCACACCGCCCGCCGCGGCTAGGTAGACCATCTCCAGCCTAGAAAAAGAAGGAGCGTTGCCGAGGCAGCCTCTTCGCCGCTGCCCCTGCACCTTTTCCGGCGCTCCGGCCGCGCAGGGCCTGTACGCCGGCAGGCTTGTGCCCACCTCGCCCACAAGGTGTTCGGTGAATTGCCCGGCCCGGCGATGGACTCCGAAGATGAGGAGGCGCTCGCGGCGTTGCTGGATGAGGAAGCCGAAGTCGACGTCCAGGAGCAGGAGCATCTCATGGTGCTCGCCGCCCTCGCCGGCCTGCTCGCGAGCAGTGAGAAGCCGCGGCGAGGTGGCTCGGCGCTTGGGCGGGTGAAAGCAAAGAACCGGCATCGTCTGGAAGGCTACTGCATGCTCTACTCGGACTACTTCGCCGACGCTCCATTGCACGGTGAGAAAACATTTCGGCGCCGTTATCGGATGAGCCGAAAGCTTTTCCTCCGGATTATGAATTCCATCCGGGAGTTCGACAGCTACTTCAAGTGCAAGAAGGATTGCACCGGCACACTTGGATTCACCTCGATCCAGAAGTGCACGACAACGATGAGGATGCTTGCATACGGAGCTCCCGGTGATTCACTAGACGACTATGGGCGCATGGCCGAGTCCACCACCATTGAGTGTTTCTACAAATTCTGCAGGGCAGTGGTGGCAGTGTTTGGACCGCAGTACTTGCGAACACCCAATGCGGAAGACACTGCTCGGATCCTAGCACAGAATGAAGCAAGAGGATTTCCTGGGATGCTTGGAAGCATCGACTACATGCATTGAAAATGGAAGAACTGTCCATTTGCTTGGCAGGGGTTGTACAAAGGCGCCAAAGGCGGTTGCAGTGTGGTGCTTGAGGCCTGTGGGTCTCGGATCTCCTGACGCATATTGAGGTAGTCAGTCCAGTTTGCCGGTAGTTGGTGATCAACTTGGGCAAGAGAACCCTGCAAGTAATATGGTTCAGTGTCAAACACTGGCTCTTCCTGCTCGCTCTCAATGATCATGTTGTGCAAGATGACACAGCAAGTCATGATCTCCCACATTTGATCTTTCGACGAGGTCTGAGCAGGGTACCGGACAACAGCAAATCGACGTTGATGTCATTGTGAGTTCCTGGCATCCCAAAGAAAGAGTGCCAAATCCAGAGCATTTGGTGTGCTCCAATCTCGATATGCGTCAGGAGATCCGAGACCCACAGGTGCATGAAGAACTGCAACACGATCTGGTGAAGCACCTATGGAGACTCAAGGGCGAGGCCGGGAATGGAGATGAAACTTGAGTTTTTATTTGTTAAACGATATAATTTGTAGTGAACTATTTGATTTATGTGATGAAACAAGCTGAAAACACACCGAATTATGTGAGGAGCTAATTGATTCCTATTTGTTTGCGAAAATTCATGTCAAAACCCGCCGAACCGCGCCGATTCACGCAGTTATTCAGAGTACCGGGCTTCATGATGCCACCCCGCCCACTGTGTTACCGGCGACCATCCCGCGCCTGGATGCGGGAGTCGCCCACAATTCCTTAATTCTCTTATTCAGAGTACCGGGTCATGCATGGCCTAGTTGGCCATCGCACATAGATTTTTCTCCTTCGTGATTCTTGCCCACAATTCCTTATTCTCTCATTCAGAGTACCGGGTCATGCCATGCATGTTATTCCTTGGTTTCTAATCCCACCTCTTACTTAATTAAGCAAGGAGCTTGCCATTTGATGTGATTCCTTCGTTCCCTCCTTAACATGCATGGTATGCCCCCACAATCTTTGTTGATTCCCAAGCTACTTGTTGGGACTATTTTACGCGAACTATAAGAACTGGTGGAATTCAATGAAAAAAGCCGAGGTGGGACTATTTTATCGTGAAGAAACCTGTGTCCTCTTGTTTGGACTATTTTACTTTCTTCCGTTTTTACGAGAACCCTTTCTAGATGGGCTGGTTCGTGTGTTCGTTGCAGCCTATCCTAGGCGGACGTACACGCCGGCTGGTGGCCCATAAATAAAAAGTGAACCATCGTGAACCTGCGCAGAAAAATAGTACCACCTCGGGCAAGCCATATGAAACTACATGAACGAGGTGGACGGACGAAAAGCGGACGAAATTATGGTGGTAGGAAGCAATAGCTTAGTAGGTGGTATAGATATAGATATAGATAACAAAAGTGCCTGTGGTACAAAATAACTAACAATTAATACCTCCCTTCCCTGTCATCGTTTAAATGAGTAGTAAATCTCCGCCGGTCGAATTTTTATTTTTTTGTAGAATTCGTTTGGGTGTTGTTTCAAAATAATCACTCGAATAATTAGTATCACTTAATCTCTAATTATTTTAGAATTAGTAAAAAGTTTGGGTGTTGTTTCAAAATAATCAATCGAATAATTAGTATCACTTAATATGTTTTAGAATTAGTAAAAAAACATACATATGATAAAAAAACATACCGCTATGGGTAGGGCATATGCACACTGCATGCGTGTTGTAGCCTATCCATGCGGGCCTTCCCATTACGTGGTCTTTGCATGTAATTTTTTATGAAGAAATCTTTGACTTCAGTTAATTGGTCTTGCCGTACCTTCTCATTATGGGGTCTTTCTTTCTAAGAAATCCATCCGAATATCCCCTCTGTGTCGAATCTCTTCCGTGTCCTTTTTTTTATAGCACACATCCCATCTAATTGAACATATAAACCCTTCTAGACTCGTAATCACGACCGTTGCCTCCACGTCGCCTTTAAATCGCTATGCCACCGCCTGTAAATTCCGTGCCTCGCCAAGGGCATTTTAGTCATTTCATGCGCAGGCATATAAAACGCAGCCCGTCCGTGGAGAAACCCTAGCCGCTGCCTCCGCCCGCACTCGCGCCCCCACCCACCCACGCTGCTCTCTTCCCCGATCCCCTCCCACGAACCCTAGCCTCCTGGTGACGCCGCCCCTTCCTTCCCCCGTCCCCCCCCCCCCCCGCCCACCCCACGCGCCGCGAGCCCCTCCCTCCTCTTCGCGTTCCGGGCGGCCATGGACGACTCCATGAGCAGGACCACCGCCGTCGCGGCGCTCGTGGCCGGCGGCGCACTCCACGGGGCTCGGGACATCCGCGGCGGCGCGGGCTGTGGACCGAGAGGCAGGGCCCGTGATGCATTCCGTTCGAGGGGCTGGTCGGGTTGGCGCGGGATCTGAGCCACCGTCGATGGATTTCTCGCAGCTTGGCTCCTGTTGCTTTGGATTCGGTACGATCCCCATCTCTCTCTCTCTCTCTCTCTCTCCGAGACTCAACCAGGCACTCACTCGCTCACTCTGTTTGTGCGTGCGCGTGTGCGCAGTTTCACATCCCTGAACCCCTAAGACTTAGTTCTGAAATATTCAGATGCTCATGTACTGTTCCAACTTGTCATCTTTGTTACTCATGGCTTGCTTGACGGAGATACAAAAGATGGAAAGAGAACATTGCTTCTTGTAGATAGTCTGTTAAATTTCCATGAGTTAACCTTTTCATGTTTAGGTCATATTCAGTGGTGTCATTTTCCTGTTTGTCTGACAATTACCAGTTAGTGTATTGTACGAAGTGTATGCTGTTTGACATTGACACGAAAGGCAGAAAATACAAAAAATGCATAATTTCCAAGACATGATTCTACTAACCTCATTCTCACGTTATTATTCTAATTATTTTTTATTGTTAGTCAATACAAAAGTAGTTTTGGCTGTAGCCATTCTAAAACCATATTTGTTTGCCTCCACACATAGTTAAACTCGGTCTCATGACACCATTTGTTGTCTTCAGATTTAGATAAAAGCATCACAGTTATCAATTTAATTAGTAGCACCACCGCTATGTGACTAGGACATCATGCCGGCCAACGAGGATGATCTGATCATGCAGTTCTTGTTTGCTGCCACACATACTTCGCAGCCTGCCCTATGGACTGCAGTTTCATTTTTTATGGGTTCTTGAGATATGTTATTTGCAGGGAGCATCCTGATTTCTACAGTTGCAATTGTTTTGTTCATTTCCTTTTTGCCTTCTTGATTGGCTCAAACATGCTCATTGTGAAAGGGCGAGGAGCCGCCGCCATGTTTCTCCCCGAGCTCCGTGGTAGAATGGTCTATTTGTATCAGATTGTGTTTAGTGGATGCGAAGAGCTCAGTTCTGGTAAGCTAGACCCTGAGGCGTGCAACATGTATGTGGAGATTAAGGAACGTGCCCATGTGAGTGGCTTCGATTTTGTTGTGCCAAGATCTCCGGTGGCAGGGATTCACTTCTTTTTTTGGTGATAGTCAGGAGGTTATATAGTTGATGTTTCTGAATTTTAACAATCATGTTTTACAGTACCCTTGACATGAATGAGATGACTGGGCTTAAATGAGAATGATGAGAACCATCCTGTTCTCCGTTGCAATCAACATGTGTTTAAACTACTACTGCAGCAAATGTTTGTCGTACCTTCAGTTTGTGCCGCAGAATCTGTGTTTCATTGGCACTTTTGTGTGTGTTTGATTTAGTATCTTCACCCAGGTGCTTGCTAGAGGAGAAGATTAATGGCCCGACACGGCTTCATGATTTATGAGCTGGAGGAGAGGGCATTGTGTTGGAAATATGCCCTAGAGGCAATAATAAAATGGTTATTATTATATTTCCTTGTTCATGATAACCGTCTATTGTTCATGCTATAATTGTGTTATCCGGAAATCGTAATACATGTGTGAACCCATAGACCATAACATGTCCCTAGTGAGCCTCTAGTTGACTAGCTCGTTGATCAATAGATGGTTACAGTTTCCTGACCATGGACATTGGATGTCATTGATAACGGGATCACATCATTAGGAGAATGATGTGATGGACAAGACCCAATCCTAAGCATAGCACTAGATCGTGTAGTTCGTTTGCTGAAGCTTTTCTAATGTCAAGTATCATTTCCTTAGACCATGAGATTGTGCAACTCCCGGACACCGTAGGTATGCTTTGGGTGTACCAAACGTCACAACACAACTGAGTGACTATAAAGGTGCACTACAGGTATCTCCGAAAGTATCTGTTGGGTTGGTACGGATCGAGACTGGGATTTGTCACTCCATATGACGGAGAGGTATCTCTGGGCCCACTCGGTATTGCATCATCATAATGAGCTCAATGTGACTAAGTAGTTAGTCACGGGATCATGCATTACGGAATGAGTAAAGTGACTTGCCGGTAACGAGATTGAACGAGGTATTGGGATACCGACGATCGAATCTCGGGCAAGTAACTTACCGATTGGCAAAGGGAATTGTATACGGGATTGCTTGAATCCTTGACATCGTGGTTCATCCGATGAGATCATCGTGGAACATGTGGGAGCCAACATGGGTATCCAGATCCCGCTGTTGGTTATTGGCTAGAGAGGTGTCTCGGTCATGTCTGCATGATTCCCGAACCCGTAGGGTCTACACACTTAAGGTTCGATGACGTTAGGGTAATAAGGAAGGTATGTATGTGATTACCGAATGTTGTTCGGAGTCCCGGATGAGATCCCGGACGTCACGAGGAGTTCCGGAATGGTCCGGAGGTAAAGATTTATATATGGGAAGTCACCATACGGTCACCGGAAGTGTTCGGGGGTATACCGGTATTGTACCGGGGCCACCGAAGGGGTTCCGGGGGTCCACCGGGAGGGTCCACCTGCCCCGGAGGGCCTTATAGACTATAGGTGGAAGGGAACCAGCCCCTAAGTGGGCTGGGGCGCCAACCCCCCTAGGGCCCATGCGCCTAGGGTTTGGGGGAACCCTAAAGGGGGGCGCCCCCCTTGCTTGGGGGGCAAGCCACCTCCCCCTTGGCCCCCGCCCCCCTCTAGATCCCATATAGAGGGGCCGGCCCCCCTCCCCCTTCTCCCTATAAATAGAGGGGCGAGGGGAGGGCTGCAGCACCACATCCAAGGCGCAGCCCCTCCCCTCCCCAACACCTCTCCTCCTCCGCGTGTGCTTGGCGAAGCCCTGCCGGAGAACTGTCACTCCACCACCACCACGCCGTCGTGCTGTTGTTGGAGCCTTCTTCCTCAACCTCTCCCTCCTCCTTGCTGGATCAAGGCGTGGGAGACGTCACCGTTCCGTACGTGTGTTGAACACGGAGGTGTCGTCCGTTCGGCGCTAGGATCATCGGTGATTTGGATCACGACGAGTACGACTCCATCAACCCCGTTCTCTTGAACGCTTCTGCTCGCGATCTACAAGGGTATGTAGATGCACTCCTCCCCTCTCGTTGCTAGTAAACTCCATAGATTGATCTTGGTGATGCGTAGAAAATTTTGAATTATAGCTACGTTCCCCAACAGTGGTATCAGAGCCAGGTTTATGCGTAGTTTCTATGCACGAGTAGAACACAAGATGTTGTGGGCGTCGATTTTGTCAATTTACTTGCCGCTACTAGTCTTATCTTGATTCGGCGGCATTGTGTGATGAAGCGGCCCGGACCGACCTTACACGTACGCTTGCGTGAGACAGGTTCCACCGACTGACATGCACTAGATGCATAAGGTGGCTAGCGGGTGTCTGTCTCTCTCACTTTAGTCGGATCGGATTCGATGAAAAGGGTCATTATGAAGGGTAGATAGAAATTGGCATATCACGTTGTGGTTTTGGCGTAGGTAAGAAACGTTCTTGTTAGAAACCTATAGCAGCCATGTAAAAGTTTGCAACAACAATTAGAGGACGTCTAACTTGTTTTTGCAGCATGTGTCATGTGATGTGATATGGCCAGAAGATTGTGATGAATGATATATGCGATGTATGAGATTGATCATGTTCTTGTAATAGGAATCACGACTTGCATGTCGATGAGTATGACAACCGGCAGGAGCCATAGGAGTTGTCTTAATTTAATTTATGACATGCGTGTCAACTGAAACGTCATGTAATTACTTTACTTTGTTGCTAACTGTTAGCCATAGTGGTAGAAGTAATAGTTGGCGAGACAACTTCATGAAGACACGATGATGGAGATCATGATGATGGAGATCATGGTGTCATGCCGGTGACAATGATGAACATGGCGCCCCGAAGATGGAGATCAAAAGGAGCAAATGATATTGGCCATATCATGTCACTAATTGATTGCATGTGATGTTTATCATGTTTTACATCTTATTTGCTTAGAGCAACGGTAGCATAAATAAGATGATCCCTCACTAAAATTTCAAGAAAGTGTTCCCCCTAACTGTGCACCGTTGCGAAGGTTCGTTGTTCCGAAGCACCACATGATGATTGGGTGTGATAGGTTCTAACGTTCGCATACAACGGCTGTAAGCCAGATTTACACACGCAATACACTTAGGTTGACTTGACGAGCCTAGCATGTACAGACATGGCCTCGGAACACAAGAGACCGAAAGGTCGAACATGAGTCGTATAGAAGATACGATCAACATGAAGATGTTCACCGATGATGACTAGTCCGTCTCACGTGATGATCGGACACGGCCTAGTTGACTCGGATCATGTATCACTTAGATGACTAGAGGGATGTCTGTCTGAGTGGGAGTTCATTAATAATTTGATTAGATGAACTTAATTATCATGAACTTAGTCTAAAAATCTTTACAATATGTCTTGTAGATCAAATGGCCCACGCTAATGTCAACCTCAACTTCAACGCGTTCCTAGAGAAAACCAAGCTGAAAGATGATGGTAGCAACTATACGGACTGGGTCCGGAACTTGAGGATCATCCTCATAGCTGCCAAGAAAGTATATGTCCTTGAAGCACCGCTAGGTGAAGCACCCGTCCCAGCAAACCTAGACGTTATGAACGCTTGGCAAACACGTGTTGATGATTACTCCCTGGTTCAGTGCGGCATGCTTTACAGCTTAGAACCAGGGCTCCAAAAGCGTTTCGAGCAGCACGGAGCATATGAGATGTTCCAAGAGCTGAAAATGGTTTTCCAAGCTCATGCCCGGGTCGAGAGATATGAAGTCTCCGACAAGTTCTACAGTTGTAAGATGGAGGAGAATAGTTCCGTCAGCGAACACATACTCAAAATGTCTGGTTTGCACAACCGCTTGTCTCAGCTGGGAGTTAATCTCCCGGATGATGCGGTCGTTGACAGAATCCTTCAGTCGCTCCCACCTAGCTACAAGAGCTTTGTGATGAACTTCAATATGCAGGGAATGGAAAAGACCATTCCTGAGGTATATTCAATGCTGAAATCAGCGGAGGTGGAGATCAAAAAGGAACATCAAGTGTTGATGGTGAATAAAACCACTAAGTTCAAGAAAGGCAAGGGTAAGAAGAACTTCAAGAAAGACGGCAAGGGAGTTGCCGCACCCGATAAACAAGTTGCCGGGAAGAAGACAAAGAATGGACCCAAGCCTGAGACTGAGTGCTTTTATTGCAAGGGAAACGGTCACTGGAAGCGGAACTGCCCCAAGTACTTAGCAGATAAGAAGGCCGGCAATACCAAAGGTATATGTGATATACATGTTATTGATGTGTACCTAACCAGTGCTCGTAGTAGCTCCTGGGTATTTGATACCGGTGCAGTTGCTCATATTTGTAACTCAAAGCAGGAGCTGCGGAATAAGCGGAGACTGGCGAAGGACGAGGTGACGATGCGCGTCGGGAATGGTTCCAAGGTCGATGTGATCGCCGTCGGCACGCTACCTCTACATTTACCTACGGGATTAGTTTTAAACCTCAATAATTGTTATTTAGTGCCAGCTTTGAGCATGAACATTGTATCTGGATCTCGTTTGATGCGAGATGGCTACTCATTTAAATCCGAGAATAATGGTTGTTCTATTTATATGAGAGATATGTTTTATGGTCATGCCCCGCTGGTCAATGGTTTATTCTTAATGAATCTCGAACGTAATGTTACACATATTCATAGTGTGAATGCCAAGAAATGTAAGGTTGATAATGATAGTCCCACATACTTGTGGCACTGCCGCCTTGGTCACATTGGTGTCAAACGCATGAAGAAACTCCATGCAGATGGACTTTTGGAGTCTCTTGATTATGAATCATTTGACACGTGTGAACCATGCCTCATGGGCAAAATGACCAAGACTCCGTTCTCCGGAACAATGGAGCGAGCAACCAATTTATTGGAAATCATACATACTGATGTGTGCGGTCCGTTGAGGCTCGCGGTGGCTATCGTTATGTTCTCACCCTCACTGATGACTTGAGTAGATATGGGTATATCTACTTAATGAAACACAAGTCTGAGACATTTGAAAAGTTCAAGGAATTTCAGAGTGAGGTTGAGAATCAACGTGACAGGAAAATAAAGTTCTTATGATCAGATCGTGGAGGGGAATATTTGAGTCACGAATTTGGCACACACTTAAGGAAATGTGGAATCGTTTCACAACTCACGCCGCCTGGAACACCTCAGCGTAATGGTGTGTCCGAACGTCGCAATCGCACTCTATTGGATATGGTGCGATCTATGATGTCTCTTACCGATCTACCGCTATCATTTTGGGGTTATGCTTTAGAGACTGCCACATTCACTTTAAATAGGGCTTCGTCGAAATCCGTTGAGACGACACCGTATGAATTATGGTTTGGAAAGAAACCTAAGCTGTCGTTTCTTAAAGTTTGGGGATGCGATGCTTATGTCAAGAAACTTCAACCTGAAAAGCTCGAACCCAAGTCGGGAAAATGCGTCTTCATAGGATACCCTAAGGAAACCATTGGGTATACCTTCTACCTCAGATCCGAAGGCAAGATCTTCGTTGCCAAGAATGGGTCCTTTCTAGAGAAAGAGTTTCTCTCGAAAGAAGTAAGTGGGAGGAAAGTGGAACTTGATGAGATGACCCCTCTCGAACCAGAAAGTAGCGCAGCACAAGAAAATATTTCTGTGGTGCCTGCACCGACGAGAGAGGAAGTTAATGATGACGATCATGATCAAGTTACCACTGAACATCGTAGGTCCACAAGGACACGTTCCGCACCAGAGTGGTACGGCAACCCTGTCCTGGAAATCATGTTGTTGGACAACGGTGAACCTTCGAACTATGAAGAAGCAATGGTGGGCCCAGATTCCAACAAATGGCTTGAAGCCATGCAATCCGAGATAGGATCCATGTATGAAAACAAAGTATGGACTTTGACAGACTTGCCAGATGATCGGCGAGCGATAGAAAATAAATGGATCTTTAAGAAGAAGACGGACGCGGATGGAAATGTTACCATCTATAAAGCTCGACTTGTCGCTAAGGGTCATCGACAAGTTCAAGGAGTTGACTACGACGAGACCTTCTCACCCGTAGCGAAGCTGAAGTCCGCCCGAATCATGTTAGCAATTGCCGCATTCTACGATTATGAGATATGGCAAATGGACGTCAAAACGGCATTCCTTAAGGAAGAATTGTATATGATGCAGCCGGAAGGTTTTGTCGATCCTAAGAATGCTGACAAGGTATGCAAGCTCCAGCGCTCAATCTATGGGCTAGTGCAGGCATCTCGGAGTTGGAACATTCGCTTTGATGAGATGATCAAAGCGTTTGGGTTTACACAGACTTATGGAGAAGCCTGTGTTTACATGAAAGTGAGTGGGAGCTCTGTAGCATTTCTCATATTATATGTGGATGACATACTATTGATGGGAAATGATATAGAATTCTTGGACAGCATAAAGGCCTACTTGAATAAGTGTTTTTCAATGAAGGACCTTGGAGAAGCTGCTTACATATTAGGCATCAAGATCTATAGAGATAGATCGAGACGCCTCATAGGTCTTTCACAAAGCACATACCTTGATAAGATATTGAAGAAGTTCAATATGGATCAGTACAAGAAGGGGCTCTTGCCTGTATTGCAAGGTGTGAGATTGAGCACGGCTCAATGCCCAACCACGGCAGAAGATAAAGAAAAGATGAGTGTCATCCCCTATGCCTCGGCCATAGGGTCTATTATGTATGCCATGCTGTGTACCAGACCTGATGTAAACCTTGCCGTAAGTTTGGTAGGAAGGTACCAAAGTGATCCCGACATGGAACACTTGATAGCGGTCAAGAACATCCTGAAGTACCTGAAAAGGACCAAGGATATGTTTCTCGTTTATGGAGGTGACGAAGAGCTCGTCGTAAAGGGTTACGTCGATGCTAGCTTCGACACAGATCTGGATGACTCTAAGTCACAAACCGGATACGTGTATATTTTGAATGATGGGACAGTCAGCTGATGCAGTTGCAAGCAAAGCGTCGTGGCGGGATCTACGTGTGAAGCGGAGTACATGGCAGCCTCGGAGGCAGCGCATGAAGCAATTTGGATGAAGGAGTTCATTGCCGACCTAGGAGTTATTCCCAATGCATCAGGGCCGATGACTCTCTTCTGTGACAACACTGGAGCTATTGCCCTTGCCAAGGAGCCCAGGTTTCACAAGAAGACCAGGCACATCAAGCGTCGCTTCAACTCCATTCGTGAAATGTTCAAAATGGAGACATAGATATTTGTAAAGTACATACAGATTTGAATGTCGCAGATCCGTTGACTAAACCTCTTCCACGGGCGAAACATGATCAACACTATAACTCTATGGGTGTACGATTCATCACAATGTAACTAGATTATTGACTCTAGTGCAAGTGGGAGACCGTTGGAAATATGCCCTAGAGGCAATAATAAAATGGTTATTATTATATTTCCTTGTTCATGATAATCGTCTATTGTTCATGCTATAATTGTGTTATCCGGAAATCGTAATACATGTGTGAACCCATAGACCATAACATGTTCCTAGTGAGCCTCTAGTTGACTAGCTCGTTGATCAATAGATGGTTACGGTTTCCTGACCATGGACATTGGATGTCATTGATAACGGGATCGCATCATTAGGAGAATGATGTGATGGACAAGACCCAATCCTAAGCATAGCACTAGATCATGTAGTTCGTTTGCTGAAGCTTTTCTAATGTCAAGTATCATTTCCTTAGACCATGAGATTGTGCAACTCCCGGACACCGTAGGTATGCTTTGGGTGTACCAAACGTCACAACGTAACTGGGTGACTATAAAGGTGCACTACAGGTATCTCCGAAAGTATCTGTTGGGTTGGTACAGATCGAGACTGGGATTTGTCACTCCGTATGACGGAGAGGTATCTCTGGGCCCACTCGGTATTGCATCATCATAATGACTCAATGTGACTAAGTAGTTAGTCACGGGATCATGCATTACAGAACGAGTAAAGTGACTTGCCGGTAACGAGATTGAACAGGGTATTGGGATACCGACGATCGAATCTCGGGCAAGTAACTTACCGATTGGCAAAGGGAATTGTATACGGGATTGCTTGAATCCTCGACATCGTGGTTCATCCGATGAGATCATCGTGGAACATGTGGGAGCCAACATGGGTATCCAGATCCTGTTGTTGGTTATTGGCTAGAGAGGTGTCTCGGTCATGTCTGCATGATTCCCGAACCTGTAGGGTCTACACACTTAAGGTTCGATGACGCTAGAGTTATAAGGAAGGTATGTATGTGATTACCGAATGTTGTTCGGAGTCCCGGATGAGATCCCGGACGTCACGAGGAGTTCCGGAATGGTCCGGAGGTAAAGATTTATACATGGGAAGTCACCATACGGTCACCGGAAGTGTTCGGGGGTATACCGGTATTGTACCGGGGCCACCGAAGGGGTTACGGGGGTCCACCGGGAGGGTCCACCTGCCCCGGAGGGCCTTATGGGTTGTAGGTGGAAGGGAAGGCTGGGGCGCCAACCCCCCTAGGGCCCATGCGCCTAGGGTTTGGGGGAACCCTAAAGGGGGGCGCCCCCCTTGCTTGGGGGGCAAGCCACCTCCCCCTTGGCCGCCGCCCTCCCTCTAGATCCCATCTAGAGGGGCCGGCCCCCTTCCCCCTTCTCCCTATAAATAGAGGGGCGAGGGGAGGGCTGCAGCACCACATCCAAGGCGCAGCCCCTCCCCTCCCCAACACCTCTCCTCCTCCGCGTGTGCTTGGCGAAGCCCTGCCGGAGAACTGTCACTCCACCACCACCACGCAGTCGTGCTGCTGTTGGAGCCTTCTTCCTCAACCTCTGCCTCCTCCTTGCTGGATCAAGGCGTGGGAGACGTCACCGTTCCGTACGTGTGTTGAACACGGAGGTGCCGTCCGTTCGGCGCTAGGATCATCGGTGATTTGGATCACGACGAGTACGACTCCATCAACCCCGTTCTCTTGAACGCTTCCGCTCGCGATCTACAAGGGTATGTAGATGCACTCCTCCCCTCTTGTTGCTAGTAAACTCCATAGATTGATCTTGATGATGCGTAGAAAATTTTGAATTATAGCTACGTTCCCCAACACATTGGATGAACCAATCAGTTCGAAGCTGTAGGTATGCAAAAACTTCAACATGTATGTATAGTAAATTTGTAATAGCAAAACTCTTGCTTCCTTGCCCATAAGAGAAAATACACCAAATTGTTTATCACCTTAATTTGTCGATGGCATACCATCCTGTCACAAACCCTCGATAATGTGTAACTCTTTTTTACCGGCTCTGAGATATTGCATAGTGATGTCTCACAATTAAGATTATTACTGTGAAAAATAACTAACCTCATGTTATCTCATGTACTTTGGTACAGCCTTCACATAAGAAGCTGTACACTAGAGGCAGGAACATGATGTGTGTGTGTGTGTGTCTTTGGGGAGGCCAGGGAGGGGGGGGGGGACCCCTGGGTATGCATTCTTCACTTGAAAAGATTCGATAATTTATCCCAATACTCTCTTTGTATTTTTGTCTTTGAGGAAATCCTATGATAGATATATTTTGTCCGTTGTTTCATGCATTCTTCAGCTTTATGATTAATATTCCAAGAAATTTGAAAACTTTAGTCATTAAATATGTGTCCCAAGAAATTTAGAATGGGACCATGGGGTTACTCCTTTTGAGGGTTTTCACCTTACAGAGGAAGAAATTTAACATTTTTGTTTGGAATATCATTTTCCCTGACGGATTACATACAGGTTGTTATTTTATTTACAAACATGTCAATCGTGTTTTTTTTTCATTTTCTGTAAAGATCATTCACATCTATTTTTTTCGTTCCTCCCATCTGGATTTCTGATTTGATTCCAGAGTTTGGAGGTGGATGTTACTAAAGGGAGGAAGTTGATCACAAGTTTTCTTTCAGCAATTGGTGAGTTACAGGTCAGCCCCATCTCACCTCACTAAATCTGCAACTCATGCTTTTTTCTTGCTTGATATTAATTCTCGATATTCTTGTCACATCCTTACAGGGATATCATGTGCATATGTATGAGTTTTCTTTGCTTCGGTTGAAGATATATGTGTGCCTGAAGATACAATCTTACATGCAATTTCTGTATGATATGATCACTATTTCGTTCTCTGCGTGTACATAGGTTGCAAGAATGAGAAGGCTCCTCCGTGCTTAACAGGAAGAGACAGGGTCGTAGCCGCACCGCACCAGGTGGGCTAGGACGAGCTCCAGGGCGAGTGAGCGCACCCGTCGCCCACGCCGGCGGTGTCCCGGCCACGAGCAACAGGAACGCAGGGTCCCTGACCACGGCTGGATCTCCTCCTTCTCCGTCCACATGCGTGCAGCAAGAACTAGCAGCCGCACGGGTCTGAGCTCGGCCTCTCAAGTAGGGTGGCTTCCATGCTGTAGCTATTGTTCTTGCTGCCATTTCTCTGAAGATGCTTGCTATCTTCAGATCTTGCCGAGTGTTCGTCTGAGATTCACTGTCTTGATTTAGTTAGTGGCTTGGATAGTAGTACTCCATGAATTTTCATTTGACCCGCTGTCTGTTGCCGCCGCCGGTAAATTGGATGATTGGTGCAGTTTCACATCCCTGAACCCAAACCCTAAGACTTAGTTCTGAAATATTCAGCCCATATTTACTGAAGTGTGTCAGTGTTGGTTTACTTGTGATACTTGCTCCATCGTTGTGTTTAATCATATTGTCCGATCTTAGCATATGCTATGCTCGCCAAGTTCAACTATCAATATCTAATTTCTCATCTGATTTTGACACCTTGCTCTTCTGCAGTTTTGTTTCACTTTTCAAGGATGAGTATCTTTACTTTGAAAATGAACTGGTCATATTTCTATTGAAAATGAAGTGATGTTGCTTCCCAGGTAAATAACTGAATTCTCTTCCACTTTAGTAGATTCAGTAACTTTGCTTTAGAGTTATTGTTTAACAGTAGCACTACCCTTGAGTAACTAGATCAATGGCTGCTACTATGTAAATCTTAGTTCCAGTACATATGATAATCATGGTTCTTCTGTCTTGGTCTGATGATTTTATACATGCCAACAAGCATCCATGCGATATGTTCTTTACTTCTGCACCTAACAGCATGTTTTCCCACAAAAAAATACATGTGCCGCGGCAATCATGCGTTTTATCATTTTAATAGGCAGTCAAGTTCATCCTTCAAATGATACAGAAGGCATTCAAGTTCCATCCTCTAATTTCTTGTGATCTTTGAGTATGTGATTATCAGGGACGTCCAGAAATGCTATGAGACTCGGTGCATTTAATGACCGAGCCGGCCGGCGGGTCCAGCGGGAGCACGGGAAGTGAAGATATACTGAACTATACATATCTGACAGATGGGGCAGGGTTGAACGCCGTCGACGGTGCGTGGATGAGCCGTGGCTCGACGTTGTCGCCGGCGTCCTGATCCGTGGATCAGGTACGGTGGTTCCCGCTAGCGCCGGCAGTGCACGCAGTTAATGCAGTGGTTGGGCGACTCGGTGGATAAGGAAGTGAAGTTGGATTTGTGTCTTATCCCGGTGGGGGGAGAGGTGGAGACATTGACTCCGGCGACGGCGAGTGGGCGGTCCGGCGATCTCGGAGGGGTTCCGCCGACCATGGAATTCTTGCTGCAGCCAATAAACAGGTACAGATCTGCCTCGTGAGCTATTCTTTACCATGGTTCTGCGCTCATATTTTGGGGACTGATCTACATTCTGCCCGTGAAAAATTGGTGTGGAGTGATTAGAACTCTGCTTGAGGAGGTCAATGAAAATAACGGGACAATGGAGCCCGTGCGGTTCCCGGTGGCCGCGCCGGCGGAGATACCTGCTCCAGCCCCGGCCAGTTCAAGTGCGGACGGCCAGATCTATCGGCCGGAAGCGGCAGGCGGGGACAAGGCTCAGGGGTCCGAGCACTCGATAGAGCAGTTGGACCCGAAGACACTAGGATGGACGCAAAGGTACTGAACCCTAGCCTATAAATTGCATGAGCATTTTGTAGTACCATTTTGCAATTGTTTGAATCAGTTCTGCAAATCGATACGGATCAAAAGACGCTGGAAAATTATAGATAAGAAATCATTTTGGTTATGGTAATACAGGACAGAATGACTATTTTAGAATATATGATTGAATCAGATTGACTGTTTTAGAAGATATGATTGAATCTGTGACGGTGAACACTCTGAAAATGATGGAGGATGAAAACTCATATCAATTGGCTGTAACTGTCCACCATTGGTTCAGTGGTGTTGATATTACTAACTGAATCAATTGACTGTAACTGAACCCATGCCTTATTGTTTGTAGATGAATGTTACAACAGATTTATATTGCAAGTAATTAATGCTCGAAGACCTATATGGTGTAGAACTTAATAAGATATATTTCCATTTCATCCGACTGAAGTTTTTTTGATTTCTATGGACTAGAATTAAACCAGTTGACCATGTATGCGTAGCTGTTATCTGTTAAACCAGTTTCACCGTATTGAACTGTCTTCTCTGAATTTTCTGAATATGTACTGGTCATGTTCACCATGTCTCTGGTTTGTTAGAGTGTAAGATGGTCTGTGGTGCGGAATTAAATTTGGTGTTGCTTGAATATGAATTTGTGCAAACTGAAAATCTTGGATATTTGCTGCTTATGGCTGAATACTAAAATTGTGCTCTCTTAGTGAATGGATTTATATTGCCAGTAATTAAATTACATATTACCTGAAGTGCACGTGACAGAAGCTGATTTGTTTGTTTGTTTCGTCAGGGGAAGCCAATCGTTGAGAATACTCGTTCGTGCTAGTGTGAATGCCCAGCCCTCATCAGACTACTGAGGACAAAGGACATTGGCGGGATGAGAGGGATGACTCAGTACAAATGGGGAGGGGATGCTGGCTCGTCGAGCAGCTCAACCCTTTTCAGTGTAGAGGTGCCTCATGGGAGCCTCAGCAGTCTCCCACCCTGCATCGTCATTGAGAAATTCTGAAGAATGCACAAGGGTTTGCAGCGATCCGATCCAGGTACATCCCGCTTGCTTTAATCTGGCTTGAGTTGACCGTGGTGTTGATGTTACTAACTGAACCAATGGTGGTCCAATGCAGGCAGAGGAGGAGTCTGAAGCATCAGTTAACCAGGGAGATGAGCCCGTGATACATGAAAACTCAGGCATCTCCACGGTGTCTCTGCAAGTGTCCATGGTAAGCCAGCGATTGTTAGTGAAGAATCTCATGTACATGCATGTTTACTGTACTAGCATTTTATCAGGTGAGTGGGGATGCTGAACTGCGGAAGGAACAACAGCTCGCCGAGCAGATGATGGAGCAAGGGATTCATGGGTGTCCAGATGGAGAGGAAGGGTTCGGAGAGCATGATCCTGCTGCTAATCAAGTGGAGCTGGAGCAGGAGGAATCCCTGAAGCTGATGTTAACAGCGGATGGCGATGTGGAGGAAAGCAATCGCCACAGCGCCAAACGTGCTAGAAAGAATTTCTGATTAGAAGTGTAGTTCGTTGTTAGTACAGTCAGATTAGGAAAAGATGCCTTTGCCTTGTTGCTGACATGTGTACTCAGTAATTAGTTTGAGTGTGTTGAGTAGATCTCTAGGTTTGTAAGTGGTTCATCGGTGGAGTAGTGAACTCTGTACTGTAATGCAGGGGAGTGCCTGCTGTTGTCAACAAGTATAAATCAACGTGTCTAAGCGAGGCTTATTTGTGTGACATGCATCTCCATTACCAATAACGGCTCCTTTGGTCCAGGTCCCGTCTGGTCTGCCACCGCATTAACTGACGGCGCTTTCTGAGCAGTGGGCCATCTAACTGTTTGGGCAAATAGTCCCGTGAGCATACACCTGACGCTATACTCATCGCAACACTGATCGCGAGAGAAACAAGTGGCACAGATTCCGAGCTCACAGGCGCTCAAGCTCACATGCGTATTTTCGCAATTAGGATGTATACCTGAAGGAGTGAATCTACTAGTTCAGCTGAAAATTGATCTCTATTTGGTTTCTGTTTTTGTGTTTGGTTTTGCCGGCCGCTCGTCCTTCGTATGCTCATCCATCTTGGCTGCTCTGCTTGCCTGCTTCTCCTCTCTAACTCAGGTAAATGGACCGTTTTTTAAGTTGTCTGGGGAACGACTCTTCTTTTACCTGTCTATTCCATAGCATGCCGGTGCACTGACCACTTCATGTCCATTTATTTATTAGGTTCTGTGATCTCTTGTGTTGCTGCGTCCCGATCTTCTGCTTTGTTGCATCTCTGTTCTGTCATCGAGGTTTGCTTGCTTTCTGTCTAGCTAAAATGCATATTTCCTTTCCTGTACGTGTTGTCATGGTGTTTAAATTGCTGATCATTTTAATTTTCTGGATCTGGCACGCCATCGTGTATTGTTCGGCCTCGTCCCGCTTATATGTCATGCTTGTGTGTGAGCAGAATGTGTCCGCTTATTTCAGTCGTTATACATGTTTTGGAGGTCGTGGTGGCGGCGTAGTGCGGTGCGTTTTTTGACGCTTTCATATCTGTGTGAGGTTGCAGAGGACGTGTCTGTACTTGCTGGGGTAGAATTCAAATTGTGAGGGATGGTTGTGCTTATATTTGGTCGCTGCTAGTCGGTTCTTGAGTCCAGCGCATGAAAACCTGCAACTGCTATCAAGCGAACCACAGGTAACTAAACTTCTGATTTGGTGATGTAGACATAGATCTAGCTGATCCCAGTTGCTGGAGTATTTTAGTTCTATTGATTTGTAGCATCTATATTATTAGATATACACTTACGGATGTGCTTCTTTAGTGTGCCTTCTCTCATCTCACAGTAAATTGTTTTGTTGTTCTAAATAATTGCTGCAGGAGGGAGCAGCAGGCATAGAAGAAATCCCAAGCCAATTTCGCTCAGTTGTAGCATCTTTCACTGACAATAAGTCTGCACAGCAGCTTGGTGAGGTTTGTTCTCTACAAAGATTTAAAAACATAAGTCTTTCAGTTGCTCTCTACTCGCTGGTAAAAAAGCAAAGTGAATTCCCTTTATAAATACCCAGCTGAAGAATACCTTAGTTAAATCAATCAATAGTGAGTTGTATTACTAGAGAGTAGAGACGTAAGAAAACGCCCTTAGGTGTGACACTCTACGTGGTTACCTTCTTAGTCCCAGCTATTGACATCATACTGAGATCACACACTGCCAAGCAGAATGTTTGTTTCTATGTACTTCTGGATGCTAATTTACCGTTCTTGATTTTCATGGGGATATTCCTTCATTATTTGGTTACCTGTCAATGCTCGATCCTATTTCCCACCTTGTGCTTTGACTTCTTGCATTTTTTCGTCTAAGTTATTAGGCTACTGCTGCCTGGTTTGCGCATGATGAACCATTGGTTATGATGCACTCGTGGCTGGTCTGCCTTTTTTATGCTTTTTTAGTGACAACATTCAGACTTAATGTTTATTACTTCATTTCAGAGTTTTAAATTAAGACATCGTGGTCAATTTATATGGTTTTCTGAAGTTTCACCTTCCCTTTGTCATATTGGTTTGATCAAATCAATGGGAAGCCGGCATTACTTTGATGTACTGGCTTACAGTCTTATTAAGTGCTCCCTCTTCAAACTAATACAAGACCTTTTAGATCACTACTTACCTTTTAGATCACTAAAATAGTGATCTAAAAGGTCTTACATCTTAGCGCACATTTAACTACTTTATTTGCTGTACTATTGTGGATGTACCGCAGAATAAAGCAGTCCTCCATTTTTCTTCTCTGCAGGCTGATGTTCTTGCTCAGTATAAGCCAACAATGGAGAAACTGACCAAGCTATCTTTCATGATCAGTTACACACCAAGCCTATATTTTTGCTGCTTCTACATGTTGCTATGATGGTAATTCAGCCCATTTTCTTGAACCTGCACTACAACGAGAGATCTGGGCTGCTTCTTTGTGGCTTCCAAACTTGAAATGTTTGTTTGGAAGTTAGTTTAGATTTTTGTTGTGGATTCACAGCTTCTCACATGTACCATCCTCTTAGACCTTTAGATTTCCAAAGAAACTAAATGAAGATATGGTGGTATGGTCTCAATAGTACAACTTAAAGCCTTCCATGCTTTATATTTTCTCTGAAATTTGCTCTCCAAGAATCATGTATCTATGTTAGATCCGGTGAGAAAAGGCGGCTTCCAAGCAGAGGATGTGGGAGTGTTGGCCACATTTGGTTTTCGACTTGAGTGTCTAAATATTCTCACAATACTTGGCTCCCTCTCGGCCTTTGCGCCATTGGCGCAACGAGTCATCTAGTGGAAAGAAAGGGCAGCCAACCCAGCTGGTTCCGCCCCGTCGACAGTAATGCAGGGCGCGAGTTCGATCCCCACACGTCATTTTTTTTTTCCTTGCGGACGCAACGGCGGTGGGGGAAGAAGCGTATTGTGACGATGAATCCATGAAGTCACCATGCGTTGCAACGGGAAACAGATCCTCGCACGCCCCAAGCAGCTCATCCTTTATGCTACTTCTCTTCAACACCATCGCCGAGGGTGTCATGTTGTCCACCTATTCGACGAATGTGATCAATCGCATCCTGCGTTGACTTGTTGTTTCGTGAACTTGTAATCCATTTTTTGTTGCTGATAAGATTTGTGTAAAAATAAAAATGTACAAACTGGACTATTGTCTCATGGAGGGAGAGTTGGTTGCAAATATAGGACTATTCTTTACTCTTACTGAAGTAACAATAAGGTTAAAGATGGCATGCATTACGCAAACCCTCTGCTATATAGCTTAGGTGGGCAGTCCATCGATGAACTTGCTAGTGAATATTGTGTATTAGAAACCTTTCAATCAACTCCTACTGGGAACTATGATAATGTTGATGCATGCATGAAGGAAATCATAAGTATACCAACATTAATCTAGTAAGAAAGGAAATTATCATGACAAATACAATTAAGAAACTGTAATCACTTGTAATATTGATCACCGTCTACAAAGAGCCAAAGCAACTACAACCGAATCCAACAAAAAAAATCAATGGAACAATACCAATGGAAACCCTAGGACAGAAAAATACAGGTTTCAGTGAGTCTAGACAATATTAATTCGATAACTAAAAAACAAACATGATACCCTTGAGGGATATTTATGGACGCAGGAGCAGGGCAACATGTTTTTGGAAAACCTACTAAAACAATGAGACTGAATTAGTGTAAAAACTTGTGAAACCAAATGACAACTTGATGTGAAGAACTTTCTGTCAATACTGTAAAAAGAAAGGGAATGTTATACATCTCTTGTTTTAACTATGCAATAAGGCACACCCCCATGCTTGTCCTAGAAGAGGAACTTCATGTCAGCATATCATGACTAAGAATAATTGCGTGGAATACAAATACTCATAAATATAGTAGGAAAACATTAGTAGTTTTCTTTTTGAAATTGGAATACCTTGCATTCCAAAATTAAGGCTGGCCGACTACATCAGCGGCCACAGCAACGTTTACAACGGATGGGAGGTGAGCCAACCATACATGCTGGTCACCATAAGCACCACTTCTCCCTATAGCTGCCAGCTCATGAGCTGGAACATTACAAGTGCGGGGACAGTGGATAATACTCCATTCACTAATACCCAACTGAAGAAGAAACCTTGTCTCCCGGAAAACAACACCAAGAGGCGACCGATCGAACATTTTTGATTTCATAGCTCGGACCAGACCCAGGCAGTCAGTCTCAAAAACAACCTTACCCATCCCATAGTTTCCAGCCAGCTGGATACCCCTGATAAGGGCGTACGCCTCAGCATGCAAAGCCTCACTCATATAGTCAAGTTTTACCGCAGCGGCAAAAATGACATCTCCTGTATGGTCACGCGCAATGCAGCCCCAGCCTGCAAGCTGATTGGAACCGTCAAAGGCTCCATCAATATTAATCTTCACTGTATCCACCTCTGTCCCTTTCCACACTGGTTTTCTGAACACCTGCTGTTGTTTGCTTTCCGGCTTCATACAGAACTGGCGCCATTCGGCTACATGCCTGGTCATTAGAAATTGAAATTCTTCTACTGACGCCCGGGTCTGTTTATGATTAGCTTTATTCCGCTCAGTCCACCACAGCCATAGTAGAAGAATACACTTTAACTTTTCATCTTCAGGCAGAGAGAACAAGGCTTCTAGCAGCTGACGCGGAGTAGGACATGTAAGGAGCATCAGCCGGAGTTCCTCAAGGCCACAGGCACGCCACATTTTCCTTGCTTCCTTGCATCGTAGAAAGAGATGGTCACCGTATTAGTGTAAACTACTATTGTCTGTGAAGGAATCATTAATGGGCAGTAATTTTTGGCACCACTGCTGCAAGCAGTGCCGTGCAGGCCATGCTAGGAAAGGAAATAACCTATGAGTTCTCTAGTTGTATGTAGAAGGAGGCCATCCATACAAATCAGAATCAATACCTACTTACTCCCTCCGTTCCTAAATATAAGTTTTTTTAGAGATTACAATAGGTGACTACATATGGAGTAAAATGAGTGAATCTACAATCTAAAGTATGTCTATATACATCCATATGTAGTTTGTATTGAAATCTCTAAAAAGACTTATATTTAGGAACGGAGGGAGTACTTAAGAAGCAACGCCTGCATGTGCTAGAAGGTGCATCAGGAGTCTAGGACTATGATTTGGTGCCGCATCTGCCTAGTGCTATGGCCGTCCTAGTTGTGCAAAACAAAATCTTGGAGGAACTCCGGCACCATGTTAGCTGATTGCTTTCCCTCTCTGTATTCCTCAAGTACGCACTTGACGACGATCACTCGTAGACGCGGGTTCGCGCCACACCGGACGTGCCGCACAATCTCTGCGATCGATCATGGTCTCATTGTCTTCCCCTCCTCCCTCTCTTTCCCAATCTTCTTCTGCTCGTTCTCTTCCCTGAACACGACCTCCAGCAGCCAACTGTCCACGACAGCGACCTGCAAGGCTGCAACACATGCACCGACGACACTGGTCGCAACAATGGTGGCGAGAAGAATGATGCCAGCGCGGAGGTGCCTACCACGGTTAGAGCAGCCCCAACGACGACGACGCGGGGTGGCGAGAAGAATGATGCCGGCGCGGCGGCACCCACCACGGTTAGAGCAGCCCCAACGACGACGTGGCGAGAACAATGATGCCGGCGCCCATCACGGTTAGCGACGCAGAGCCGCGGCCTACGTGGAGCTAGGGATTCCCCATACTGACCTGCAGATCACCACAAACCATGATGGAGAAGGAGGCACTCGTCTTGACCTCTTTCACTTACAGATTCTATGCCGCCATGACATTGTACCAAATGTAGCACCCGCACAGTGTCTCCAAGTATACGGCAGCGCCATACCAAGCCAAGTAAGTCGGAAAATCGTGCTATTAATACTGATTTCCTCTTATCATTGTCTGCATGCTGGATGTAAACAAAAAAGAGTCAAATACATCTGTTTTCTTTGGAACTGAAGTAGCACATAAGTGGATGATCACAGAAATCCTACCATAATGTCCAGTGACGGATCTAGGGGGTTTCCATGGGTGCCATGGCACACCCTACAAAACATAAAAACAGTTCATATAGTATATTTAACATTAGTTTTTGAATTATTGCTGAATATACAATAACGTTTAGACCAAATTATACAACTTCATGTAATTTTTCAAAACTCTTACCAATGTACTGATGTTTGGCACCCCCAATACTTTGGTCCTAGGTCCGCCACTGAAAATGTTTCGTTGATGTTACAACAGATGTGCAAATAAGAAGAAAAAATTGGGTGAAGAGTGTGCAAATAAGAGATGAGGGATAGGGCGAGGTACCTGGCCGTCACGTCCACGCAAGAATTCGGCGGCCGCCGCCAGCGTCCCGGTAGCGAGCTTGGGCTGCAGCTACTGGATGGACATATCAATTGCTCGGCAAGGTTGCGCGAGGTACGGTTTGGAAGGCAGCGATTCCTGGGTCCAAGTGATGGGATGTCGCTTGACCTGGAGCGAAGGAGAAGATAGGAGTGGGAAGAGGAGGCGCACGGGTATGTCGACCTGAAGAATGCATCAAACACAGTTATGTGCTGCCTCGTTGATTCCAACATCAGAATAGACACGAGCAGAGCATTACACTTACGTACATTAGACAACTAATGGCTTGACTGAATTATTGACTCCTTTATTTCCACCATTAGATGGGGGTGAAAGTTCTCCATTGGCAGAAATTGGATCTTTTGCCCCACTTTACTTCTTCATTGGATCATTTGCCCCCCCCCCCCAGAGGCTACCGGGTGGGGCCCGGGGCCACTGTCATTGAGACAATTTCAGAGAAGACAGTGTCCATTAGGTATCTGCATGTTGTACTTCAATCAGAGAAGGGGATGACACACAAATAGTTCAATCAAGAAGGAAGAGAGAGGAATGCACCATGAGTGGTTTGCCAAGATTCTGGACCAAGGCTGAGTAGTCTCCACGGCCTCCGCCACAGCATCTGTAGTTCCTCGGTCCTCGGTCCATCGACCTTCTGACCAAAGTTGCTTCTCCAATTCCATCACCTGCGGAACGTAGTTAGATGGTCCTCTGCCCTTCGTCGTCATCGTCGCATGAGGAGTGGTGGGTTGGGCTACCACACCGAAGACATCAGATGGTCGTCCCGTTCCGCCGCGTCCGCCCTCTCATGTCCTCCCCTCACCATCCTGCTGTAGAGGAGAGGGAAGGCGCTGGAGAAGGGGCTTGAGGCCGGTGAGGGAGGAGGTGGCACAGACGCGGCGCCGGTGGCCTTGGGGGAGGCGACGGTGGTGGTCAGCGAGAGGAGCGCCGAAGGGCTGCGGGATCGATGGTGGGTTGTGGGTGGGTGCGGCGCGACGGGGAAAGAAAGGATCGAGGGAGAGAGGAGCACCGTACGCGACCTGCGGGATCGAGGGATCGAGTCGAGGGAGATGGGGATCGACTCGCTAGGTCTTTTATCTACTTATACGGGTGGCAATGGGTAAATATTAGCCGCCACCGCCCGACTGTGCTTCGAGCCGCCGCCGCCTGACTGCTCTCTCCCAGCCTCCCAGGTAAGAGCCTCTCTCGATTCGATGTACGAAGCCCAAGTCGAGGGAGATCGACGAAAGAATAGGAAGGAGGCCGAGTCTGCTGCGGCAACGCATCGTTTGTCAGATTTCATGTTTGCGTGTTTTCGGGAGATTGGATGGATGACGCCTGTGACCCGGCACCGCATGCATAGTCATGGTTCCCTGAATTAGTACCACCTCATAGTCATGGTTCCCTGAATTAGTACCACCTCGTCTATATGTTTTAAATTCAAAGTGAAAGCGTAAACTTACGGGAGGAAGCGTATTGTGACGGTGAACCCGACAAAGTCAATCCGTGCTTTATTATTAGGGAAAGATTATATATACATACATATATATATATATATATATATATATATATATATATATATAATATACTAACAAAAAAGCCCGTGCGTCGCAACGGGGTAACAAAAATTATTATATTTCGCCACTTATCACAATTGCTCCGTCCCCTCATTGTCATCAACCTATTCATCCTTTCGCCCTTTTGCAAGTTTTATTATGTACACTAGATTGTGGTTTTCATCATCATACCGAGCAAATGCCAGTTAGAAAGGAGAGGTGGAGGTCAAGGGCTACTTTGAGGGCCATCTTAATGACTGAAGCCTCGATCTGTTTTACTCTGAGTGCCTTACTCGAATGAATGCGATGTAAAAAATTAGTCCATTGAAAGAATTTTTCAGGTATGCATGTATATATATTTAAAATTTATACACATTTTTTCTCAGGAAATTTTCATATATATAACATGTTATATTTTGAGTTAGTGTCTGATAGTTAAATATTTTGAAGAGTATTTTAATCTATCAGAACGCAATGCCTTCGACGTGGTTGATCCCATGATGATGATCTCGATTACTCCGCGCGCAGCTGACATTGAACCACGCCATCACAAGTCAATGTCTAATATTTTTAAAACTAATCTCCTCAAGTTGGACGTGACAGTCGCCCTTCCCGTTCTACGGCTTACACCTAGTCCATACGTCGTCCCTCATACACCCATTCACTTTTAAATTGTACATGTTGTTTTTCAAAATGCATCAACCTTCCATTTAAAACACATAAAGACTTTTTAAATCACATGGACCTTTTTAAAGAGCATAAATATTTTTTAAATTACGGATATTTGTATGTATGTGAACACTTTTTAGAATTACATGAACATTTTTTGAGAAAGGGTGAACATTTTTCAATTTATATGAACATTATTTTAATACGTGAAAACTTTTCTTAAAACCACACTAACAATTTTAAATGCATGAACGATTTTAAAAAATTATATAACATTTTCAATAGGCATATAAACACATTTTAAATGTGTCACTCATATTAATTGGATTTCGAGTGTGATCAGATTACACGCACGTGCCCAAGTTTATTCTCAAAGATTTAGTCATCTTTCTGCTGAAAGCGTCTCACCAAGAGTAGCAGGTTGATTTGGCTCATAATTCTGGTCGAGCCGTTTCATCGGGACACATGCAGCGTCGCATTTTGATTGGACATGCATGCGCATGCCCGGCAGGCACCCCATGCTTCTTTCCGAGGCTGAGTTAATTTCCTCGTTTCTCTTAAGCGAACCCTCTTTTTATTTATTGATGCCATGGCTTGTTGATTGTGGCAACTCACGTGTATATAAATAGGTGTGATTTGATGTCAAAAAGCAATGTGGGACTATGACTTAGAATACTGGCCTTTTTTTGCACAAAGAAAAATAGCTTAGTTGGTGGCATCCTTAAAAGTTGTTACATCAGCACATCAGGACCAGTTGGCCCATAACACACTGGCGAGGCCCAGTTTGGCGACAGACGTACGAAAATTATCCGGGCTGCTCCTGCTATAGTGGCGACCGATCGACGATGTACGTACGAGAAGCGCTAGCTAGCTGTTGATGTATACAGGACCAGCTGGCCCATATAACTTTATTTAAAAAATAGGCCCATATTACGTGGATTTAGGCCCAGCTGGGCGACGCAGCAGGGATGACGATTCAAACACCAGAGCTAGTTGGGGACGTAGTAAGATTAATACCACCTTGTCAGATAGAAAAAGATAGATGAGACGGACGGACAAAAAAACTGAAAGCGTAAACTCACGGGAAGAAGCGTATTGCGACGGTGAACCCGACAAAGTCAATCCGTGCTTTATTATTAGGGAAAGATTATAGCAAATGTGCCCGTGCATTGCAACGGGAGAAAACAAATACTTATATGTTGTCACTTCTCTTTGCCCCAACCCACTATGTCATCATATGACACATGTACATTACCTTGGCATTATGATCTTCATCTGTATATGCAGTGCAGCTATATATAGTTACCATCATCAACCACATATGCCAAATTTAAATGATTTGAAGATTTTGAAACTAAATCAATGAAGGTTAACCAGCCTTGCTACAACAACAATCTCAACTGAACAACATTCTACAATCCTATCTAGATGGAATACCGGTTCACATTTTCTTTCCACAAAATTTTGATCGATGATCTGTCGATTAACAGATTCAGCCGGAAAAAAATACATGGTTAACATGTAAAATGCAGCTAGGCGATTTCAATAGAATAATAAAGAAAAAAAATCATGTCATCTCCAGCTGCATACCAAACTTCACTATCGACAACTAATGCCACGGTATATGGGTCATGGCCTGACAATATCCTCTAGCTGCAAGGTCTTGTCCTTCCTCCGCTAGATATCATCCTTTAAATCTAAAGAATTAAAATACTACAGCAGTAACTAACACATCAGCTCTCGGGTATGAATTGTTAAAAATAGGGGCTGCCTTACTCTGCAATATACATGCATAACAACCAAAATGATACATGAGAACATTTGATTTTGTATAACATTGCTCGTAATCATCCATATAAACCTACTACAAAAATAGTTTTCAATACACATACCTGAATATATGACATGCCTATCATGGCCTCCATTGCAATGTAAACACACAAACATCAAATTATCAATAAAGCAAGCTCCTCACATTCAACCTGACAGAAATAAATGAAAGCAAATCATCCATGAATTTGCATTGAAATCTAGAGGATATTTGAGTAGTATCGAAAGTGTAAGTGAACTTGTATATGTGCGAACCTGTGGCAATTAAACTACAGTACATCATTTTTCTCCTCCCTAGTTATCCACAAAAGGTTTGATCTCTGTCAACCGTGACTATCAAGGGTCCAGTGAACCTGTGTACATCTGTAACACCATATATTGGCTCGGGTGAATACTTAGTGGTCTCTGCAGTAAAGAAAGCACAAGAAAATATATAATAATTTTCCATTACCAGAGAAATAACTAAATTGTTCAGAAGCTTCAGGCAATAATGAATAGCAAGTACTTAGATAATACTCTGCAAGCTTTAGGCAATGAATTAGTGCTGAAATTGAAAATATATAAGAGAGAAATAACTGAAAATTGTTCAGAAGCTTCAGGTAATCCATAACCGAAGTGAGCAGCATCAGCACATGGAGCGCCTAGTTTGGCGATGACGACAACAGGGGCATAAGTATTCTTGTGATTCGATACGATCATGTAAAACATATACCTTGAGAATCCTTATGTAGGTCTTAAAGTATTGTCCCTTTCTTTTAATTTTAATCGCCAGGTAATTAATCAGGAGGAGAAAAACCAACCAGAATATATACTGGATTGAAAAGTTGAACTGCTGGTGAAATCCACACCAAGATATGTAGTAACAACCTGTCAGTACCAGGGCAATATTCGTTGGAGAAGATACAAACTGAGTTGCAAGCATAGCATATTTCTGCTTATCCTTGGATTCTTTGGTTCAGAATTGAGGTCATGGCTTTCCTTACACCACGGCAGCGTTAAACTCTAGATATCTTCAGCCAACCAGAGAGTGAAAGCTCAACTCTTCTTTGTTTACCTGGGCCCAAGATATGCTTACCAAAATGCTGCTCGATGAAAGGCTAGGCAGATGCAAATGAGGGTTATAGTACATTATCAACAATTAACTGCTACAGTTTATTTAAGATCTGGGAACCTGATATTCTGATATGTTCACTGGGAGAATCTACATTACAGTGTACGCTAATATCTTCAGACCATGTTTCTTCAATTTGCTAGTCTCGTTGACATGATCTGCGAAACAATCCCACAGACACATACCGGCAATGCAAAGTTCGCAGCCGGTGCTGCTGGTGGCCCCCGAAGTAGCAAAAGAATCACCAACCGATGGTAACAATATGTAAGTTGCGACTGGTATATTCTCATCGGCAGGCTTGGCAGCGGCATCTCGAACTGTAGTGGGTGGACACCTTGACTGATGGATGGACTCGGGATGCACTCGTGATGCCCGCAACAGAGCCCAACAGCCATGACGCGCTCCATCCCCTGCCCGTCGACTCCCGTCCAATAGCCTCAAGGCTGGCTCCTTTGCCGAACGACTCCAAGACCCACTACAGCATGTCAATGATTTCCTCCCATCAAATTCTTCTTGATCCATCGAACCCAACCAAGCCTCAGGGCACCATGTCCCCGTCCATGGAAGAGAGGAGAACTTGCAGCTGATTTCGAGGAGGAGTTGTCTCGATCCCGACTGGAAGTCGTTCTCCTTGTCTCCTTCAGCATAGGGGTCATCGGCAGGACAATGACATGAGCGTGTACGCATATGAAGCGTGTCGTTGGAGAAGCAGGCGGCGATTCCGGTGGAGGAGTCATCGATGCCTGCGAGTCTTTCGCCCTTCGCCACTTTCCTCTCGATCCTGATCTGATTTTTCCTGACTTCATGCTTGGTACCCGTGAGTTCGTGGCCTCTCTATCCCGATCTGATTTTCCTGTCGATTGGCCAACAACCTCGATGCCGATCAAGCGGCAACATGAGGACCAGCGGCGGCGTAACGAAGGGGATCAATGAGGTGAGGAGCAACGGCATTGACGACTTTGTGCTTGGTCCCCGTGACCTCTCCCTCTCGATCTAATAACGAATCGAATAGTTTCTTTTCCTCGATCTGGTACGCTTTGAAGAGAAGGAATTGTGCCCTTGAAGAAGGAGATCGGGTGAGATCAAAGAAGGTGAAGGAGTCCAGGTCTGCTGCAGAGCTGCTGTCGAGGAAGAAAGAGATCGATGCAAGAAGACGAAAGAGACCGGGTGTAATGCGGCCACACATTGCGCTTTCTTTCTTTTTTTGAGGGAAGGAAAGCCCAGCCCAATTATGTATTTGTGTACACAATCGACGGGCCAATCATTAGAACGCAAAATAAAGAAAACAACTATGGTTGAATTACCGAGACAGAAATTTAGTACCACCTCGAATATGTTTTAAATTCAAACTGAAAGCGTAAAATCACGGAAAGAAGCGTATTGTGACGGTGAACCCGACAAAGTCGATCCGTGCTTTATTATTAGGGAGAGACTAGCAAAAGGGACCGTGCGTTGCAACGGGGTTCAAATCAAGCTACTGAGATCATATAATGTATAGCCCACCTTGTTTATTTAAAATCAAATAAAACTGACCACTGGTTGCACTTAACAATTATTCATGCTAATATAATACATTTAGTTGATGGCTTACGTGAGACAAGCTTTAGAGACAACAGTTTATTCCAAAAATCTTAGTTTAAATTTAGCATTTGAAACTTCCATTATTCGTCGCATAAATACAAATTGTGACTCTGTTTTTGTTTGGGATTTTCATTTTAGACCAACAATACATTAACCATTAAATTAGAAATTGTTCTTCTGAAATTAGTATGACATGTGACTGCTCCAGCAGAATACATAAACCAATTTAATTTAAATAACACAACAAACAATTACAAAAAAAGGTGGGCTGCTTAGCCATGTAATCTACGATCTGCCTTGAGCTGTACTGCAACATGCCCGTGCGTTGCAACGGGAAAAATAAAATCATTGGCGTAATAATAATTGTTTAAGACACTCCATGGGTACATGTCCATCACTTCAATATGGTGAAGCACTAATAGCATAAGCAGTGAAAGCTTAATTTACAATTCAACTTTAATAGTGCCAAAAATAGTTACTAAGACATGCATTATTTCATACATAGATTTATAGCTATAGTGTATCTACTGCTAGTGTCGATTTTTAGCATGTTAATTGTAGTCTTTGTGCACAAAATAAGAGAGTTTTTTACTATACAAAATCTCATTGATGACATTTACAACAAAATTTCTGCATTTTCAAACCTTATTTTTGCTGGTACAATTTTAAATTGAGGAAATCTAAGGAGGCTAATAATTAATTTAGGTTACCTCAAATTCATTCTTTTTCTTAGAGATATTGAAAATTTATTTTATCATTGTGAGTTTATTTAATTTTCTGACACAAAGTCTATTTTTTACATGCTCTTGGTTGGTCATTGTATCCGAAATAGGATTATCTTTGTGGCAAAACAAAGACTCATGTGTATAGTTAGTTTTTTCATTAAGAGCAAGAGCGTCCTGTGCGTACGTGTACATCTACATTTTTTCTTCCCGCAAAAAAAAAGTACATCTACATTTTTTTGGGGTCGCGCTCATGCAGCTATAGCGGCAGTCTTCATCAGGTACCATGAAGATTGTCTTCGTCAGGGAAGACCCAATCCAATCCACCTCCACGTCTCAACAGCGCATCGACCGCATGCCACAGCTCCCGCGTCCCGCACCGCCGGCTAGCAGCGCCTGCCGCGCCCTTGCGTCAGGTTGCAAGATGGACGGGTCATCCCGCCGCTCCGCCGTCAAACAAAAACCCGCAAAGCTGCCACAGGGCTGACTGCATCATCACAAACGGGTTCAAGCGGACACGCCGCATTGTCCGGCGGGCGTCGCAACATTCCGCGTATGCTCCGTCCAATGAAAATACAGAGTAACTCGTACTACCAGCCTACTCTCTCTGATCGGGAGAATCCACAAGCAGCTATCAAGCAAACTCTTCGTCACCGATTCAACGATTCAACTTGATTGCATGGAGTTAAACCGTATACAACGCTGGCCGTCGATGTCTTGTCAGGCGTCAGTACATCCCCTGTCCATCCTCAACAGGATCACATACCACTACCAGATTCAGATGGCCACCATGTACGCCTTCGCCGACGCCGGCTCCGCCGCCATCGAGAAGGGCCGCGCGGCTGTGCTCGCACAGTACTGCGCCTTTGCAGGCCAGCTCCTCAAGTGTCCCGGCAACGTGCCGGTGTGGGGTCCTAAACGACTGCAGCGTGCGTGCGCTCTTCCAGTCCTCAGTACGTGCCCAACCGCAAAGTCTGCGGCTGTCCGCGACATGGAAAGAGAGAAGCTGGTGGCGGACTGTGCTGCTGGTACCTGAGTTCCTCTGCTCTGTGTTGTGTTCGTCGCCAACAGCACCAACGTCCAGCACCCCGCCGACCGACGAACCCCGCCATCCGCCGCGTCCGGAGCTGGCCTCCACTCTGGATCTGTCGTCCCCATCAACACAAGCCACCGCACCCTCCTGATCGCCAGTCCCGATGTGCAGCCGCCGCCGACATAGTCTACCTCGATCATCGCCCCGGCCCCTCCCTGCCTGCCTCTATGTGGTGTGTTCATCGCCGGCAGCACGAGCACCCTGCCGGCTGCCGACCGTCGAATCCCGCCATCCGCCGCGTCTGGATTGTCCCCTCCTTGCCTCTATGTTATCTTTTTCTTTCTTTTTGAGTGGGATTTATCGGGTCTCTCTTGGCTGATTTTATTTAAAGAAGCGATATGGGACTAATAGAAATCGAATCTCATGCTATCATAGTACCGTGCGGCTGGCTACTTCCCCATAGATGGAAGCCGAGGTTGGGAGTTTGATTCACAAGTGGATTAGATTAGTTTTCATTCTTTTTCCGCCCTGACGGTGGCAGGAGCCGGCCATCAAGAATCGTTTTTCCATCTTGACGATGTGGCCGAGGCAGCGTGCGGAACATCAGGTCGAGGCCCAGCCTGTTGGGCGCGTAGCGGCCTTCGGACTAAATTTTCTTAGACGATGGATAAAAATTCCATAAAATTAGTACCACCTCGTTTATATTACGATTTTGTCTATACAAATCGTAAAAGCGTATTATGACATGAGAAGAAAGCGTATTATGACGGTGAACCCGACATAAAATTAGTACCACCTCGTTTATATTACGATTTTGTCTATACAAATCGTAAAAGTGTATTATGACGATGAACCCGACAAAATCAATCCGTACTTTATTATTAGGGATAGATTAGGGAAAGAAAAAAAAATTAGGAAAAGATATTCATCTATTTATACCTCTATCTTTTTCGCTAATAATAAAGTACGGATTGACTCCGTGGGTTCACCGTCACAATATGCTTCTTCCCGTGAATTTACGCTTTCAGTTTTTTTCATCTATATTATTTTGTATATCCAAGGTAATACTATTCATCCAAAAACGTTTAATTTCAGAATTTTATCCGTTCACGTGTGGGCCGCTTGCCCTGTCCGCTTCGCTGGTCCGACTCCCTCGCTGTCATCGGCTCGTGTTATTAAGGGGCTGTTTGATTTGTGACTAACTTTGCCAAAAATTGCCACACCTAAACTTAAGCAAGTTTGACCAACTTAGGTGAGTGTTTGGTTCAAGCCACACTTGGGCCCCACATGACGTCCACATAAAAAGTGTGGCAAGATTCCCTTAGGCTTACCAACTTGTGGCTCTCATTTTGATGAACTAACCTTAGGCAAACTTGATAAAAATGTGTGGCAAAGTGGGGCAATGCTAACCAAACAGCAAAAAAAAAAAAACGTTTCGCTGTTTACTCCTCGCCCCCATCTCCTTCTTTGACCCACACACGAACAAGCTAGGGTTGGACCCGCCGCCCCTCCGGCCTGCACGCCGGAGCTCTGGCCTTCGCCGCCGCCGCCGCCGCCGCCGATCTTCTTCTCCGGCCATCCGCCAACCTCCTATTCTCCTTCCCCTCCCCAACCCGCACCCTCCTCAATCTCCAACCTCCTACACCTGTGTCGTGCTTCTCTGCTTTGGATCGAGTTGGCCCGATCGACCCCATCGCCGATGCCAAGGTCGCCGGTCCATCGTCCTGCTCCACTCGTGTGCGCCCTCGACGCAGACGCTCCCTGATCCTTTTTGCCGCCGCCGCCGCCGTCGGCCTCCGTCACCACGCGCCCCCTTTGAGCACACTGGATGCAATCTCGCATGGCGCCGTCATCCGCACTGTCTAACACCACCTAAGGATACAGAATGGCGGATCAACGTACAATAATTTTGATCTGGCAAGATACATGCTGCCCGCTCATCTCCCAGTGTTGGCGTTGGTAAGCATCAAAATCACTATGTACTGGTACTAATTAAACTATATCTTCCAGGTGTTTGATGAAATGCCCAACCACACCAACAACGCGAATTTAGATATACATGGTGGAATCAACGAGGTAGCATGACCTTCAGCCTTCTACAAGAGGTCAACTCAGTTCAAATCATTTAGCTATGTGCAGTACTATTGCCAATCGTCTGTTTAGATGATTTTTACATCAAAATGGTGATTTTATACTATTTTTGTATGTGGTTACAGTGATGGATAAGATAAGTAAACATGTATTTCAAATCGCCATCAAGCACATCAGTCCTTTGAATGTTAAGCACATCAAATGTTTTCAGTTCGTGCATCAGTTACAATCAAGCCAGAAACATTATGTGTTCTATTTTTGTAGATCAGAGTCCTAGAAGTGGCCAGTTTATAACATTCCCCCAGTACCTTTGTTCTGCATATATTTCTCAAACTAATTCTGCCATCGATTAGGAGTGACATAACCATGACATTGCCAAGCTTTGTCTTCCATGCTCGGGTCGATGACACCTGAAATTCTTAGGAGTTCTTTCGAATCGAAACAGCAGAAGATAAGCTTGTGGTGACATTGTGAAGTTTTGGCATTGGACCGTTTGAAAATTTAGACTGGCAGAGAGCTAGAGACCCTGGTGCTCTGAAGGATGTTAAATTTGAGAACACAAATTATTGTTGTTAAATAATCTTTGCTTCCTTCATTTGGAAAAGTTAGCGTTGTTGGGAGTTTGATGTTGCGGTAGGCCTCGGCAGTGGCAAGCTGGGAGCCGGCGAGGTAGGCGACATCGTCGACGACGGCCGTCATGGCCTCCACCTGTGCCCTCTTGCAGGTGGACTGCTGGTCATTGATGCGGCGAGTCAGGCTCTTGCAGCAAAATCTATGATATTCTCTGGATGAGCTGCAGGTAGGCCAAGCTGTTGACGAGGATCCGACGGCGACCACCAAGGTATGCCCTCCTCTCCTTGCCCTTGGGCTGGCATCTCTAATCAGGTTGTAATCTGCTGGTGTAGTGTTGCTCTGCTTTGATTTGGGAATTCCTATGGGATCTATTTTTGATTGGCCAGAGCTGGTTTGTTTGCTGCCTTTGGTTTAACATGATGCTATAATGCACTAAGGAGAGATATGTTATTCCAGTACAAGTGGCCGGTCAGTTAATTTGAGGATTTTTTTTCCTTTTGTTCTTCAGGCCTATAGTGTGTGGTTTCAGTCCGACAGTTAAAACTTGCATTGGCTTGTTAAAACTTCACGTGAATCAGTAGGGGAGGATGATCGCATATGGAAAATACTGCTCCATGGTACTAAAATCTGTTATAGGTGTAGGAAGTCAATGCTAGGACCTCTTGGGATGTGCTCATGCATGCTTGGTCTGAACCTTTTCTTTTCAATCAATTGATGAACCGATGACATCAGATTATGCTGTATGTGTACTCCACTACGTATGGATAGCCCGCTCGTCGTATCTCGACAGAGTGAAAACAACTTTGATCGATGGAGATGGATTTCTTTCCTGTTGGTCCAATTGTATTTTCAGGTTGTTCTTTCAGGTCCGTTTTCTCTCTAGCTTCTTGATGTTTTCCTTCTCCGGTGTAATTTAGTTGCCATTTGTAATAGTCAAATTTTCATGTCAAATATGACTTGAAGATTTTCTATGCGAATTGACATGTCATTTATTTTCTAATTAACCTATTGTTGATGGTGTCTGATCTCCTTTCTGACATATTCCAAGAATAAGTTCTCATGTTCAGTAAATGCAATTTGGTTGATTATTTTGAATTATTGCATTAGGTTAATAGGATTTAATTGTACTTAAATTTTGTTTTGCACAGGTATACAAACAACAGTGTAACAACTCTAGGAATCTACATCTTAATACAGCCCTATTTTCGGGGATTCAAATCTCCAGGCTGAAATCAACAAGCCCACATAATCTTCAGCCTTCCACAATTATGTTATGCTTCATGTTCTATGATCAGGTTGTAATCTGCTGGTGCGGTGCTGCCCTGCTTTGATTTGGGGATTCATCTGGGATCTAATTTTGACCGAACAAAGCTGGTTTGTTGGCTGCCGGCTGGTGTCACCTGATGGTATTGTGCTACGGAGAGAGATGTTTTTCCAGCAATAGAAGTGGCCAGTTAATTAAGTTGAGGATTTGTGCCATCTCTTCTTCAGGCCTGTAGCTTGTGGTTTCAGTCTGATAGTTAAAGTCACATTGTCTTGCAACATCAAGTGACTGCTGTGTTAACTGTTTGTGGTTTCAGTCGGATAGTTAAAGTTGCATTTTCAGTCGGACACATGTTTGTTGTTTTGCCTGCTTTTTTCTTGACTGCGCACTCTCGCCGTTCGTCGTCGTGCAATGTTGAAGTTATTCATGCGGTGGGGTGGATGAAAGTGAGTACCAGACTAGCACTTTGGTTGTCCCTCTTTGGTGATAAAAAGCTTTGACTGAATATTGAATCAATAATGTTTCTTTTCAGCAATCCTTCTGCTATTGCCACTGCTTCCGTTCATCAAGATATTTGTCCATGCATATCTTCTTGATGAACAGACATAAAACCTTGGATGCCCATAAATATGTTAGGTACTCACCTGTGTTTACTGAACATATATGTACTTACGTTTTTTTTTACTTTTATATGCTTCAACTCCAGCTAACAATCTGCTGATAAGAAGCGGTCCCAACAGATTTTATGCATTCAAAAATAATTCTAACTTCATCAAACGAATTAGAGGACCGACCGTAGGTTTCATGTACGTGTGAATCAGTAGACAACTCTCATTGTTTTTCTATATACTAGATGACCTGGTGCGCCAAATGGCGCAGAGACCCATTTGAAACCATGTATGGGTTGAAAAAATTTGCATTTGTTAGTAATTTTATGTTTTAAAAACACCTAGGATAACATGGCTAACCCTTTTATAAAAAAATAAAAATGGCTTATCTTTCAAAATATATACTTAAGCATGCATAATTTTTTATGTTATTTGAGTAACATGAAGGCAAATTTTTTAATTTTAATTCAAACCATGAAATAAATGCAAAAAATTGCTTAACATAAGGATGCAACAAAATAGATCATCAAGAGGTCCAAATAGTTGAGCCTGCAATTAGAAGTCCGAGTAGGTGTAAACTTGCATTCAAAAAAAGGGTAGCTATAAACATAGCCAAATGGCACGAAGACCAATTTAAACCAGGAACTAAAACCAATTATTTTGCTTAATTTAGGAGCATTTGATGTTGACTTAAAGTTGTTTGCGAAGAGGTGTATGCTATTGCAGGTCTGCAGCAACACTGAATCTTTTCCAATGGTAAAAAAGAGAAAAAAAATCTTAATCATGGAAGATTGTTTTCAAATAGATGATGACACAAAATCAACAAAAATGTATTTTCGTGTGAACAGAAGGCTGAAAGGTTTTCATCTTATTCATATGTCCCTTGTTTCATTGGTCACTGGCGTGCATGTTGTTGTCCTGTGATGTGTCAAACAATGATCCCTTCCACCTGCACTTCCCCTTGCACTTGTTTGTCCAAGTAACAGGAGAATTATCTGCTACAGGGACAAAAAGATTAACACCTTTTCCTGACTACGTATATATTTGACATGTGTCAACATCAAAGTAAACAATTCATGATTTGCATTGGTGCAAACATAGATAAAATAAAACTCCACACTCAACATGGCTTAGTTTCAAACTATTAAATCAATAATATATACACAATTCTGATCCCATTCACATATTTTTGTAAGAGCCACACCATAATTCAATCACATTTACATTTCTCGCTCTGATTACATTACTATAGAACAAAGGGGACAACTCATAGGGATAATAATATCGATACGACTATAGGAAAATAAATTAACACATATAGATATGACCACGGACAAAGCAAACTTTGGTACATAATTTATCATAACATCTTAATGCTTGTAGCTCTCAAGTGTGAACAAAAGAAAACATATGATCCATAAAACATTGTTAACCATTACTCCACTTCAAGGTCCAGGATAAGGTTGCTTCTTGCCGATGACTCCTTGGCCTCTCCTTCGATTGACAGGATGCTGAAGCTACACCATCGCCGATGGCCCCTTGGCTTCTCTTATCCGATTGGTAGGCTGCTGCAGCTACCAACCAAATACATCCACAAGGTTTGTATGCAGCTCCCACAAGGACCTAGGCACGCACAAATGGCCAGCATAGTTAGCATCAATTAACAGGGGCCAAAATAAGCAGACATGCCACACACAAAAAGAATCAAACGACAGTTTATCATTGGAACAGAGACATAGAAGAGAGCCGAAAATACCCCATGGTTTTGTTGATGGAGGATGATAACAGCAATCTAGATGCTGCCTGGATCTCTAGATGGAGAATGGCGACAAAAAACACATGTGAGCAACCAAAAGAAAGAGAACATCGTAACTAAAATCAAAATAAGGGTGCAAACATAAAAACAATTCAAATAAAGTAGCATGGATCCTATATCAGATATTTCCCAAGGCAAACCATATTTCAGTATCCCAAAGAGAACGATTAGAAATGTGTCATCACAAGTAAAATCACAAGAAAATTGCTCAGTGGATGCATGGCAGCATACTATCAGCAAACATACCCAGCAGCCTGAGATTAATACTCGCAATTCGAGAGTTTCCATGAGAGTTGTGAATTTATACAAACAGAAAGGTATATAGGACTTGATACTAACTTAGAATCACAAGATTCAACCGATTTTGTAAAGGAAATGGCAAAGAACCATGACCTATCATCACCTGAGGGTTCTTCCCATAAGTAGAACAACGTTCATGCTTAGCATGCTTATTTCAGAAAGCTATCTCCGCTAGTAGTTGGTAGTAAGTTAAGAACCAATAGGCTGCATTAAAGATACTTAAAAAAAGGCACGCGTTAGGTGTTTTAATCTTGGATAAAAATGGTAGTACGAACAATAATAATGGAGATAATCATCTTTCATATACAGGTACATTCAGAACACATACAATATAGTGGGATAGAAATATTGAGAGAAACAACAGCAGCAAAGGCAAACTACATCTATGACCATGAGCCATAGTAGGGAAACCCATCAGGAAAATATATTAATGCAGACATGTAGTTAATTAACTTATAGAGCATATCTTCTCAATCTGTGATTGAATATCGTAATACTTGATCCTTTCTTCTGTCTTGCATTTCAGATCGTCAAGCACAGGAACAACAGCGGCAACTTGTTCCTTGAGCGACACGTAGCTCTTGTCTTTATGCGCAAGTGCCGAGAAATTGACAAAAGCATCCTAGTAAAAAGATTAAAGTAAGGTTGTATTGCCTAGAGGTTTAGTACAAGCCAGTAGCTACCTTTTTGACACAAAAAAAAACAATCAGGCATCGCCAAGCCCTATTTAGTAGCAATCCACAATTTGAATCGTGCATGTTACCAACAACAGCCAGATTCCATCATCTCGAGGGAGCCAAACAACCACTCAGGAAGTGAACATACAACCAACCCAATTAGTGAATCATCATGACGATGATTAGCATGCATACCTTGAGATACAACTTGTGCTCCCCTAGAGTAGCCACTAACATATCAACCTCAGCTTCTTTAGTGGCCACAGACTGCTGCTGCTTGACCCTGGTCTGATTGGCATCGTCCACCTTCCTGCAGTACACCTCCAAGTATTCCATTTTCTATCTCTAAAATTCTGACAAGACCTTGCTCTTCTGACCCTCGCTTTCCCCTACTCTGCCCAAATTTGCTGAGTGACAGAAACAAGAGGGCATGAGTAATCAACGAGGTTTCGTGTTTTACCTACATGTACACCAACAATATAGGCTCACCTTGTTCTTCAGTCTTCCTCTTGTCTTCTTCATTCGATCTGCACACATCTTATAGAAAAAACATAAATTGAGAAATCAAAATCAGATTATCAAAGAACCAGCCGAATCAAGCGGCAAGAAAATAGAGGAGAAAGATAGATGTGCAGCTAAGATTGGGGATGGGGCACGGCGACGGGAAAGCAGCGACAGGCAGTGATGGCCTGTTAAATTCCACCATCACCTGACCACTCCTTCCTCGCATCTCCCCTCCACACCCTCCCCTGCTCCTCCACACCGACCATGAATCCCGGGCCCGATCCAGAAGTGCCGCTTGCGGGGAAGAGAGAAAGAAGCAGAGAGATGGTTCCTTCTTGCCGCTGTCCAGCGCTTCCACACGAGCCGGTGGTGAGGCCTGCGGCTGGCCGGCGTCACCCCTCCCTCCTCGATCTCTCATCCTCGCCGTCGTCGATCCGCTCCTCAAGGGCGGCGCGAAGGACTCTGGGCGGGGCGGAGAGAGCGGGGATGGGGAGGCGGTGGCCGTCGTCGATCCGCTCCTCAAGGGCGGCGCGAAGGACTCTGGGCGGGGCGGAGAGAGCGGGGATGGGGAGGCGGTGGCTGCACGGGGAAGCGTGGGGGTGGAGAGCGGGGAAGGAGGGACGCGGGGCTCGAGGTTTCAGCAGACGCGACCCACCCACGTCGCCCACGACCGTCGCGGTCAATCGTTTTTCACCGAAGACAGACGACACGTACATACGGGACACACACTGCAAGATGGGTCCGCGGGCAAAGGAGCCCCACCTGTCATCGACTAAAGCACGAGAGCAGAATGTTAGCGAATGGCTGGATATTCGACAGCACGGTAAAAAAAGTGCCAGCGAGATAGATCGTGCGGGCGAGATAGATCGTGCGGGCGGGATCGAACTGAAAGCGCTATGGCACTCGTTGGGCGGGTTGTATAGCTGGGTTTATATGTTCAATGTGCCAAAGAAGAACTATACAACACAAAGCAAACCAATATACTTTGCATCTATGTTTGGACGTTTGCTGAAGTTGCATTCAACAAAGAAGATAATTGTGGGGAATTTTTGCAGGTAACATCCATCCACGGATATTCTCAGTCTCTTGCTTGGAGAACCTTTTTTTGCCCCATTGCTTGCATGTAAACATCAACCTCAAATTGTACGTAGTCATATTATCAGAATTGGAACAGAAAAAAGGGTGTACAGTAAAGTTGGTGTTACTTGAGAACTTAACTAGTGGTTGGGGCGTCACCCTGTGGCGCCGCTTGAGAGGAAATTGTGCTCACGTTTTCATTTTAAAAAATAGACCGAGTTCTTACCTCCATGTAGAAAAACATTAAAAAAATCTCCACCTCCATCTAGAAAAAGAAGTAAAAAAGAAAAGAAAATATCATCAACGCAACCTATTAGCAAGCGCCACTTTGTGTAGCCCTTCAGTTAAAAAAATATGTGGGGTCATCACCTCCATCTAAAAAGAAAAAAACATTTTAAAAAATTCCTCACTTCCATAATATTCCAAAAGCTTTTACACAATGGCCAACCTGCTTACCTGCTTGCGCCACATGGCATAGCTGGTGGTCGTCCTTCATGCGTAGCTTAATGGGTCTAGAATACCTTGTGTGACTAGAAAACATAGGTGCCAACCATACACAAAGAGTAGTATTTCGTATCAGTTATCAATTATCACCGATCACAGAAGAAATTAACATTTATTTAATGACACTGATTCAGTCTAATTATATGAGGACCAATAGAGGTTATTTTGTATGAGGAAGGTAGTATCTAGAAGAACTAATAACATGTTTCTCGCAAAAAAAAACTAATACCATGTACCATGGAACTTCAAAGCCTAATATGTCATATCAGCATTTTATGCTTTCTGCACATGATAAAGCCAGCGAGAAGAACAATATGGAACACATGAAAGCAGCAACATGCATGTAAGTGATGAAGCCCATCGGAGCAGCAAAAGACATACGAACTAAAACGTCGACACATGTCGATCCGGAGCACAACCTGAGAAATTGAAAAGCATCATACTGGGATTAAGATAAATCAGGGGAGGTGCAGAGGCTGGTTCCCAAATGAGGAGGTGAGCAGGCGTTCATGTTTGATGAGTATTGCAGCAAAGGGGTTTTATAAGCGCTCTTTCCTCCCCATTAGTAGGCTAATGGAGGGATATGTAATGAGGGGAGTAATGGAAGGGGAGGTAATGTGCAGGCAATGGTGCGGTGTTTGAGGCAGTTTCGTATGCCTTTGTGGTTGAGGGGAAGATGAATAAATGAGCAAGTTAATGCACACCGGTGGTTGGGGCGCTATCCTGTGACGCCGCTTGAGAGGAAATTATGCACACGTTTTCATTTTAAAAAAATAGACAGAGTTGTCACCTCCATCTAGAAGAACATTAAAAAAATCCTCACCTCCATCTAGAAAAAAAAGTAAAAATAAAAAGAAAATATCATCAACGCAACCTACTAGCAAGCGCCACGTTATGTAGCCCTCCAGCTAAAAAATATGCGGGGCCATCACCTCCATCTAAAAAGAAAAAATATTAAAAAAAATTCCTCACTACCATCTAAAAATAATATTTCAAAAAAAAAATTCACCATGGCCAACCAGCTTGCGCCACATGGCATAGCTGGTTGACCGCCCTTCACGCGTAGCTTAATGGGTTTAATGATGCCTTTGTTCGATGCAAAGAATTTCAATTTTAAGAAAAGGCTGGGACATCTATTGTTGTTTGTATCTTAGTGTTACAGTGTAAATCATTTGTGGTAGCAAACATGTTAACCAGGGCGCAAGTATGTGATTCATGTGGTATTGTACTTAAATCAATTTTTGTCCACAGAACTACATGCTTCATTTGGTTTTGTGTTTTTTTGCTCTTTTTTCTTTGTCACAGTGCTCAATGCGAGTTTCAATATGAGCCATCTCGAGTCTGAAGTCCAAACTATGCAACCTCTTTCGGACTATGAAAATATGAGCCGTTGGGCTTCCTTCCAATCGGTTGGTGCCTCAACAAGGCTCAAATAGGGTGGAAGACTGATTTGAGCTTCGGTTTTGTTGGCAAATCGAGGGGAGGAGAAATCAAAGTCATGGAGAAAAAATTCGACCCTAGACCCCATGGCCTCGAGTTGTGTGCATGTGTGGTGCGACAAATTGGCGCCCATTAGGCGGCGATTATACACTAAGTGGTCATGCGGGGACATGTGAGGGACCCATCCTACCTCAGTGGAAAAAATCCATGACACTCAGTGGAACAAGTCCATGACATTTGATGTCAATTGCGAGAGGTAGTATGATGGACGAATGTATAGGGTATAGTTCGGATCTTGAGCTATGGTTATTATGAAGGAAATATGCCCTAGAGGCAATAATAAAGTATTATATATTTCCTTATATCATGATAAATGTTTATTATTCATGCTAGAATTGTATTAACCGGAAACATAATACATGTGTGAATACATAGACAAACAAAGTGTCACTAGTATGCCTCTACTTGACTAGTTCGTTAATCAAAGATGGTTATGTTTCCTAGCCATAGACATGAGTTGTCATTTGATTAACGGGATCACCTCATTAGGAGAATGACGTGATTGACATGACCCATTACATTAGCTTAGCACCCGATCGTTTAGTATGTTGCTATTGCTTTCTTCATGACTTATACATGTTCCTATGATTATGAGATTATGCAACTCCCGTTTACCGGAGGAACACTTTGTGTGCTACCAAACGTCACAACGTAACTGGGTGATTATAAAGGTGCTCTACAGGTGTCTCCAAAGGTACTTGTTGGGTTGGCGTATTTCGAGAATAGGATTTGTCACTCCGATTGTCGGAGAGGTATCTCAGGGCCCACTCGGTAATGCACATCACTATAAGCCTTGCAAGCATTGTGACTAATTAGTTAGTTGCGGGATGATGTATTACGGAACGAGTAAAGAGACTTGCCGGTAACGAGATTGAACTAGGTATCGAGATACCGACGATCGAATCTCGGGCAAGTAACATACCGATGACAAAGGGAACAACGTATGTTGTTATGCGGTCTGACCGATAAAGATCTTCGTAGAATATGTGGGAGCCAATATGGGCATCCAGGTCCCGCTATTGGTTATTGACCGGAGAGGTGTCTCGGTCATGTCTACATAGTTCTCGAACCCAAAGGGTCCGCACGCTTAAAAGTTATGATGACAGTTTTATTATGAGTTTATATGTTTTGATGTACCGAAGGTTGTTCGGAGTCCCGGATGTGATCACGGACATGACGAGGAGTCTCGAAATGGTCGAGACGTAAAGATTGATATATTGGACGACTATATTCGGACACCGGAAGTTTTCCGGAGAAGTTTCGGATTAAACCGGAGTGCCGGAGGGTTACCGGAACCCCCCGGGGAAGTATTGGGCCTTAGTGTGCCTTGAGGGGAGAGAGAGGGCAGCAGCCAGGAGGTGGTGCGCCCCCTCCCAGAGGAGTCCTAGTTGGACTAGGAGAGGGGGGCGCAGCCCCCTTTCCCTCTCCCTCTCCCTCTCTTTCCTTCCCCCCTACTTTTCCTAGTAGGACTAGGAAAGGGGAGTCCTACTCCTACTAGGAGGAGGACTCCCCCCCTCTCCTTGGCGCGCCCCATAGGCAGCCGGCCTCCCCCTTGCTCCTTTATATACGGGGGCAGGGGGCACCCAAGAACACACTTGATATACGATATTTTAGCCGTGTGCGGTGCCCCCCTCCACCAGATTACACCTCGATAATACCGTCGCGAAGCTTAGGCGAAGCCCTGCGTCGGTGGAACATCATCATCGTCACCACGCCGTCGTGCTGACGAAACTCTCCCTCAACACTCGGCTGGATCGGAGTTCGAGGGACGTCATCGAGCTGAACGTGTGTAGAACTTCGGAGGTGCCGTGCGTTCGGTACTTGATCGGTCGGATCGTGAAGACTTCCGCTGTCGGTCTACGAGGGTACGTGGACAACACTCTCCCCTCTCGTTGCTATGCATCACCATGATCTTGCGTGTGCGTAGGAAATTTTTTGAAATTACTACGTTCCCCAACATATTATTGGGCTAGGAGCTTGTGTTATTTTTCCCGTCGCAACGCACGGGCATTTTTCCTAGTATACCTAATATTTCCCTATCCCTCCCTAATAATAAAGCGGCTATTGCTTCTGCCCGCTCACCGTCACATCGTTTTTGCAAAAAGGCCCCTGTGATTTTATGTATTCAACCCGCAGTCCCTCTTTTAGTGAAACTGGGAAAACGATTTGATATTGTAATTTAACCCCTGCATTTTGTAATAATTCTACCCGCGCTCCTTGTTCATCTTATTCACTGGCGTAGTAGTTGGAAAGGGGGCAGCTTCGGCTAGGCTCTCGTCGACGCGGAAGGTGCCCGCATTGTTGGTCGGCAGGCGTCAAGGAACCCCTCCACCTTCAGGCCTTCCGGCTTCTCCAGGTGGGCGTCAGTCGGGCCTCCGACGGGGCCATCGACTGAAGCTGCCCCGGTGCCCCGCGATGGAGGAGGTGGTCGAGCCCGACTGGGTCGACTTCGTCGGCGGGGACGGCGCCCTAGCGTTCGGCTCCCGCGTCAGGGACCTGAATTTTTTTTGGAATGAAGGCTCAAGAAGAGCCCGACTTTGAATTAACAAAGCCATCAACCGGCCAGGATTACAAACTCGAAACCAATACAAGGAAACATAAAAACGACAAGATACAGAGGCGCTGGAAAGCAGTTGACAAGCCTCACACACACCAAGCTAAATACGATCAAACATGGAGACACGCGGCTGCTACCTCTTGAGCATGCGTTGGTTTTCCCTTGAAGAGGAAAGGGTGATGCATCAAAGTAGCGTAAGTATTTCCCTCAGTTTTAAGAACCAAGGTATCAATCCAATAGGAGATGACACACAAGTCACCTAGTACCTGCATAAACAATCAAGAACCTTGCAACCAACGCGATAAAGGGGTTGACAATCACTTCACGGTCACTCGCAAAAGTGAGATCTGATAGAGATAATAAAGTAAATATTTTTGGTATTTTTGTTGTATAGATTGGAAAGTAAAGATTGCAAAATAGTAAACGAGATGCGATGTAAATAAAAGAGATGTAATATAATAAGAAAGAGACCCGGGGCCATAGGTTTCACTAGTGGCTTCTCTCAAGATAGCATGTAGTACGGTGGGTGAACAAATGACTGGCGAGCAATTGATAGAAGAGCGCATAATTATGAAGACATCTAAGGCAATGATCATGAACATAGGCATCACGTCTGTGTCAAGTAGACCGAAACAATTCTGCATCTACTACTATTACTCCAAACATCAACCACTATCCAGCATGCATCTAGAGTATTAAGTTCATAAGAACAGAGTAACGCATTAAGCAAGATGACATGATGTAGAGGGATAAACTCAAGTAATATGATATAAAACCCATCTTTTTATCCTTGATGGCAACAATACAATACGTGCCTTGCTGCCCCTACTGTCACAGGGAAAGGACAACACAAGATTGAACCCAAAGCTAAGCACTTCTCCCATTGCAAGAAAGATCAATCTAGTAGGCCAAACTAAACCGATAATTCGAAGAGACTTGCAAAGATATTAAATCATGCATATAAGAATTCAGAGAAGAACCAAATAATATTCATAGATAATCTTGTTCATAAATCCATAATTCATCGGATCTCGGCAAACACACCGCAAAAGAATATTACATCTAATAGATCTCCAAGAACATCGAGGAGAACTTTGTATTGAGAATCAAAGAGAGAGAAGAAGCCATCTAGCTAATAACTATGGACCCGAAGGTCTGTGGTAAACAACTCATGCTTCATCGGAGAGGCAATGGTGTTGATGTAGAAGCCCTCCGTGATCGATTCCCCCTCCGCCAGATCGCTGAAAAAGGCCCCAAGATGGGATCTCACGGATACAGAAGGTTGCGGCGATGGAAAAGTGGTTTCGTGGCTCCCCTAATATTTTTAGGGTATAAGAGTATATATAGGCGAAAGAAGTACGTCGGTGGAGCTACGAGGGGCCCATGAGGGTGGGGGCGCTCCCTCCTGCCTCGTGGCCTCCTCGTAGAGTCCCAGACTTCAACTCCAAGTCTTATGGATTGATTTTGGTCCAAAGATCCTCGCGAAGGTTTCATTCCGTTTGGACTCCGTTTGGTATTCCTTTTCTGTAAAACTCTAAAATAGGCAAAAAACAGAAACTGGCACTGGGCCTCCGGTTAATAGGTTAGTCCCCAAAATAATATAAAAGAGCATATTAAAGCCCATTAAACATCCAAAAAAGATAATATAATAGCATGGAACAATAAAAAATTATAGATACGTTGGAGACGTATCAGCAGCTCGGAGACGTGAAGGTCCTTAATCGCGGACAGGTCACCAAGGAGTAGGAGAATGTCAACACAGGAGTGTAAGTGCATCTAGTGCCACCCCTAGTTGGTTTTGGAGTATTGACGACAAACATGGTTGAGGGACTAATGTGTTTGTGCAAATTGCAGGCTAACACAGGTAGTGTCCCTCATTGATTCGGTTTACCTACCAGAGATGACCCCTAAAAATGTGTGAAGACATTGAAGACAATGGTGGTTCGTGAAGACATTCACGACGAAGATTATGACATGTGAAGCTATTCACTTGAAGACTATGGAGTGCGAAGACATAGTTGTTTCGTAGTTTCCTTTTCTTATTTATTGAGTCATAGAAACCACCGTACTGTTAAGTGGGGTCCAAGTGAACAAAGTCAGAGTGACTGATGTGATGCTCAACCAAATCCTATGTCTTTGAGCAAAGACAATGAGAGCAAATCTTATCCAGAGCTGGATGAGTCAGCTTTGCTTGTAGCCCAAGCCAAGCTGCCGCGTGTGTTTGAAATCTGACCGTTGGACACGTGTCGGTTCCTTAGTGACCCAGGGTCATTTCGGACATATCAGGTCGGGTTGCCTCCTGGCTATAAATAGCCCACCCTCTACACCATAAATTGGTGGCTGCTCAGAGTTAGTGCACGACTTTTGTCGTTTGAGAGCAACCCACCTCTGAAGCATTTGAGAGAGAGAGAGATCCTTGCGAGGACAAAACCCAAAACACCCAGAGCCAAAGAGTGTTAGGAATCATTGAAGTCTTTCTGTCCGAGTGACCTGAAGACTTGTTACACTTGAGGACTGTGAATCCTCCAGCCGATTAGGCATCGCGTTCTGAGCATCCAAGAGTCATTGTGGATTGCCGGTGAACGAAGTCTGTGAAGGTTTCGAAGTCTACCTCGAAGACTTACCAGAGTGATTGGGCGAGGACTAGGTGTCCTTAGTGTTGGGAAACGTAGTAATTTCAAAAAAAATCCTACGCACACACAGGATCATGGTGATGCATAGCAACGAGAGGGGAGAGTGTGTCCACGTACCCTCATAGACCGAAAGCGGAAGCGTTAGCACAACGCGGTTGATGTAGTCGTACATCTTCACGATCCGACCGATCCAAGTACCGAACGTACGACACCTCCGAGTTCAGCACACGTTTAGCTCGATGACGTCCCGCGAACTCCGATCCAGCAGAGCTTCACGGGAGAGTTCCGTCAGCACGACGGCGTGATGACGGTGATGATGTTGCTACCGACGCAAGGCTTCGCCTAAGCACCGCTACGATATGACCGAGGTGGAATATGGTGGAGGGGGGCACCGCACACGGCTGGGAGAGATCAATAGATCAACTTGTGTGTCCATGGGGTGCCCCCTGCCCCGTATATAAAGGAGGGAGGGAGAGGCCGGCCCTAGAGGGCGCGCCAAGTGTGGGGAGTCCTACTAGGACTCCCAAGTCCTAGTAGGATTCCCCTTTCCTTTCCGGAGTAGGAGAGAAGGAAAGAGGGGGAGAGGGAGAAGGAAAAGGGGGCTGCACCCCTTGTCCAATTCGGACTAGAGGGGGGGCGCGTGCCTCCTTCCTTTTGGCCTCTCTCCTCTATTCCCGTATGGCCCAATAAGGCCCAATACTTCTCCCGGTGAATTCCCGTAACTCCCCGGTACTCCGAAAATACCCGAATCACTCAGAACCTTTCCGATGTCCGAATATAGTCGTCCAATATATCGATATTTACGTCTCGACCATTTCGAGACTCCTCGTCATGTCCCCGATCTCATCCGGGACTCTGAACTACCTTCGGTACATCAAATTACATAACTCATAATACAAATCGTCACCGAACTTTAAGCGTGCGGACCCTACGGGTTCGAGAACTATGTAGACATGCCCGAGACACTTCTCCGGTCAATAACCAATAGCAGAACCTGGATGCTCATATTGGATCCCACATATTCTACGAAGATCTATATCGGTCAAACCGCATAACAACATACGTTGTTCCCTTTGTCATCGGTATGTTACTTGCCCGAGATTCGATCGTCGGTATCTTCAATACCTAGTTCAATCTCGTTACCGGCAAGTCTCTTTACTCGTTACCGGCAAGTCTCTTTACTCGTTCTGTAACACATCATCCCGCAACTAACTCGTGATGTGTATTACCGAGTGGGCCCAGAGATACCTCTCCGACAATTGGAGTGACAAATCCTAATCTCGAAATACGCCAACCCAACAAGTACCTTTGGAGACACCTGTAGAGCACCTTTATAATCACCCAGTTATGTTGTGACGTTTGGTAGCACACAAAGTGTTCCTCCGGTAAACGGGAGTTGCATAATCTCATAGTCATAGGAACATGTATAAGTCATGAAGAAAACAATAACAGAATACTAAACGATCAAGTGCTAAGCTAACGGAATGGGTCAATTCAATCACATCATTCTCCTAATGATGTGATCCCGTTAATCAAATGACAACTCATGTCTATGGCTAGGAAACATAACCATCTTTGATCAACGAGCTAGTCAAGTAGAGGCATACTAGTGACACTCTATTTGTCTATGTATTCACACATGTATTATGTTTCCGGTTAATACAATTCTAGCATGAATAATAAACATTTATCATGATATAAGGAAATAAATAATAACTTTATTATTGCCTCTAGGGCATATTTCCTTCAGTCTCCCACTTGTACTAGAGTCAATAATCTAGTTCACATCATCATGTGATTTAACACCAATATTCACATTTGTATGTGAGTAACACCCATAGTTCACATCGTCATGTGACCAACACCCAAAGGGTTTACTAGAGTCAATAATCTAGTTCACATCGCTATGTGATTAACACCCAAAGAGTACTAAGGTATGATCATGTTTTTGCTCGTGAGAGAAGTTTAGTCAACGGGGTTGTCACATTCAGAGCCGTATGTATTTTGCAAATATTCTATGTCTACAATGCTCTGCACGGAGCTACTCTAGCTAATTGCTCCCACTTTCAATATGTATCCAGATTAAGACTTAGAGTCATCTGGATCAGTGCCAAAACTTGTATCGACGTAACCCTTTACGACGAACCTTTTGTCACCTCCATAATCGAGAAACATATCCTTATTCCACTAAGGATAATTTTGACCGCTGTTCAGTGATCTACTCCTAGATCAGTATTGTACTCCCTTGCCAAAATTAGTGTAGGGTATACAACAGATCTGGTACACAGCATGGCATACTTTATAGAACCTATGGCTGAGGCATAGGGAATGACTTTCATTCTCTTTCTATCTTCTGCCGTGGTCGGGCTTTGAGTCTTACTCAATTTCACACCTTGTAACACAGGCAAGAACTCTTTCTTTGACTGTTCCATTTTGAACTACTTCAAAATCTTGTCAAGGTATGTACTCATTGAAAAAACTTATCAAGCATCTTGATCTATCTCTATAGATCTTGATGCTCAATATGTAAGCAGCTTCACCGAGGTCTTTCTTTGAAAAACTCCTTTCAAACGCTCCTTTATGCTTTGCAGAATAATTCTACATTATTTCCGATCAACAATATGTCATTCATGTATACTTATCAGAAAAGCTGTAGTGCTCCCACTCACTTTCTTGTAAATACAGGCTTCACCGCAAGTCTGTATAAAACTATATGCTTTGATGAATTTATCAAAGCGTATATTCCAACTCCGAGATGGTTGCACCAGTCCATAGATGGATCGCTGGAGCTTGCATATTTTATTAGCACCTTTAGGATTGACAAAACCTTCTTGTTGCATCATATACAACTCTTCTTTAATAAATCCATTAAGGAATGCAGTTTTGTTTATTCATTTGCCACATTTCATAAAATGCGGCAATTGCTAACATGATTCGGACAGACTTAAGCATAGATACGAGTGAGAAACTCTCATCGTAGTCAACACCTTGAACTTGTCGAAAACCTTTTTGCGACAATTCTAGCTTTGTAGATAGTAACACTACTATCAGCGTCCGTCTTCCTCTTGAAGATCCATTTATTTTCTATGGCTTGTCGATCATCGGAAAAGTCAATCAAAGTCTACACTTTGTTCTCATACATGGATCCCATCTTAGATTTTATGGCCTCAAGCCATTTTGCGGAGTCTGGGCTCATCATCGCTTCCTCATAGTTCGTAGGTTCGTCATGGTCAAGTAACATGACCTCCAGAACAGGATTACCGTACCACTCTGGTGCGGATCTCACTCTGGTTGACCTACGAGGTTTGGTAGTAACTTGATCTGAAGTTACATGATCATCATCATTAGCTTCCTCACTAATTGGTGTAGGAGTCACAGGAACAGATTTCTGTGATGAACTACTTTCCAACAAGGGAGAAGGTACAATTACCTCATCAAGTTCTACTTTCCTCCCACTCACTTCTTTCGAGAGAAACTCCTTCTCTAGAAAGGATCCATTTTAGCAACAAAGATTTTGCCTTCGAATCTGTGATAGAAGGTGTACCCAACAATTTCCTTTTTGGGTATCCTATGAAGACGCACTTCTCTGATTTGGGTTTGAGCTTATCAGGATGAGAACCTTTTCATACAAGCATCACAACCCCAAACTTTAAGAAACGACAACTTTGGTTTCTTGCCAAACCACAGATCATACTGTGTCGTCTCAACGGATTTAGATGGTGCCTTATTTAACGTGAATGCAGCTGTCTCTAATGCATAACCCCAAAACGATAGCGGTAAATCGGTAAGAGACATCATAGATCGCACTATATCCAATAAAGTACGGTTATGACGTTCGGACACACCATTATGTTGTGGTGTTCTAGGTGGCATGAGTTTGTGAAACTATTACACATTGTTTTAATTGAAGGCCAAACTCGTAACTCAAATATTCGTCTCTGCGATCAGATCGTAGAAACTTTATTTTCTTGTAACGATGATTCTCCACTTCACTCTGAAATTCTTTGAACTTTTCAACTGTTTCAGACTTGTGTTTCATCAAGTAGATATACCCATATCTGCTCAAATCATCTGTGAAGGCGGAAAAATAACGATACCCTCCGCGAGCCTCAACATTCATTGGACCACATACATCAGTATGTATGATTTCCAACAAATCTGTTGCTCGCTCCATTGTTCCGGAGAATGGAGTTTTAGTCATCTTGCCCATGAGGCATGGTTGGCAAGCATCAAGTGATTCATAATCAAGTGATTCCAAAAGCCCATCAGCATGGAGTTTCCTCATGCGTTTTACACCAATATGACCAAAACGGCAGTGCTATAAATAAGTTGCACTATCATTATTAACTTTGCATCTTTTGGCTTCAATATTATGAATATGTGTATTACTACGATCGAGATCCAACAAACCATTTTCATTGGGTGTATGACCATATAAGGTTTTATTCATGTAAACAGAACAACAATTATTCTCTAACTTAAATGAATAACCGTATTGCAATAAACATGATCAAATCATATTCATGCTCAACGCAAACACCAAATAACACTTATTTAGGTTCAACACTAATCCCGAAAGTATAGGGAGTGTGTGATGATGATCATATCAATCTTGGAACTACTTCCAACACACATCGTCACCTCACCCTTAACTAGTTTCTGTTCATTCTGCAACTCCCGTTTTGAGTTACTACTCTTAGCAACTGAACCAGTATCAAATATCGAGGGGTTGCTATAAACACTAGTAAAATACACATCAATAACATGTATATCAAATATACTTTTGTTCACTTTGCCATCCTTCTTATCCGCCAAATACTTGGGGCAGTTCCGCTTCCAGTGACCAGTCCCTTTGCAGTAGAAGCACTCAGTTTCAGGCTTAGGTCCAGACTTGGGCTTCTTCACTTGAGCAGCAACTTGCTTGCCGTTCTTCTTGAAGTTCCCCTTCTTCCCTTTGCCCTTTTCTTGAAACTAGTGGTCTTTGTCAACCATCAACACTTGATGCTCTTTCTTGATTTCTACCTTCGCCGATTTCATTGTCACGAAGAGCTTGGGAATTGTTTCCGTTATCCCTTGCATATTATAGTTCATCACGAAGTTCTAGTAACTTGGTGATGGTGACTAGAGAACTCTGTCAATCACTATCTTATCTGGAAGATTAACTCCCACTTGATTCAAGTGATTGTAGTACCCAGACATTCTGAGCACATGCTCACTAGTTGAGCAATTCTCCTCCATCTTTTAGGCAAAGTACTTGTCAGAGGTCTCATACCTCTTGACACGGGCATGAGTCTGAAATACTAATTTCATCTCTTGGAACATCTCATATGCTCCGTGACGTTTCAAAACATTTTTGAAGTCCCGGTTCTAAGCCATAAAGCATGGTGCACTAAACTATCAAGTAGTCATCATACCGAGTTTTGCCAAACGTTCATAACGTTTGCATATGCTCCTACAATAGGTCCGTCACCTAGCGGTGCATTAAGGACATAATTCTTCTGTGCAGCAATGAGGATAATCCTCAGATCACGGATCCAATCCGCATCATTGCTACTAATATCTTTCAACATAGTTTTTCGCTAGGAACATATCAAAATAAACATAGGGAAGCAACACCGCGAGCTATTGATCTACAACATTATTTGCAAAATACTAGCAGGTACTAAGTTCATGATAAATTTAAGTTCAATTAATCATATTACTTAAGAACTCCCACTTAGATAGACATCCCTCTAATCCTCTAAGTGATCACGTGATCCATATCAACTAAACCATGTCCGATCATCACGTGAGATGGAGTAGTATCAATGGTGAACATCACTATGTTGATCATATCTACTATATGATTCACGCTCGATATTTCGATCTCAGTGTTCCGAGGCCATATCTGCATATGCTAGGCTCGTCAAGTTTAACCTGAGTATTCCGCGTGTGCAACTATTTTGCTCCCGTTGTATTTGAACGTAGAGCCTATCACACCCGATCATCACATGGTGTCTCAGCACGAAGAACTTTCGCAACGGTGCATACTCAGGGAGAACACTTATACCTTGAAATTTAGTGAGAGATCATCTTATAATGCTACCGTCGATCTAAGCAAAATAAGATGCATAAAAGATAAACATCACATGTAATCAATATAAGTGATATGATATGGCCATCATCATCTTATGCTTGTGATCTCCATCTCCGAAGCACCGTCATGATCACCATCGTCACCGGCATGACACCATGATCTCCATCATCTTGATCTATATCAATGTGTCGTCACATGGTCGTCTCGCCAACTATTTGCTCTTGCAACTATTGCTATCGCATAGCGATAAAGTAAAGCAATTATTTGGCGCTTGCATCTTATGCAATAAAGAGACAATCATAAGGCTTCTGCCAGTTGCCGATAACTTCAACAAAACATGATCATCTCATACAACAACTTATATCACATCACAACATGCCCTGCAAAAACAAGTTAGATGTCCTCTACTTTGTTGTTGCAAGTTTTACGTGGCTGCTATGGGCTTAGCAAGAACCGTTCTTACCTACGCATAAAAACCACAACGATATTTCGTCAAGTTAGTGCTGTTTTAACCTTCACAAGGATCGAGTGTAGCCACACTCGATTCAACTAAAGTTGGAGAAACTGACACCCGCCAGCCACCTGTGTGCAAAGCACGTCGGTAGAACCAGTCTCGCATACGCGTACGCGTAATGTCGGTCCGGGCCGCTTCATCCAACAATACCGCCGAACCAAAGTATGACATGCTGGTAAGCAGTATGACTTGTATCGTCCACAACTCACTTGTGTTCTATTCGTGCATATAACATCTACGCATAAACCTGGCTCGGATGCCACTGTTGGGAAACGTAGTAATTTCAAAAAAATTCCTACACACACAGGATCATGGTGATGCATATCAACGAGAGGGGAGAGTGTGTCCACGTACCCTCGTAGACCGAAAGCGGAAGCGTTAGCACAATGCGGTTGATGTAGTCGTACGTCTTCATGATCCGACCGATCCAAGTACCGAACGTACGACACCTCCGAGTTCAGCACATGTTCAGCTCGATGACGTCCCGCGAACTCCAATCCAGCAGAGCTTCACGGGAGAGTTCCGTCAGCACGACGGTGTGATGACGGTGATGATGTTGCTACCGACGTAGGGCTTCGCCTAAGCACCGCTACGATATGACCGAGGTGGAATATGGTGGAGGGGGGCACCGCACACGGCTGGGAGAGATCAACAGATCAACTTGTGTGTCCATGGGGTGCCCCTGCCCCCGTATATAAAGGAGGGAGGGAGAGGCCGGCCCTAGAGGGGGCGCGCCAAGTGTGGGAAGTCCTACTAGGACTCCCAAGTCCTAGTAGGATTCCCCTTTCCTTTCCGGAGTAGGAGAGAAGGAAAGAGGGGGAGAGGGAGAAGGAAAAGGGGGCTGCACCCCTTGTCCAATTCGGACCAGAGGGGGGGGGCGCCTCCTTCCTTTTGGCCTCTCTCCTCTATTCCCGTATGGCCCAATAAGGCCCAATACTTCTCCCGGTGAATTCCCCGGTACTCCGAAAATACCCGAATCACTCGGAACCTTTCCGATGTCCGAATATAGTCTTCCAATATATCGATCTTTACGTCTCGATCATTTCGAGACTCCTCGTCATATCCTCGATCTCATCCAGGACTCTGAACTACTTTCGGTACATCAAATTACATAACTCATAATACAAATCGTCACCGAACTTTAAGCGTGCGGACCCTACGGGTTCGAGAACTATGTAGACATGACCGAGACACTTCTCCGGTCAATAACCAATAGCGGAACCTGGATGCTCATATTGGCTCCCACATATTCTACGAAGATCTTTATCGGCCAAAGCGCATAACGACATACGTTGTTCCCTTTGTCATCGGTATGTTACTTGCCCGAGATTCGATCGTCGGTATCTTCAATACCTAGTTCAATCTCGTTACCGGCAAGTCTCTTTACTTGTTTCGTAACACATCATCCCGCAACTAACTCATTAGTTACAATGCTTGCAAGGCTTATAGTGATGTGCATTACCGAGTGGGCCCAGAGATACCTCTTCGACAATCGGAGTGACAAATCCTAATCTCGAAATATGCCAACCCAACAAGTACCTTCGGAGACACCTGTAGAGCACCTTTATAATCACCCAGTTACGTTGTGACGTTTGGTAGCACACAAAGTGTTCCTCCGGTACACGGGAGTTGCATAATCTCATAGTCATAGGAACATGTATAAGTCATGAAGAAAGCAATAGCAGAATACTAAACGATCAAGTGCTAAGCTAACGGAATGGGTCAAGTCAATCACATCATTCTCCTAATGATGTGATCCCGTTAATCAAATGACTACTCATGTCTATGGTTAGGAAACTTAACCATCTTTGATTAACGAGCTAGTCAAGTAGAGGCATACTAGTGACACTATGTTTGTCTATTTATTCAAACATGTATTATGTTTCCGGTTAATACAATTATAACATGAATAATAAACATTTATCATGAAATAAGGAAATAAATAATAACTTTATTATTGCCTCTAGGGCATATTTCCTTCAGCTTCCAGGAGCCATGTGCTATCGCCTGCATCTTGGGCGGTGCCCAGGCCCCAGCTTCTCAGCGCATCTTCAAGCAGTTTGCTCGTGAGGTGAACGCAGTCCTCCCCAAGCTCGAGGCCACACGCCCTCTCAGGTGGTCCAAGTGCGCCATCACGTTCAGCTCAGCAGACCAACTCAATTGTGTGTCTACCGCTGGCGACCTCCCGATGCTTTGCTCCCTAGTCATCAACAACGTGCAAGTTACCAGGACTCTTATCGATGGCGGCGCAGGGCTCAACATTCTATCTGTCGAGATGTTCAACAACCTTCAAGTGCCATATGATCAGCTTCAGCCTACCAAGCCTTTCTCCGGAGTCACTGACGGCTCCACCACCCCGATAGGGCAGGTCCGCCTCCCCGTCACGTTCGGGCAGCGCGACAACTACCACACCGAGCTCATTGACTTCGACGTCGCCCACATTCGCCTGCCATACAACGCCATCCTTGGGTATCCAACCCTAGCCAAGTTCATGGTGGTGACCCACCATGGCTACAACGTCCTCAAGATGCCAGGAAGAGGCGGAATCATCACGGTCCCCTGCGAAGAGAGAGATGCGGTGTGCTCCCTTGAGCGCGCCTTCCAAGCCGCATCAATCGAGGACCCGGACAGCAGGGGCATGAACCCTCCTGAGGCTGTCCCGAAGAAGAAGAAGACATCGCCCAGCTCAAGACCTCAGGAGGTTGGCATTTCAGGAGGTGCAGCATCAGGATCGGCGGCCGTGCGAGGGGTGCCTCCCTCCGTCGCATAGGAAGGCGCGCCTGGCGCCCTTCTCAGGCAGGGCTCGGGGGCTCTCTTCTGGAGGGCCTCAGACTTTGCCAAGATCACGAGGGAGGCGCTCGGGCACCACTTGGAGGCATGCTTCGTGGCACGTTTCCCTCAGGAAGTCTCAGGGCGTGGAAGGCCCAACCCTCAGGAGTTCATCACCAAGACCACTCAGGAGCTCCGGGAATCAAGAGTCATATGCGGCGATCACCGCCTGCCGGCGTAGCTCCCCATCCAGGCGAGGATGGCGGGCTGGGCATCTGCATCGACGTCCCAGGGCTCAACCGAGCCGCGTCTCAGGAGCGCTTCGGGCCTTCGCACGCAGGACGTTGCGACGGCCCGCCACACAGCTACGTTCGCATGCTTTTTGGCCTGCCGAACACGGCTGCTACTCGCCAGCGCCATCTGCGGAGCATTCTGGCGGCTCAGGAGGCCAGGCGTCACGCGGTCCTGGTGGAGATGGGGACGGTCCTCGAGGAACCGCCTGGACCCTCGGAGCCCCCCGAGGCTTAGGGCTCCGGTGGCCTATGAGGGTCGGCATCTTCACTGCGCATCCTCAGCTACTCCAACACCAATCTACAACGGTACCAGGTGACATCTCTTGAGTTCATTTCAACTCGGAGCGCCCTCAGGGCTGCATCATTCCCAGGCCGCGTGGGTCCGTCCCTGCGGCGTGTATCCCTTTTGCTTATGTCTTCGGTTTACCTTGCTGGGGGCGCCCCTCGGGCTGCATCATCCCCAAGCCGCTCGGGCCTGACCCAGTGGCATGTATCCTTTCTGCATTTACCTAAGCTGATTTGCCCTTCATACTTAACCTGCTTATGATTATCTTCTGCCGCCTACCGCGGGCCCTATGCAAATCGCTTGCGCATTAAAAGGGGGGTCCTGAGCATCGCGACTCAGGAGCTCTTACTGGCTCTCCAGCCCTCACCCCCTGGCCTTGTCCACGACATCGCGACCTGGCATACCAGTGGCGGCTGAGCTCGCTCGAGGGCCGGGACCTGAGGATGTAGAGCATTTGTATCTAACCACCTTGTAGGAAAACACAGCCATCCATGGCTCAAGACCAGGCGCAACCCGCCTTCAGGTAGGGCCTCGTGAGTCCCGCGCTGGCTCACGAGTGCCCAGATACACCTCGCACACAACCGTCCAAGGCTCAAGACCAGGCGCAACCCGCCTTGAGGTAGGGCCTCGTGAGTCCCGCGCTGGCTCACGAGTGCCCAGATACAACTCGTGCCCTGCCGTGCAAGCCACATGTCAGGGCGGGGCTGTACACGCCCCGGGGGCTCCTCCCGGAGGCCCCCCCTCCCACGTACCAGTGGAAGCACCATGCTCCGCACTGGCTGACGACACTGCCGAGGAGCGGCTATGCCCGTGCACATGCTCCGCGCTGGTGATAAACAACTGAGGGCGGCCCCACGGCCGTATCAACCTCAGGGAGCCTAGAGCTCAGTGTCCGGCCTCATCGCAACCCCTCCCCTTGGGAGCGTCACGCGAGGGGGCTGGACACGGGGGCTGCGCTCGGGTCACGCCCGAGTACACGCCAGCCAGCCAGGTCCCTCGGACTTGGTCGTCGCGTGCCCCTCCCCGAGCGGAGCCAAGGTATGAAGATCGTTTGAACGTCAAGGGGGACTCCTGAGCATCGTGACTCAGGAGCCTAACTGGTCATGTAGCCCCTCACTCCTTAGTTCCGCAATGCTAACGGTGGTTGAGGTATGCGCGGGGCCGGGCCCTGCCGACGTAGAACGCCAGATCCACTCCTACACCCCTCCCTATTTGCTGTTCGCGCGTCAAGGGGGACTCCTGAGCATCGTGACTCAGGAGCCTAACTTGCCACGTAGCCCCTCACTCCTTGGTCCCGTCCTGGTGATCCGGTCGGGGCTAACGACAGTTGAGGTATGTGCGGGGCCGGGCTCTGCCGACGTAGAACATAAAGCAAATAGGAAGGAAACCACAAGATTTTGAAGCAAATCCGGAAGCAAATACTATAGACCATAATTGTCTTCACAATACCAGATGCAAGTTTAAACGCCTCCACGAGGCACGGTGCATATTGCAGGAGTTAAAACAGGAAAGAAGCCGCAAGAAGATCACCCTTGGCCAGCGCCATCGTTCGCCAGGAGCCCCGCCTCCGCGGTGGTGTCACCTTCACCAGCTCCACCTCCCGAGACCACGGGATCAACAGCACCTGCCCTGGACACGGTGGCGAAGGAACGAAACTTCGCCAGCAAGGCTTCCGCTCGACCCTTCACGGCTTCAGCAGCAGTGGCGGAGCGCTCGGCGTCCACAGGTTCCAGCAGCTCGTCAAGGTTGGCACCAGGGTTGCGAAGGTAGACGTGGCTGAGGACGCGCGTCAGCACCGCAGAGGAAAGGACGTGAGCCTCAACCTCGGCCATGGGGCCGACGCCAGTCACGACTTCCTCGAGCGCTTCGACCAAGAAGGGAAGCAGCTGGGCAGGGCCATCCTCAGCCCCAGCCAGTGGCTTCTCCAGGCCACCATCATAGAGCGTCTTCAGCACCTTGCGGGCTCTCTCCTCAAGATCCGCGAAGGCCACGCGGTCCTCGGCCAGGACCTTCGCCTTGGCGTCAAGTTCGGCCTTCTCCTCCTTCAGCTTCTGCTCCAGCGTCCCCAGCCGGCTGCACTCAGCGGTCAGCTCGGCGTTGCGGTCCCCGATGGCGTCCTCCCGAGCCTTCATCTCTTCCTCCCCCGCCTGGCGGTCACGAGTTTCCTTGGCGAGCTCATCATGCAAGCCCTGCAGCTCGGCCTCCAGCGCCTTGCAATGGTCCTGGGCGACCGTGGCATCCTTCAGCGCAGCATCGCGAGCGGTTGCGGCCTGGATCACGGCTTGCTTCTCCCCCTCTGAAGCCGCCGCGGCCCGCTCCAGCGCCGTTCGGACAGAGGCAGCAGAGTGAACCCAGCCAGAGACCAGCTCCAGGTGCCCAGCTACCAGGTGGGAGTTGGCGCCCTGGAGGTCTCCTCGCAGCTGGCCCAACTCCGTGAGGGCGCGGTCCAAGACGGCAGAGGAGTCCGGAGCCAGTGGTGCAGGAGAAGAGGGCGGCAGCGTGACCACAGCTTGGGAGACTGGGAGCTCCAGAGTCTTGGCCACTTCAGCGGCAGCATCAAGCGCCGGCACCTCCAGAGTCAGCAGGGCCACGGGGGCTGGCACCCCGCCAGGGGACTTCTCCTGGCCTCGCAAGGATGATTGGGCAGGGGAAGTACGAACTTCACCGCCTCCCCTTCCCATAGGCGAGGGCGCGGCCACAACAGATGAGCTGGTCCTAGGCGGAGCCACTATGTCCCCCTTCAGCCTCTTCGCCGCAAGCGGCGGCCTAACCAAGTGATGGAAGACGTCAAGCCTCGGCGGCAAAAACGAGAACAAGACGGAGTTCGAGCACTTACTGGTCAATCGCGGCAGGGACCGCCAGCCTCTTGCCAAGCTTGAAGCCCGTAAGCCTCTTGGTCCGGGGTGCAGCCTCGAGAGGTCCAGGAGTGGAGGAGGGCGCACCGGAGGGGCTGGAAGCGGCCTTGGGCGGATCATGGGCAGAAGTGGCCCCTTGGGAGATCAGCGCGGACTTGTCCTTCTTCGGGATCATGGGCGGATTCTCTTCCCCTCGCTTGGCATCAACCTCGTCATCGTCCGGCAGGGTGCGGAGGATGCTGGCCCTGCGCCGGGGGGAAGTCTCCCCCGTCCCCTCCGCGGTCGCCTTCGAGTCGCGCTCTTCCTCCACCTCGTCTTCCTCTCCTCCTCCGTGGGAATCGTCAGAAGACAACTCCACCGGTGCCGCCGCCTTCTGGCCCTCGGGAGGCACCTCCGGCACCAGACCGCGCCCGTCAAAGGTGGGCATGGCATCCACCACCTGTTGCCAGTCGACGCAAAGGAACAGGGGGGCAGGAGCGCCCTCCAGACCTTCCACGTCTTCCCCAACCAAGAAGCGGAGGGCTGCGACCAGGTCCTCGTCGGCCAGGGCCACCGAGTTCAGGCGGAGATCGTCGGCCGCACCCCCAAGCGTCCACAGCGGGCGCGAGTGCGCCTGAAGTGGAGCCACCCGCTGCGTCAGGAACTCCCTCAGGAGCGTGGCCCCGGTCAGCTTCGCAGCCTTCATGTTACCCGGCCTCAGGTCGGCGTTCATCTTCTCCAGCACCGATTTCGCCCATCGGTCATCAAGCTTCGCTCGAGACCACGCCTCGTCGGACTGGGGCTGCTCCGTTGGCAACGCCAGCCGAGAGTGGATGCATCGGGCATCCATCATAACCCACTTGCTTCGGAAGCCGTCGACCCTCTTCCCGGTCTTCGAGATCGTGTTGGCCTTAGAGTACGCGGCGAAGCCAGCACACGCCGAGGTGTGCCCGCCAGTGATTCGGAGGGAGAAGAAGTGGCGCAGCAAGGCCACGGACGGCATCACCCCGACGTGCTCCTCGCAGTAGTAGGCGAAAATCGACAAAAGGAGGACAGAGTTGGGATGGAGATGAAGGGCCTGCAACCTGTAATGGCGGAGGACGGCGTAGAAGAATTCGGAGAAGGGAGGAACCAGGCCGGCGACGACGGAGCTCATGAAGAAGGGATAGAAGGTGCTCCCTTTAGCCTCCGGATGGGCGGAGCCGGCCCGGAGTTTAGTCTCCCCCATCTCGTTGCCCTGCGCCATCGTCATCAGGCGCGTAGCGACAAGATTCTTCTCCGTCATGTTGGGAGGATCCAAGGCCGGCGAGAACCAAGACGGCGGAGCCTCGGCCACGGCCTTGCGGGGCGCCATTGCTCGCTGGAAGGGGAAGGATGGAGCAGATCTGGAGATTTCCGAAGCAAGGGAGCAAGGAAGGGGATCTAAAGCAAGGCGAAGGGGAGCAATGAAGGCAGGCCTTACCCAGACCAGCCTTTTGTCAGTTGGGCAGTTGCTGAGGCAGCGTGGGGAAGTGGAGACGCCCACGTCCAGTCAAGTCGCCACGCGTCGACCGAGACCGTAGGCTTTTGGGGGCTCGCGGCGCTCCGCACTTTCCCTTTGGCTTCGCTGCTAAGCCAAGTCCGAGCGCGCCTTGGGCCCGGGGGCTACTGTCGGCGTTCTGGGAACGGGGGTCCCCAGACTTGCCTGCCTGCGGCCTGCGGCGTGGCTCACTAGCGGCCCAGTACGACCCGTCTTCATCAACCCAAGCTTAAGACCCTCGCGAGGGACCAAGCCTCGCGGGGCGGACGACACAAGGGCTCCTCAGGGGCGGCCTCATCAGGCAGGCTCGCGAGGAGGCGGAGAGATCAAGGCAAGGAATGCCTCGCGAGGTGCCCGTGACGCAAGCCATGACGATCAAGACCAGGCGGGCGCCAGCCGGGCACAAGCCTACGCAGTGTCCTCGTTTCCTCTTTGGTGCAAAGGGGGCAAGCGCAGGCGCGGAGTACCGAGGCATCAAGCAAAGGTTTCCTTATCAGTGCAACGAGACCAAGACCAGTAGAACGGCAGGATGGAGGTCACCATGGAGCCCAAGACGGCGTCATCACCAGTGCTTTTGGCAGTTGGAGACCACCTTTAGTCAGGCTAGCTTGTACTAGTTGTCCCCTTTCAAAATGGCCGTTGTTGGCTCCCTTCCCGCTCAATATTTGGGAAGAGGACCAGGCCCCTATAAATAGGGCTAGCCACCACAGTAGAAGCCATCTCATCTAGAGCCGACGGATCATCCGGATCATCCTCAGCCACCCAAGTTCACCGAGCTCAAGAACACCTCTTGCGAGGCTGTTCTTCCTCTGTACTGTTCCTCATCAGCCCAAGAGGCAATCCACCACACCACACACTGGATTAGGGTATTACACCACAATGGTGGCCCAAACCAGTATAAACCTTGTGTCTCTTGTGTTGTTCATCGTGCTAGCTTAGATCCGCGGCGAGATTGTGGGCGTAGCTCGGTAGGGAGTAGATCTTCGTGCGCACCCTAGTGTTCAAACCTTAAGGGTTTTGCCGGAACCCCACATCTGACAAAAGCCAATGTTGAAGACGATGACAACAGTCAGTCAGATCAAAATCTTCGTCTAGCTCATCCTCGGGTTGCAAATGAAGTCCAGATTGAGAAGATCATTGATAGAATCAATGCTCCTGTCCCTCTCACTTGATCAAGAGCTACTCAACTAGCAAACTTCTATGGTCACTTTGCCATTGTCTCTATATCTGAACCCAAGAAAGTCGAAGAAGCCTTAATGGAACTTGAATGGATTCAAGCTATTCAAGAAGAGCTTCAACAGTTTGAGATGAATAATGGCTGGGAGCTTGTCAAATGTCCTGATCCTCGCAAGCACAATGTCATTAGCATGAAATGGATCTATCGCACCAAGCAAGATGAACTTGGACAAGTTGTCAGAAACAAAGCTCGCCTCGTTGCTCAAGGTTACACACAAGTGGAAGGAATAGACTTTGATGAAACCTTTGCTCCTGTGACTCGGCTTGAAGCCATTCGCATACTGCTAACTTATGCAAACCATCACAACATTCTTCTATACCAAATGGATGTGAAGAGTGCCTTTCTTAACGGCAAAATTTAAGAAGAAGTGTATGTCGCTCAACCGCCTGGTTTTGAAGATCCTAAGCATCCTGATATGGTGTACAAGCTCAACAAGGGACTGTATGGCCTCAAACAAGCACCTTGCGCTTGGTATGACACACTCAAGGAATTCCTGAAGAGCAAAGGCTTCAAACCTGGTTCACTAGATCCCACTCTCTTCATGAAGACATATGATGGTGAACTATTTGTGTGTCAAATATACATGGATGACATTATCTTTGGATGCACTGATAAGAGATACAGTGACGAGTTCGGTTACATGATGCAAGAGCAATATCAGATGTCCATGATGGGGGAGTTGAAATTCTTCCTTGGTCTTCAAATCCGTCAACAGCGCAATGGCATCTTCATATCGCAAGAAAAGTACCTCAAAGATTGCCTGAAAAAGTTTGGAATGCAAGACTGCAAAGGGTACACGACGCCAATGCCAACCAAAAGTCATCTCGGCCCTGACGACAATGGTAAAGAGTTCGATCAATAGGTATACCGCTCCATGTTTGGTTCTTTGCTCTATTTATGTGCATCTAGGCCTGATATTATGCTTAGCGTTTGCATGTGTGCCCGATTCCAAGCGGCACCAAAGGAGTCGCATCACCTTGCCGTGAAGCGAATACTTCGATATTTGGTTCACACCCCAACATTAGGATTATGGTATCCAAAGGGCTCAACATTTGATCTAGTTGGATATTCTGATGCTGAGTATGCTAGTGACAAGGTTGATCGCAAGTCCACTTCAGGAACATGTCACTTTCTTGGACAATCTCTTGTCTGTTGGTCTTCAAAGAAGCAGAACTGTGTATCACTCTCTACTTCTGAATCTGAATACATTGCTGTTGGATCGTGCTGTGCTCAGCTCCTCTGGATGAAGAAAACTCTCAAGGACTATGGCGTCAACACGAAGAATGTGCCACTCTTCTGCGACAATTAAAGCGCCATCAAGCTTTCCAAGAATCCAGTTCAGCACTCAAAGACAAAGCACATCGAGATTCGTCATCACTTTCTCAGAGATCATGTCAACAAGGAAGACATTGATATCATTCACGTCAACACTGAAGAGCAACTGGCTGATATCTTCACTAAGCCCTTGGATGAGAAGAGGTTTTGCAAGCTGCGGTGTGAGCTAAATATCTTAGAATCCTCAAATGTCCAGTGAATGGACACACATCCTAACGCTTATGCATGTTGATGACTTAGATGTGCAACACACGAAGTAACGTATTTCTTCAATCAATGAAGACTTACTCTCTGAGTGTGAATACATTAATGTGGAATTTGACTTCGGAGCGCCACGATAATTGTGCGCCGTGTCTGGGTCTAATACTTCCTATACGGTGGGTAACGCCACCACCACAACTTTTCAAAGATTTTCATTTGGCGTCATGAGTGCATTATCTTCACTTTTGGATTGTCTTCAACATTGGTTTATCTTCAAAATCTATATCTTTGCAATGTTGATTTGTCCTCAATGATTTTCTACAGCATTCACTTATAGCTATGTCTTCATGTTGCTATTTTTCTGACTTAAGTCAATGTGATCGTACCCTAATCCCTTCTGTGCTACTCCCTCAAATTCTTTCTGTCTAAGTCATGTGCATTCTGTTGACACTTGTCGAATACCTTCTTTGTGTCCTTGTCAGCAGAAGATACAGAGACACACTTTTAAAACTGCTTTTAATGTCTTATCCTTTGCCTGAAAACCAGAGAAACCGGAACGACCACCCGACAATCCAGGCGTGCGTGGGAACATAGATCAACTCGTGATAAGTTGCATGCATGCCACATGTTCCTCAGATGTGAACCGCCAAGGGCACTGATACGTCTCCAACGTATCTATAATTTTTGATTGTTCCATGCTATTATATTATCTGTTTTGGATGTTTAATGGGCTTTATTGTACACTTTTATATTATTTTTGGGACTAACCTATTAACTGGAGGCCCAGTCCAAATTGCTGTTTTTTTGCCTATTTCAGTGTTTCGCAGAAAAGGAATATCAAACGGAGTCCAAACGGAATGAAACCTTCAGGAGAGTTATTTTTGGAACAAATGCAATCCAGGAGACTTGGAGTGGACGTCAAGAAAGCAACGAGGCAACCACGAGGCAGGAGGGCGCGCCCCCACCCTCGTGGGCCCCTCGTGGCTCCCCTGACCGACTTCCTTCGCCTATATATACTCATATACCCTGAAAACATCCAGGAGCACCACGAAACCCTATTTCCACTGTCGCAACCTTCTGTACCCGTGAGATCCCATCTCGGGGCCTTTTCCGGCGCTCCGCCGGAGGGGGAATCGATCACGGAGGGCTTCTACATCAACACCATAGCCTCTCCGATGAAGTGTGAGTAGTTTACCACAGACCTTCGGGTCCATAGTTATTAGCTAAATGGCTTCTTCTCTCTCTCTTTGGATCTCAATACAATGTTCTCCTCGATCTTCTTGGAGATCTATTCAATGTAATTCTTTTTGCGGTGTGTTTGCCGAGATCCGATGAATTGTGGGTTTATGATCAAGATTATCTATGAACAATATTTGAATCTCCTCTGAATTCTTTTATGTATGATTTGTTATCTTTGCAAGTCTCTTCGAATCATCAGTTTAGTTTGGCCTACTAGATTGATCTTTCTTGCAATGGGAGAAGTGCTTAGCTTTGGGTTCAATCTTGCGGTGTCCTTTCCCAGTGACAGCAGGGGTAGCAAGGCACATATTGTATTGTTGCCATCGAGGATAAAAAGCTGGGGTTTATATCATATTGCTTGAGTTTATCCCTCTACATCATGTCATCTTGCCTCATGCGTTACTCTGTTCTTATGAACTTAATACTCTAGATGCATGCTAGATAGCGGTCGATGTGTGGAGTAATAGTAGTAGATGCTGAATCGTTTTGATCTACTTGTCGCGGATGTGATGCCTATATACATGATCATGCCTAGATATTCTCATAATTATGCACTTTTCTATCAATTGCTCGACAGTAATTTGTTCACCCACCGTAATACTTATGCTATCTTGAGAGAAGCCACTAGTGAAACCTATGGCCCCCGGGTCTATTTTCCATCATATAAGTTTCCGATCTACTTTATTTTGCAATCTTTACTTTCCAATCTATATCATAAAAATACCAAATATTTATCTTATTATCTCTATCCGATCTCACTTTTGCAAGTGGCCGTGAAGGGATTGACAACCCCTTTATCGCGTTGGTTGCAAGGTTCTTATTTGTTTTTGCAGGTACGAGGGATTTGAGTGTAGCCTCCTACTGGATTGATACCTTGGTTCTCAAAAACTGAGGGAAATACTTACGCTACTTTGCTGCATCACCCTTTCCTCTTCAAGGGAAAACCAACGCATGCTCAAGAGGTAGCAAGAAGGATTTCTGGCGCCGTTGCTGGGGAGTCTACGCACAAGTCAAGACATACCAAGTACCCATCACAAACTCTTATCCCTCGCATTACATTATTTGCCATTTGTCTCTCGTTTTCCTCTCCCCCACTTCACCTTTTCCTTTTCTTCGCCTCTTTACCGTTTGCCTTTCATTCACCATGGCCGAATCGAAAAGTGCTAAGGGTTCTCTCCTGGGTTTTAGTACTTTGGATAGTCCCTCTGTCCTCTCTAAGTTCATAAATAATGATGCTATGGAAAGACCTACCGGGCTTATCAATGAGAGTTTGAACAATTTCGATGAAGATGATCCCAGAATTTTTCGTTATTTACTTGATGAGTCTTTAAAAGATGCTTGGGATAGGCTATTAAGGATCCGAGCTAGCTATGTGCCACAATATCAAATTGAGATTTACCTAAAAAGCTTTTATGTTGGCTTACCCTCTACGTTCAAGCAAGTTTTAGATTCTATTTGTGAAGAAGGTTTTCTTGAGGGGGATGCTATAGATACCTATGAAAAGATGAAAACTATATTTGGGCACCCCATGAGTGAGAAGGTTGAATCCACCTCTCTTTTATGCTTTTATCAAAACGAAATTATCAAAGAGATGAAGGCTAGCTTAGATGCAAATTTCCGTAGCGTGCTTAATCTTTCTTCCACCATTAGCGGCAATGTGCTTTCCCAAAATAGAAATATAAATGCTATAGATAAGAAATTTTCTCTTTTCTTTCCCAATACCAAATATGGCAATACTTAGATCTATTCTCGCTTTTATGCCTAGCTAGGGGCGTTAAACGACAGCGCTTGTTGGGAGGCAACCCAATTTTATTTTTGTTCCTGTTTAGTAATAAATAATTCATCTAACCTATGGTTATATGTGGTTTTATGTTTTAATTAGTGTTTGTGCCAAGTAGAACCTTTGGGAAGATTTGGGTGAAGTCTTTATGATGTTGCTGTAAAAAACAGAAACTTTAATGCTCACGAGATTAGCTGCCATTTTTTACTGGAGAGTTATTTTAGGTTGATTATTTCTGAAGATGATTAATAGACAAATTCCTCACGTCCACCAATTTATTTCATAATTTTTGGAGTTACAGAAGTATTCGAAAGTTACAGATTACTACAGACTGTTCTGTTTTTGACAGATTCTGTTTTTCGTGTGTTGTTTGCTTATTTTGATGAATCTGTGGCTAGTATCGGGGGGTATGAACCATAGAGAAGTTGGAATACAGTAGGTTTAACACCAATATAAATAAAGAATGAGTTCATTACAGTACCTTAAAGTGGTGGTTTGTTTTATTTTGCTAACGGAGCTCATGAGATTTTCTGTTGAGTTTTGTGTTGTGAAGTTTTCAAGTTTTGGGTAAAGATTTGATGGATTATGGAATAAGGAGTGGCAAGATCCAAAGCTTGGGGATGCCCAAGGCACCCCAAGGTAAATTCAAGTACAACAAAAATCCTAAGCTTGGGGATGCCCCGGAAGGCATCCCCTCTTTCGTCTTCGTCCATCGGTAACTTTACTTGATGCTATATTTTTATTCACCACATGATATGTGTTTTGCTTGAAGCGTCTTGTATGATTTGAGTCGTTGATTTTTAGTTTACCACAATCATCCTTGCTGTACACACCTTTTGGAGATACATACATGAATCGGAATTTATTAGAATACTCTATGTGCTTCACTTATATCTTTTGAGCTAGACAATTTTGCTCTAGTGCTTCACTTATATCTTTTTAGAGCACGGCGGTGGTTTTATTTTGTAGAAATTATTGATCTCTCATGCTTCACTTATATTATTTTGAGAGTCTTTTAGAACAGCATGGTATTTTCTTTGGTTATAAAATTAGTCCTAATATGATGAGCATCCAAGATAGGTATAATAAAAACTTTCATATAGAGTGCATTAAACACTATGATAAATTTGATACTTGATCATTGTTTTGAGATATAAAGGTGGTAATGTTAGAGTCATGCTAGTTGGGTAATTATGAAATTGAGAAATACTTGTGTTAAAGTTGGCAAGTCCCGTAGCATGCACGTATGGTGAACATTGTGTGACAAATTTGAAGCATGGGGTGTTCTTTGATTGCCTTCCTTATGAGTGGAGGTCGGGATCGCGTGATGGTTAACTCCTACCAACCCTTCCCCTAGGATCATGCGTAGTAGTACTTTGCTTCAAGGGCTAATAAACTTTTGCAATAAGTATATGAGTTCTTTATGACTAATGTGAGTCCATGGATTATATGCACTCTTACCCTTCCGCAATTTGCTAGCCTCTACGGTACCTTGCATTGCCCTTTCTCACCTTGAGAGTTGGTGCAAACTTCGCCGGTGCATCCAAACCCCGTGATACGATACGCTCTTTCACACATAAACCTCCTTATATCTTCCTCAAAACAGCCACCATACCTACCTATTATGGCATTTCCATAGACATTCCGAGATATATTGCCATGCAACTTTCCACCGTTCCATTTATTATGACACGCTCCATCATTGTCATATTGCTTTTGAATGATCATGTAGTTGACATCGTATTTGTGGCAAAGCCACCTTTTTAATTCTTTCATACATGTCGCTCTTGATTCATTGCATATCCCGGTACACCGCCGGAGGCATTCGCATAGAGTCATATTTTGTCCTAAGTATTGAGTTGTAATTCTTGAGTTGTAAATAAATAGAAGTGTGATGATTTCCATTATTAGAGCACTGTACCATGTGAGGAAAGGATGATGGAGACTATGATTCCCCCACAAGTTGGGATGAGACTCCGGACTTTATGGAAAATAAAAGAGGCCAAAGAAGCCCAAATAAAAAAAGAGAAAGAAAAAAATGAGAGAAAAAGAGAGAAGGGACAATGTTACTAACCTTTTTCCACACTTTTGCTTCAAAGTAGCACCATGATCTTCATGATAGAGAGTCTCCTATGTTGTCACTTTCATATACTAGTGGGAATTTTTCATTATAGAACTTGGCTTGTATATTCCAATGATGGGCTTCCTCAAATTGCCCTAGGTCTTCGTGAGCAAGCAAGTTGGATGCACACCCACTTAGTTTCTTTTGATGAGCTTTCATACATTTATAGCTCTAGTGCATCCGTTGCATGGCAATCCCTACTCCTCGCATTGACATCAATTGATGGGCATCTCCATAGCCCGTTGATTAGCCGCGTCAATGTGAGACTTTCTCCTTTTTTGTTTTCTCACATAATCCCTATCATCATACTCTACTCCACCCATAGTGCTATATCCATGGCTTACTCTCATGTATTGCGTGAGGGTTGAAAAGGCTGAAGCGCATTAAAAAGTATGAACCAATTGCTTGGCTGAAACCGGGGTTGTGCATGATGGGAGCATTTTGTGTGCCGAAAATGAAGCATGACCAAACTTTATGATTTTGTAGGGATAAGCTTTCTTTGGCTATGTTATTTTGATAAGACATAAACTGCTTGGTTAGCATGCTTGAAGTATTACTATTTTTATGTCAATATTAAAATTTTATCTTGAATCTTTTGGATATGAACATTCATGCCACAATAAAGAAAATTACATTGAGAAATATGTTAGGTAGCCTTCCACATAAAAAATTCTGTTTTTATCATTTACCTACTCGAGGACGGGCAGGAATTAAGCTTGGGGATGCTTGATACGTCTCCAACGTATCTATAATTTTTATTGTTCCATGCTATTATATTATCTGTTTTGGATGTTTAATGGGCTTTATTATACACTTTTATATTATTTTTGGGACTAACCTATTAACCGGAGGCCCAGTCCAAATTGCTGTTTTTTTGCCTATTTCAGTGTTTCGCAGAAAAGGAATATCAAACGGAGTCCAAACGGAATGAAACCTTCAGGAGAGTTATTTTTGGAACAAACGCAATCCAGGAGACTTGGAGTGGACGTCAAGAAAGCAACAAGGCGGCCACGAGGTAGGAGGGCGCGCCCAAGGGGGAAGGCGCGCCTCCCGCCCTCGTGGGCCCCTCGTGGCTCCCCTGACCCACTTCCTTCGTCTATATATACTCATATACCCTGAAAACATCCAGGAGCACCATGAAACCCTATTTCCAACGCCGCAACCTTCTGTACCTGTGAGATCCCATCTTGGGGCCTTTTCCAGCACTCCGCCGGAGGGGGAATCGATCACGGAGGGCTTCTACATCAACACCATAGCCTCTCCGATGAAGTGTGATTAGTTTACCACAGACCTTCGAGTCCATAGTTATTAGCTAGATGGCTTCTTCTCTCTCTTTGGATCCCAATACAATGTTCTCCTTGATCTTCTTGGAGATCTATTCGATGTAATTCTTTTTGAGGTGTGTTTGTCGAGATCCGATGAATTGTGGGTTTATGATCAAGATTATCTATGAAAAATATTTGAATCTCCTCTGAATTCTTTTATGTATGATTTGTTACCTTTGCAAGTCTCTTCGAATTATCAGTTTGGTTTGGCCTACTAGATTGATCTTTCTTGCAATGGGAGAAGTGCTTAGCTTTGGGTTCAATCTTGCGGTGTCCTTTCCCAGTGATAGCAGGGGCAGCAAGGCACGTATTGTATTGTTGCCATCGAGGATAAAAAGATGGGGTTTATATCATATTTCTTGAGTTTATCCCTCTACATCATGTCATCTTGCCTAATGCGTTACGCTGTTCTTATGAAGTTAATACTCTAGATGCATGCTGGATAGCGGTCGATGTGTAGAGTAATAGTAGTAGATGCTGAACCGTTTTGATCTACTTGTTGCGGACGTGATGCCTATATACATGATCATGCCTAGATATTCTCATAATTATGCACTTTTCTATCAATTGTTTGACAGTAAGTTGTTCACCCACCATAATACTTATGCTATCTTGAGAGAAGCCACTAGTGAAACCTATGGCCCCCGGGTCTATTTTCCATCATATAAGTTTCCGATCTACTTTATTTTGCAATCTTTACTTTCCAATCTATATCATAAAAATACCAAAAATATTTGTCTTATTATCTCTATCAGATCTCACTTTTGCAAGTGGCGGTGAAGGGGTTGACAACCCCTTTATCGTGTTGGTTGCAAGGTTCTTATTTGTTTGTGTAGGTACGAGGGATTTGAGTGTAGCCTCCTACTGGATTGATAACTTGGTTCTCAAAAACTGAGGGAAATACTTACGCTACTTTGTTGCATCACCCTTTCCTCTTCAAGGGAAAACCAACGCATGCTCAAGAGGTAGCAAGCACCTGCGTAATTGCGCTGCGCCACCCTCCTCCTTTCTATAAATACACACCCCTCGCGGTCAATATCTTTTCTTCCACCTCGACACCTCGCTCAAACCCTAGCGCCACCGCTAGCTCGCGTCGACACCGGAGACAAAGCGCTTAGCTACTGTGACTTCTTCGACGCCATCCTCACGCCGGGTGCGGACCTCTTCCTCTCCGCCGCCGCCGTAGGTGTCTTCCGCCACCAAGTTAGGGCGCGGGAGATTGGACTGCTCGGCCTCCCTTCTACATCGTCTAGCAGTTCATCTGTGGTAATTAAAACTCACTTTTTACAGTCTTCGATCTGTCAAATCCATCCACTTCAACCAAAAGTGGTTTATGCACTTCCAAATCTGGATCCGTCTCTTTCTGAATCTCATATATTGCAAAGTATGTTCACTTATGCGTCAAAACTAGTTAGATTCCTCACTTGTGCCTATTCGTGGATTCGTACAAATCTGGAACCAACTTCCTTCAATAAGTGAATGTCTTCGCACTATGAGGCCAATGTCTTCTAAACTGGTTTATCTTCAAAATCTTCTGAGAATGCATATGACCTCTTCCCCTTCCCTCGCATCTCTAATGCTGTCACAGGTACATGTCTGTGGGAGAATCCCTTGGTTCTCATAGTCTGCATTCATTTTCAGAATTCTTACAGCATCATATCGAATCTCCTGAAGCCAATTCTTGTCTGACCAGTAGACGGAAGCCTTTCACTGTATTGAAGCCAACCAGTCTAAACATTATGGCTTCAGAGAAGTCTGCATGAAAAGGAGGCAGGTAATGCCGTGGCAACATTGCATTGGATTTTCCTGAAGATCTTTATGAACTCTACAAGTCTGGCCCAGAAGATAGCTACACCCAGCGCAAGAACCGGATCCAGTGGATCCGAAGATATTGGGCAGAGCAGTGGTTGATACGTCTCCATCGTATCTACTTTTCCAAACACTTCTGCCCTTGTTTTGGACTCTAACTTGCATGATTTGAATGGAACTAACCCGGACTGACGCTGTTTTCAGCAGAATTGCCATGGTGTTATTTTTGTGCAGAAATAAAAGTTCTCGGAATGACCTGAAACTCCACGGAGAATATTTTTGGAATTAATAAAAAATATTGGCGAAAGAATCGAGGCCAGGGGGCCCACACCCTGTCCACGAGGGTGGGGGCGCACCCTACCCCCCTGGGCGCGCCCCCTACCTCGTGGGCCCCTTGATGCTCCACCGACCTCAACTCCAACTCTATATATTCACGTTCGGGGAGAAAAAATCAGAGAGAAGGATTCATCATGTTTTACGATACAGAGCCGCCGCCAAGCCCTAATCTCTCTCGGGAGGGCTGATCTGGAGTCCCTTGGGGGCTCCGGAGAGGGGAATCCATCACCGTCGTCATCATCAACCATCCTCCATCACCAATTTCATGATGCTCACCGCCGTGCGTGAGTAATTCCATCATAGGCTTGCTGGACGGTGATGGGTTGGATGAGATTTACCATGTAATCGAGTTAGTTTTGTTAGGGTTTGATCCCTAGTATCCACTATGTTCTGAGATTGATGTTGCTATGACTTTGCTATGCTTAATGCTTGTCACTAGGGCCCGAGTGCCATGATTTCAGATCTGAACCTATTATGTTTTCATGAATATATGTGAGTTCTTGATCCTATCTTGCAAGTCTATAGTCACCTATTATGTGTTATGATCCGTTAACCCCGAAGTGACAATAATCGGGACCACTTACCGGTGATGACCGTAGTTTGAGGAGTTCATGTATTCACTAAGTGTTAATGCTTTGGTCCGGTACTCTATTAAAAGGAGGCCTTAATATCCCTTAGTTTCCAATAGGACCCCGCTGCCACGGGAGGGTAGGACAAAAGATGTCATGCAAGTTCTTTTCCATAAGCACGTATGACTATATTCGGAATACATGCCTACATTACATTGATGAACTGGAGCTAGTTCTGTGTCACCCTATGTTATAACTGTTGCATGAGGAATCGCATCCGACATAATTATCCATCACTGATCCAATGCCTACGAGCTTTTCACATATTGCTCTTTGCTTAGTTACTTTACCGTTGCCACTGTTACAATTACTACAAAACTGCTACTGTTACTTTTGCCACTGTTACTGTTACTTCCATACTACTTTGCTACTAAATACTTTGCTGCAGATATTAAGTTATCCAGGTGTGGTTGAATTGACAACTCAACTTCTGATACTTGAGTTTATTCTTTGGCTCCCTTGTGTCGAATCAATAAATTTGGGTTGAGTACTCTACCCTCAAAAACTGTTGCGATCCCCTATACTTGTGGGTTATCAAGACTATTTTCTGGCGCCGTTGCCGGGGAGCATAGATCTATTCTTTGAGTCACTTGGGATTTATATCTGCTGATCACTATGAGGAACTTGAAAGACGAAAGAACTAAGATTTTCCCTCAACTACGAGGGGAGGTAAGGAACTCCCATCTAGCTCTGCACTTGATTCACCATCTGTTTTTGAGTAAACTTGCGACACCTAAACCTGCTTCTGCTATTAATTCCGATATGTCGCATGTTATTGATGATGCCACTTCTGCTATGCATGATACTTATGATGAAACTACTTCTATGCTTGATAATACTGTGCCATTAGGTGAATTTCTTGATGAACAACTTGCTAGGGCTAGAGAGAATGAAATTATTGAAACTGATAATACTGATGAAACTGATGATGAAGATTCTCCCCCTAGATATGAATTGCCTGTTGTGCCTGAGGGTTATGTTATGGATGAAGAAACTGCTAGAGATTTTCTTGCTTGCAATGATAGAACTGATCTTAAGAAATTATTAGCTAAGCTGAAAGAAAAGTCTCTGAATGCTAGAATGAAATATGACCCTGCTTTTGCTACTTCACCTATCTGTATTACTGATAAGGATTATGATTTCTCTATCGATCCTGAGATAATTACTTTGGTTGAGTCTGATCCTTTTTATGGCTATGAATCTGAAACTGTTGTGGAACATCTTACTAAATTAAATGATATAGCCACCCTATTCACTCACGAGGAAAAAATTCGTTACTACTATATCCTTAAGTTATTTCCATTCTCATTAAAGGGTGATGCTAAAGTATGGTTTAATTCTCTTGATCCTGGTTGTGTGCGTAGTCCCCAGGATATGATTTATCAATTTTTTGCTAAATATTTCGCCGCTCATAAGAAACAAGCTGCCTTAAGGGAAATATATAATTTTGTGCAAATTGAAGAAGAGAGTCTCCCGCAAGCTTGGGGGAGGCTTCTCCGATTACTGAATGCTTTGCCTAATCATCCTCTCAAGAAAAATGAAATACTTGATATCTTTTATAATGGACTAACCGATGCTTCCAGAGACCACCTGGATAGTTGTGCTGGTTGTGTTTTCAGGGAAAGAACTATTGATCAAGCTGAATTGTTATTGAATAATATGTTGACTAATGAAAACAATTGGATACTTCCTGAACCAACTCCTAAGCCAACTCCAAAGAAAAGGGGTATTCTATTTCTCAGTCCTGAAGATATGCAAGAGGCAAAGAAATCTATGAAAGAAAAGGGTATTAAAGCTGAAGATGTTAAGAATTTACCACCTATTGAAGAAATACATGGTCTTGATAACCCGACACAGGTAGTAAAGGTAAATTCTCTCTATAGATTTGATGAAGGTGATATTCCTCGTTATAAGTCTGCTAGCCAATGCTTAGATGAGTTTGATAATTTTATTGTTAAACAAGAAAACTTCAACGCTTATGTTGGTAGACAATTGAAAAGAAATGCTTATATGATTGAACACTTGAGTGATTATATGTCTAGAGTTAAAGGTGAACTTAAACTTATTAGTAAACATGCTTCTATGGTTACCACTCAAGTAGAACAAGTGCTTAAAGCTCAAAATGATTTGCTCAATGAATTAAATAATAAGAAAAATGATAATGCTGTTAGAGTTGTGACTAGAGGTGGTAGAATGACTCAGGAACCTTTGTATCCTGAGGGCCACCCTAAGAGAATTGAGCAAGATTCTCAGAGAACTAATGTTGATGCACCTAGTCCTTCTAAAAAGAAGAAGAAGAAGAATTATAGGACTTTGCATGCTTCTAGTGAACCTGTTGTTGACACACCTGAGCATCCCAATGATATTCCTATTTCTGATGCTGAAACACAATCTGGTGATGAACATGAACCTAGTGATAATGTTAATGATAATGTTCATGTTGATGCTCAACCTAGCAATAATAATGATGTAGAGGTTGAACCTGCTGTTGATCTTGATAACCCACAATCAAAGAATCAAAGTTATGGTAAGAGAGACTTTGTTGCTAGGAAGCACGGTAAAGAAAGACAACCATGGGTTCAGAAACCCATGCCTTTTCCTCCTAAACCATCCAAGAAAAAGGATGATGAGGATTTTGAGTGCTTTGCTGAAATGATTAGACCTATCTTTTTACGTATGCGTTTTACTGATATGCTTAAAATGAATCCTTATGCTAAGTACATGAAAGATATTGTTACAAATAAAAGAAAGATACCGGAAGCTGAAAATTTCCACCATGCTTGCTAATTATACTTTTAAGGGTGGAATACCAAAGAAACTAGGAGATCCAGGAGTACCAACTATACCATGCTCCATTAAAAGAAACTATGTTAAAACTGCTTTATGTGATCTTGGAGTCAGTGTTAGTGTTATGCCTCTCTCTTTATATCGTAGACTTGAATTAAATAAGTTGACACCTACTGAAATATCTTTGCAAATGGCCGATAAATCTACCGCCATACCTGTCGGTATTTGTGAGGATGTGCCTGTTGTGGTTGCAAACGTTACTATCTTAACGGACTTTGTTATTCTTGATATTCCCGAGGACGATAGTATGTAGATTATCCTTGGTAGACCCTTTTTGAAGGGTTGTTATTGATTGCAACAAAGGCAATGTTACTTTTTATGTTAATGGTAACGAGCATACGGTACACTTTCCGAGGAAACAACCTCAAGTCCACAGTATAAATTCTATTGGAAAAATTCCAAGTATTACTATTGGAGGTTTTGAATTTCCTCTTCCTACTGTCAAGAAGAAATATGATATTCTTATTGTTGGGGACATACATATCCCCGTTAAGGTAACCTAGTGTTATTCAAAATTTCTCCGGTTCCATGTTATTCGAAAAGAGTTTGTTAACAAGACTTGATCAACCTTGTTAGTGGATTCCTTTTGATGAGCATGAGATGGATGAAGTTAGAAAGCACAACCTTCTGTACCCTCCTTTTACTTTCTTTTATTTAGATTGAATAAAGCAAAAATAGTATTTTCTGTCTGTTTTCTGAATTATCCTTGCAATAAAAATACCCCAAAAATAAAAGTTCTCCAAATGCCCTAAAAATGAAATATGGTTTTTTCTAGATTATTTGAGAATATTTGGCACTGAGAACACATCATGGGGAGCCAACACCTGCCACGAGGGTCCAGGGCGCGCCCACCCCCCTAGGGCACGCCCCCTGCCTCATGGGCCCCTGGTGGCCCCCCTCCACTTATTCCAGCACCCACACACTTCTTCTTCCTCCCAAAGAATCACCAACCAGCTCAAGCACGAGTTCTAGCTCATCTTGCTGCCGTTTTCGATCTCCTTGCTCAAATCTCCACTCACAAAACTGCTTTGGGGGATTGTTCTTCGGTATGTGACTCCTCCAATGGTCCAATTAGTTTTTTTCTAGTGCTTTATTCATTGCAAATTTTTACTTCCTAGGTGACCCTGTTCTTGAGCTTGCATGTCAAATTTATTTGGTCCCAAGTAGTTCTAATGCATGATATAGTCTCTAGGCACTTGTGGGAGTAGTTGCTATCAATTTTGTTGAGTTTGGTTCACTTTTATTTTGAGTTACTAAAAATTTCAAAAAATTTCAAAAAATGATGAAGAGATTTTTAAGGGGTTCTTCGAGCCAAAGCTCGAAGGATAAGCAAAGTAAAGAGGATAAAAAGCCCAAATATAATCTCCCTCGCACCGCAGAGGTTCGGTGATGTCTACTACGCAACCTTCTTCTTGTAGACGTTGCTGGGCCTCCAAGTGCAGAGGTTTGTAGGACAGTAGCAAATTTCCCTCAAGTGGATGACCTAAGGTTTATCAATCCATGGGAGGCGTAGGATGAAGATGGTCTCTCTCAAACAACCCTGCAACCAAATAACAAAGAGTCTCTTGTGTCCCCAACACACCCAATACAATGGTAAATTGTATAGGTGCACTAGTTCGGCGAAGAGATGGTGATACAAGTGCCATATGGATGGTAGATATAGGTTTTTGTAATCTGAAATTATAAAAACAGCAAGGTAACTAATGATAAAAGTGAGCACAAACGGTATTGCAATGCTAGGAAACAAGGCCTAGGGTTCATACTTTCACTAGTGCAAGTTCTCTCAACAATAATAACATAATTGGATCATATAACTATCCCTCAACATGCAACAAAGAGTCACTCCAAAGTCACTAATAGCGGAGAAAAAATAAAGAGATTATTGTAGGGTACGAAACCAGCTCAAAGTTATTCTTTCTGATCAATTTATTCAAGAGTACGTAGTAAAATAACACGAAGCTATTTTTTCCGTTCGATCTATCCTAGAGTTCGTACTAGAATAACACCTTAAGATACAAATCAACCAAAACCCTAATGTCACCTAGATACTCCAATGTCACCACAAGTATCCGTGGGTATGATTATACGATATGCATCACACAATCTCATATTCATCTATTCAACCAACACAAAGAACTTCAAAGAGTGCCCCAAAGTTTCTACCGGAGAGTTAAGACGAAAACGTGTGCCAACCCCTATGCATAAGTTCACAAGGTCACTAAACCCGCAAGTTGATCACCAAAACATACATCAAGTAGATCACGTGAATATCCCATTGTCACCACAGATAAGCACATGCAAGACATACATCAAGTGTTCTCAAATCCTGAAAGACTCAATCCGATAAGATAACTTCAAAGGGAAAACTCAATCCATTACAAGAGAGTAGAGGGGGAGAAACATCATAAGATCCAACTATAATAGCAAAGCTCGCGATACATCAAGATCGTGCCAAATCAAGAACACGAGAGAGAGAGAGAGAGGGAGAGAGAGAGATCAAACACATAGCTACTGGTACATACCCTCAGCCCCGAGGGTGAACTACTCCCTCCTCGTCATGGAGAGCGCCAGGATGATGAAGATGGCCACCAGTGAGGGATCCCCCCTTCGGCAGGGTGCCGGAACAGGGTCCCGATTGGTTTTTGGTGGCTACAGAGGCTTGCGGCGGCGGAACTCCCGATCTATTGTGTTGTCGGATGTTTTCGGGGTATATGGATATATATAGGCGAAAGAAGTCGGTCAGGGAAGCCATGAGGGGCCTACGAGGGTGGGGGGCGCGCCCTGGACCCTCGTGGCTTCCTCGAAGCTTCCCAGACGTCTACTCCAAGTCTTCTGGATTGCATTTGTTCCAAAAATAACTCCCCCGAAGGTTTCATTCCGTTTGGACTCCGTTTGATATCCCTTTTCTTTGAAACACTGAAATAGGCAAGAAAACAACAATTTGGGCTGGGCCTCCGGTTAATAGGTTAGTCCCAAAAATGATATAAAAGTGTATAGTAAATCCCATAAACATCCAAAACGGGTAATATAATAGCATGGAACAATAAAAAGTTATAGATATGTTGGAGACGTATCATTCGGCCGTGTGAATGGCCTTGTGATGAGTTCTTGAGAGCATCCGGGATTCATGATGATTTTTATTATTTGGCTAAGAATGCGGGCCTCACCGACTTTCTCCACGACCAGCTCGATCAGTATCTCCTACTCACTAATATTTTCGTGCAAATTTTTTACTTTCATGCTAGGAAATCACCACCTTCAGTGGAGTTTCATTTATATGATAAGGTTAAGGAGATGTCACTATATGATTTTTGTCGGGTATGCAAGATACCCTTTGAGGGCAGCATAGAGGAACCACGTCGTAGTGATGTGGAAGGGTTTATTGATATGATCGCTGCAGGGGAGACGAGGAAAGTTTCCGATGCAAGAATCACTAGTATACATTTTCCTGTTCTACGTTACTTTGCAGTATTTGCTAGTAGATGTTTAATTGGTCGCGGGAACAGTGGAAATCTTAGTGCCCCTGATATTGTTATTTTGCGCCATGCTTTGTTTCGTGATACAACTTTCAGTTTAGGCGTTGTTATTGCTAAGCGATTAAGTTTGAACCGTACAAAGGGCCCCATCGTCGGTGGTATCTTTGCTTCGCGCCTTGCTGCACACTTTAAGATACCTATTAGGCATTATGAGAAAGAGTAAAAGTTGCTGCCCCCTATTTTTCTAGATTATAAGAGTATGGTAGCACATGAATTTATTGTTAAAAATAAGAAGATGATGCTTAAGTATAAATTGATATTTAATAAAACTCACTGTGAGACTATTATCTTGCCTGCACCCTCTTTGTTTAACATATTTTCAGGCACGTACCTCATCTTGCCCGAGGCCATTTATACATACTGGAGGCTAACAAAAGTCCCAGAGCCTGAGCCTGAGCCTGAGCCACCACTTGACCCTTATCGACAGTCTGTTTATCAGTGGGATCCGGAGGAGATCGCCAATCAGTGGCACCCAGATGACACTCCTCCGCACGCCGGAGAAGGCAGTTTTGATCCATGGGATTAGACCAACTTAGGCCAAAAGCCTAAGCTTGGGGGAGTACGTATTTCTCACCGACATTACATTCATGTTCACACACTCATTCTAGTTGTCGGTGCTCATACTTTTTCATTGTACTATCCATGCTAGTTTATTTTCTTTTCTAAGCATTCTTCTTGTGTGTTTGTAAAACCTTAAGAAAAACCAAAAAAATTAGTTATAGCCTTTAGCTAGTTTACTTTCCAAACCTGTAGTAGGAGTAATTAAAAGAAAACTCAAAAATATTTCTCATTCTTCTTTTGCTTGTTGGGAGCTTTCCAGTGTAAATAGTTTTATTTCTTTTCTTTTCTTTGGGGGTCGAGAGGAGAAGACCATGATGAAAATGTTGAGTGGCTCTCATATGCATTATTGTTGATTTAACCAAGAGCCCATATTACCTTGTCTTCTCCCTTGAATTGAATGCTTGCAGATTCCAGCTTAGTCCAATGCACGTGCACTATTATTATTATCCACACCGTTCGGTCGTGCAAGTGAACGGCAATAATGACGATATATGATAGACTGATCAAGATGAGAAAAGCTGGTATGAACTCAAACTATCTTGTTTTTGTAAATATGATTAGTTCATCGTTCCTGATTCAACCTATTATGAATAAACATGTTTGCAATGACAATTAGAGATTATAGTTGCTTATGACATGCTTAATTAGCTAGGAGTTTATAATGGCTTACCTTGCGTGCCAACATGCTATTAAAATGGTTGTGATGTGGTATGATAGGGTGGTATCCTCCTTTGAACGATTCGAGTGGCTTGACTTGGCACATGTTCACGCATGTAGTTGAAACAAAATCAACATAGCCTCCACGATATTTATGTTCATGGTGATTTATATCCTACTCATGCTTGCACTCAGTGTTTATTAATTTTAATGCATGTTCATGACTGTTGTCGCTCTCTAGTTGGTCGATTCCCAATCTTTTGCTAGCCTTCACTTGTACTAAGCGGGAATACTGCTTGTGCATCCAAAATCCATAAACCCCAAAGTTATTCCATATGAGTCCACCATACCTTCCTATATGCGGTATCTACCTGCCGTTCCAAGTAAATTTGTATGTGTCAAACTCCAAACCTTCAAATGAAATTCTGTTTTGTATGCTCGAACAGCTCATGTATCAACTAGGGTTGTCTATATCTTCCATGCTAAGTGGGCTATTCTCATGAGTAGTGGACTCCGCTCCTCACTCACGAGAAAATGGCCGGTAACTGGGATGCCCAGTCCCATGCTCAAACCGAATCAAAATAATTGCAAACAAAACTCCCCCAGGATTGTTGTTAGTTGGAGGCACCCGTTGTTTCGGGCAAGCCATGGATTGATGCTTGTTGGTGGTAGGGGAGTATAAACTTTAACATTCTGTTTGGGAACCGCCTATAATATGTGTAGTATGGAAGATATCGAGATCTCTCGGTTGTTATGTTGACAATGAAAGTATGCCGCTCAAAATATTATTTATCTCTATTTCAAAATCGAGCTCTGGCACCTCTACAAATCCCTGCTTCCCTCTGCGAAGGGCCTAACTATTTACTTTTATGTTGAGTCATCACCCTCTTATTAAAAAGCACCAGTTGGAGAGCACCGCTGTCATTTGCATGCATTACTATTAATTTATATTGAGTATGACTGGATCTCTTTTACCATGAATTACAATGTCTAGTGAGTCCTTGATCTTCAGGGGTGCTCTCCATTTATGTTTTGCGGTCTCAGAAAGGGCTAGCGAGATACCATCTTGTTATATCATATTATGATTGTTTTGAGAAAGTGTTGTCATACGAGATTTATTGTTATTGCTTGCTAGTTGATTATGCCATTGATACGAGTAAACATGAGACCTAAGTGTTATTGTGAATATGGTTAGTTCATAATCTCTGCTGAAAACTTGAATGCTGGCTTTACATATTTGCAACAACAAGAGGAAACAGAGTTTGTAAAAGTTTTTCTTTATCACTTTCAATTTGTCAACTGAATTGCTTGAGGACAAGCAAAGGTTTAAGCTTGGGGGAGTTGATACATCTCCATCGTACCTACTTTTCCAAACACTTTTGCCCTTGTTTTGGACTCTAACTTGCATGATTTGAATGGAACTAACCCGTACTGACGTTGTTTTCAGCAGAATTGCCATGGTGTTATTTTTGTGCAGAAATAAAAGTTCTCGGACTGACCTGAAACTCCACAGAGAATATTTTTGGAATTAATAAAAAATACTGGCGAAAGAATCAAGGCCAGGGGCCCACACCCTATCCACGAGGCTGGGGGGCACGCCCTACCCCCCTGGGCGCGCCCCTGCCTCGTGGGCCCCCTGATGCTCCATCGACCTCAACTCCAACTCTATATATTCACGTTCTGGGAGAGAAAAATCAGAGAGAAGGATTCATCGCGTTTTATGATACGGAGCCGCCGCTAAGCCCTAATCTCTCTCGGGAGGGCTGATCTGGAGTCCGTTCGGGGCTCCGAAGAGGGGCATCCGTCGCCGTCGTCATCATCAACCATCCTCCATCACCAATTTCATGATGCTCACCGCCGTGCGTGAGTAATTCCATCATAGGCTTGCTGGACGGTGATGGGTTGGATGAGATTTACCATGTAATCGAGTTAGTTTTGTTAGGGTGATCCCTAGTATCCACTATGTTCCGAGATTGATGTTGCTATGACTTTGCTATGCTTAATGCTTGTCACTAGGGCTCGAGTGCCATGATTTCAGATCTGAACCTATTATGTTTTCATGAATATATGTGAGTTCTTGATCCTATCTTGCAAGTCTATAGTCACCTATTATGTGTTATGATCCGTTAACCCCGAAGTGACAATAATCGGGGTACTTACCGGTGATGACCGTAGTTTGAGGAGTTCATGTATTCACTAAGTGTTAATGCTTTCGTCCGGTACTCTATTACAAGGAGGCCTTAATATCCCTTAGTTTCCAATAGGACCCCGCTGCCACGGGAGGGTAGGACAAAAGATGTCATGCAAGTTCTTTTCCATAAGCACGTATGACTATATTTGGAATACATGCCTACATTACATTGATGAACTGCAGCTAGTTCTGTGTCCCCCTATGTTATAACTGTTGCATGAGGAATCACATCCGACATAATTATCCATCACTGATCCAATGCCTACGAGCTTTTCACATATTGCTCTTTGCTTAGTTACTTTACCGTTGCCATTGTTACAATTACTACAAAACTGCTATTGTTACTTTTGCTACCGTTACTGTTACTTCCATACTACTTTGCTACTAAATACTTTGCTGCAGATATTAAGTTATCCAGGTGTGGTTGAATTGACAACTCAACTGCTAATACTTGAGAATATTCTTTGGCTCCCCTTGTGTCGAATCAATAAATTTGGGTTGAATACTCTACCCTCGAAAACTGTTGCGATCCCCTATACTTGTGGGTTATCAGTGGTTCAAGTACAAGTTTGTCACACCTGAATATGCTGAGAAGAATGCCATCAAGCACCCGTGGGGTGATTGTCTATACCGAAACTTGGTACCGAAGACTAAGGCTGAAGCTATTGAACATGAATTCTATCCTTGTATGGTAAGAGGACCACAGCCTGAGAATGCCGACCCATCTTCTCTCCTATGGTGTCGTGAAGACAATCTCTTCAAGCGCAACTTTCAGTTTGCAAAAGATTCATCTGTTAAGAACCAGAAGGAGTTTGGCCTCAACTTCAACCCTGGACCCTCTGCTCCCAGGTCAGATGGAACTCGTGAAGCCAATGAAAACATGATTGGCCCCTTCGCCAACTTCAACGGGCTTCTGTCTCATATTGCTACCCAGAGAGCTGCTGTGGAGCAATCTGCTGAAGAAGCAGACTCTGATGATGCTCCATCACCACCAAAGCAGAAGAAGAAGGCAAAAGCTTCAAAGCCATCTGCCTCTGCTGCTCCAAAAGCTTCAACCAAGAAGCCACTGAAAACTGCACCTCTTGAATCCAGTGTGCAGTCTGAAGATTTGTCTCGTGTGTCCAAGAGGACCAAGAAGCCATAGCCCAAGAAGGCTGCTGGGCAACCCCTGCTACCTCTTGAGCTTGCGTTGGTTTTCCCTTGAAGAGGAAAGGGTGATGTAGCAAAGTAGCGTAAGTATTTCCCTCAGTTTTGAGAACCAATGTATCAATCCAGTAGGAGACGACGCACAAGTCACCGAATACTTGCACAAACAATCAAGAACTTGCAACCAACGCGATAAAGGGGTTGTCAAGCCTTGACGGTCACTCGCAAAAGTGAGATCTGATAGAGATAATAAAGTCAATATTTTTGGTATTTTTGATGTATAGATTGGAAAGTAAAGATTGCAAAATAGTAGATCGGAAACTTAGCAAGATGTAAACGAGATTCAATAATATGGAAAAGAGATGCAATATAATGGAAAAGAGACCGGGGGGCCATAGGTTTCACTAGTGGCTTCTCTCAAGATAGCATATATTACGGTGGGTGAACAAATTACTGCCGAGCAATTGATAGAAAAGAGCATAATTATAATGACATCTAAGGCAATGATCATGAACATAGGCATCACGTCCGTGTCAAGTAGACCAACTCTTGCCTGCATCTACTACTATTACTCCACACATCGACCGCTATCCAGCATGCATCTAGAGTATTAAGTTCGTAAGAACGGAGTAACGCATTAAGCAAGATGACATGATGTAGAGGAATTAACTCAAGCAATATGATGAAAACCCCATCTTTTTATCCTCGATGGCAACAATACAATACGTGCCTTATTGCCCCTACTGTCACTGGGAAAGGACACCACAAGATTGAACCCAAAGCTGAGCACTTCTCTCATGGCAAGAAAGATCAATCTTGTAGGCCAAACTAAACCGATAATTCGAAGAGACTTGCAAATATATCAAATCATGCATATAAGAATTCAGATAAGAACCAAATAATATTCATAGATAATCTTGATCATAAATCCACAATTCATCGGATCTCGGCAAACACGCCGCAAAAGAGTATTACATCGAATAGATCTCCAAGAACATCGAGGAGAACTTTGTATTGAGAATCAAAGATAGAGAAGAAGCCATCTAGCTAATAACTATGGACTCGAAGGTCTGTGGTAAACTACTCATGCTTCATCGGAGAGGTAATGCTGTTGACATAGAAGCCCTCCATGACCGTATCCCCCTCCGGCAGGACGCCGGAAAAGGCCCCAAGATGGGATCTCACGGGTACAGAAGGTTGCGGCGGTGGAGAAGTGGTTTTGTGGCTCCCCTTGATGTTTTTAGGGTATAAGAGTATATATAGGCGAAAGAACTAGGTCGGTGGAGCTACGAGGGGCCCAAGAGGGTGGGGGGCGCGTCTACCCACCTGGGCGCGCCCTCCTGCCTCGTGGCCTCTGTCGGTGTCAAAACCGGCAGATCTCAGGTAGGGGGTCCCGAACTGTGCGTCTAAGGTCGATGGTAACAGGAAACGGGGGACACGATGTTTACCCAGGTTCGGGCCCTCTCTATGGAGGTAATACCCTACTTCCTGCTTGATTGATCTTGATGAATATGAGTATTACAAGAGTTGATCTACCACGAGATCGTAGAGGCTAAACCCTAGAAGCTAGCCTATGGTTATGATAATGTCTGTCCGCCTATCCGGACTCTCTCCGGTTTATATAGACACCACAGAGATCTAGGGTTACATGGAGTTGGTTACATAAAAAGGAATCTACATAATTGATCGCCAAGCTTGCCTTCCACGCCAAGGAGAGCCCCATCCGGACACGTAGAGGGTCTTCGGTCTTCACATCTTCATGGCCCATCAGTCCAGCCCATGGCTAACAGGATGGACACCCGAGGACCCCTTAGTCCAGGACTCCCTCAGTAGCCCCTGAACCTGGCTTCAATGACGAGAAGTCCCGCGCGCAGATTTGTCTTCGGCATTGCAAGGCGGGTTCCCTTCCTCCGAACTCCAGAATAGTCTTCGGATGTAGTAAGTATGTCCGGACCTGTGTATGCCATTGCAGAGAATACAATATTTCTCGATCCCAACCTGCTGATAATTGTTTATGACGTCACGCCCGCCTGGTTATTGATCCGAACCTCTTGGCTAGCCCGCCACCCCACGTCTCGGGACGCGGTTTCACTGACACATCTTATCAAAGCAGAGATCGTGTCTCCTTTTTTCACGAGATTTTCATCAATGCGAGCGTGGGTAACCCAATCTTCCCCCGGGTACAACTCTTTGGAGATAGGTAAGTCTTGAGACCCAGGAGGAGATGCTCGGTATTCAGGGTCTTTAAATAGGGACCCGGGCTCGTCTTTTTCCTTTGCGCTTGCTTCTTCCTCAACCCCAGCCACCTCGAGTTCCAATCACCACCAGCCCCAATCATGTCCGGATCCAGCCGTTCAGGCCGGTGGGTGGCTTCTTCTATCACGGAGGAGGATATTGCGAAGCTCCGCGCGGCGAGGTATCTAACCCCAGAGATTCTTCATCGGCTCCCAGCAGTAGGGCAGGTTGTACCTACCCCTAGATCCGGCGAGATGGTGGTATTTGTAGCCCACTTCCTTCACGGGTTAGGGTTCTTGCTTAACCCCTTCGTCCGGGGGCTCATGATTTACTATGGACTTGATTTTCACGATCTGGCCCCAGACTCCATTCTTCTTGTCTCGACATTTATCGTTACGTGTGAGGCCTTCCTCCGGACTCCTTCGCACTTCGGTTTGTGGCTCAAGACCTTTGACGTGAGGTCGAGGGTGACAGAGGAGGAGCAAGCAGAATGCGGCAGCGCCACAATAGGCAAGCTTGCCAGCGCGGTTTGGTTTGAAGGGTCTTTCGCCGAGTCCCCCGACCTATGGCAGCAGGGGTGGTTTTATATCAGCGAGCCGCGTGGCTCTAGGTGGGCGGCTATGCCCGCGTTCCGACCCGGCCCTCCCATCCAGCTTGCTTTGTGGATCAATAAGGGATTGGACTGGGGATCCGCCAATGACGTGCAGACTCTGCAAAGTTGCCTCTGAAGCCTCATCGAGAAGGGCCTCGACCTTGTGAACGTCATTCAAGTAATATTAGTCCGCCGAACCTTGCCATGTCAGCGGCGGCCTCTCTGTATGTGGGAGTTTAATCCAGAAGGGCGGCGGACTCTTCAGCACTTCTTCGGCACCACACATGAATGAATGTGGAGACTATATTTCGGGGAATGAGGGCAATGGCCGGACACCACCGAAGATGTTGGCCTTGACTGCAATCATCCAGACACTGAGGTAAGTATTTGCTCTCCGCACATCTTTCATTCAAGCATGATCTGACAAGATACTGAATAATCCGTCTCAATGCAGGACTGGATAAAGAAAGTGGTGCTAATCTGGTGTCCGGCACCCCTTCCCGAAGACTCTGCGACCGCGCTGCTGACGAGAATGCTGACTCCGACACCGTGCCAGGTGTCTACAGGGGAGAGCGAGAACAAGGAGACCAGAGGTACTCTCGGCTCCGGGGATAATTTAGACGCTGTGTTCGGGAAAACCGAAACCTCTTTGCCCGAGGGCAAAGATACAGCGGAAACCCTCCATGGTAAGAAGAGGGCCGCTTCCGAAGATCAGGAGGGGAAGCCTTCCAAGGGAGGAAAAACGCCATCGACGGGCGGCTCGGGCCGGGCAAGCGATGTTGCCGCAGAACTTTATGATGAGGACAAACCTCTGGCCAAACCGTAAGTGAAGCGGGGCACTTTAAACGTACCTCACCCCTTTCCTATTAGTGAAGTAATCGCTCGATGTATGTACATCCTCACAGGTTAACGCCTGGTGTTTCTCCACTGTCCTCCTCCTCGGGGGACCTTCTTCCAGAGATGATGGAGAGTGGTATGCCATCTCCGGCTTGCTCGCCCCACAGGGCGGATGATCCTGAGGTATCGTCCCGGAGAGCTCCTCCCGATCGACAAGTAGTGCAGGGGACGAAGAAGGCATTACCCAAAGGTGGTGCCTCTGTCCCTCAGGGTTCGGAAGTCAAGAATGACGGCCCCGCACTATCCGGTTTGCAGCCGGAAACAATTCTGGAGGCGAGAAATCGGATTCCTTCAAAGGAATGCCATACTCCGGCGATGGTGTCCGAAGACCCTGGGGCTCCGGAACTGCTGACGGACATGCTGCGACAAGCGTCCGTTTCAGAGGAGCACCGTGCCTTGATGGCTACGGTGGTGGAAAAGGTTCTGTCCGTGAAAAGCGGATTGCACGAGGCCTTTATGAGCCTTCTAAGAGGCTTCGAGGTTTGTGGTGTAATTTTGCCAATTGAATTTTATTGACAGAATGCACCTATTGTATATGCAGTAGCCCCTGAGACTCGGATTGCCTACCGAAGGAGGCGATCGGAGGATCAAAAAAGATATGCTTAGGTACTAACCTTGATTTAATTTTAAATACAGGTTGTCTCCTCCCCGGCGCCTACCCGGAATGCGGAAGTGGCCGAACTGCAGCGAAAGCTGGATATTGCGGGGGATGACATTGCACTGATCAACAGGCATCTTGACGACTCGCAAGGTATGTACTTCGAGCATTCTTTACACCAATTTGTTTGTAATTGAGGCCTGGCGCGGAAGAGAGTTTTATAGAAAATGTGCATGAATGCAGATGGTGCTGCCGCCGTTGAAGCTCTTCGGGCGGAGCTAGCCCGGGCCAAGGAGCAGGCCCGGTGTAGTGATGCGGCTGCCGAAAAGGCATCGGCTGATCTAAGAGCCGAACAAGCAGCTCGGCGCCGAAATGAGGAGAAAATATCCGCACTGGCGCTTGAATTGAAGAATGCTGCCAGCCGCTGTGAATACCTTCAGAAGGAGAGTGAAGCCAAAATGGCTGAGCTTGATAAGGCCTTAGGAGAGGCGAGTGAGGCTCGGTCTGAGTCCAGGGCATCTCGTGAGGAGATTCGGCAGGCTAAGGAGATAGCGGCCGGTAAGCCCTTTTTGCTTCAGACTAAATTTGGCGATCCGGACTATGCTCAGCTGAACCAGGTCTGGAGTTCTCCGGCTGAATTTTTAGACTTGCGGAAGAGTTCTTCCGATGCGGCGCAGTTCTACCAAGCGCAAGAGGGGTGTGCAACGGAGAAGCTTTTCTGGTCACAATTTGGCGCATCAAAGCGCACCCTGTTGCTGAATGAGCAGATGTCCCAATGGGCCGAACTTCATAGGATATCCGGCGGCGCCATGAAGAACGTCATAATCTGGTTGTGGCCGAACGAGCCTATTCCAAAGAGTTACTTTGGTTTGGTGCAGCGTCTTGTTGACGCAGTGCCGCGTATTGACGCTGTGAAGCAGTTGGCGTGCATTGAAGGTGCACGGATGGCTTTTGCCCGAGTCAAGACATTCTGGGTGAAGATGAAGGCCATCGATGTTGCGGCGAAGAGTCCGCCCAAGGGCCAGGACCAGCTAGAGCATTATTTTGAAGACGTCCTGGAAGCCGCCTATCAGATAGAGGGTCAATGCTCAAAGAACATAATGTTCGAGTGAGGTGTATTAGAGTTGTAAAAGACAATTTTATAAGTAATATATTTTTATATTTTGCTCAAAAGCGTGTGCTCCTCCTGTGCGGCCGTTTTAATACAATCTGAAAGTTTTCCAGTCGTCGACTTCAGCCCCCTTGTAGGAAGTACGGGGGTGTTCGGAAAATGCATGTAATCACTCTTGACCCAACGTCTTGGTCCATAAAGGAGGTGACAATGCGGCGAACCAGGCAATCGGACTATAGGGCGTTAACACTTTCACTTAGCTATAGGAGTTTTATAGTTGGGGCTACGACATAGCCCCTGGTATGCGTATGACTTATTCCGATGTGGTGCGTTACATATGTGACCTAACAAGGAGGTCCTTCGTATTACACGGAAGAATCACGACAGATTCCAAAAAGTCATCGAGTGGTTGACCAGCTCGCGCAGCATCATGACAGTCGGTTTTCGGCTTTCTCTACTGAGGTGCTTATCCGGTCTAAGCCAGGGCACAATCGCAGTAGTTCTCCCTTTACTACCCTAGCCGATAGAGCGGAACGTAGGGTAGCAAGCACAGGAGCCGGGCAACCCAACCATTGACCCAAGACATGATTCAGAGCTGATGCATATAAGGCCAAAACTCGTGACGCCGAAGTACACTATAGAGCTGTTCGGACTTTGCCGGCAACTCGTTTGTTCCCGTACCGAGCCCCTGGCAGATAATGCTGAGGTGCATATGTAGAGCGGCCGTTAAGGCCGTACTCATTATTGAGAGGGTATTGAAGATTAGTTCGGATAAAGTTTTACTAGGAGCAGAGCAATATGCCAATGATAAATTTATATGTATAAACAAACCACAAACCCAGCTATTTCACATGCACAGGGTAGGGAACGGAGGAAAAAGGTGTCAGGACCCCGATTCTAAGTCACACCGATCTAGCCTCTAACACCTCATATCACTTTGCGGCCTCACGCACGGTATTCCCACGGGTGTCGCCTTACCATGGCCCGGGACCGTTTGCGCCTTTTGGCTCACGTATATGATAGTGTCGCTAGCATCCATATGACAGAGAACCCGGGCCGACATGGCTAGTCGTGAACCCAAAGTGGCACTAACTTACGGGGACAGGCATACATGAATCAACATCGAGCATGTCGGTCAGCAGCGTGTGAATCCGGGCTGTAGCACTGGGCTAACAGGACTCCGGGAACCCGGGCTGTAGCAGGCTAGGCAGGACTCCGGATGTCACCGCGTGACATTTCCCCGAAGGGACAGACACAAGAAGGAAGTGAATCACATGCCGGCCAGTCAGGTGTTCCGGAGCAGTAGTGCTGGGCTAGCAGGACTCCGGTGAACCGGGCTGTAGCGGACTACTATGGCTCATGGAAGCACAAGACTACATTTCCCCATAAGAGAGGCTACCAAGGATAAACAACTAGATTGTCGGATCCCACACATACCAAGCATTTCAATCATACACACAATATGCTCGATATGTGCAAATACAACATGGCATCACAACAAGACTCTACGACTCAGAGTATTTTATTCATTAGGCTCCGAAGAGCCAGATATTACAAACATGGGTCTAATGACCCCAACATACAGAGCATACAAGCAACAAGCACATGCGGAAGCTTAACTTGTCTGAGTACAGACAACTACAAATGAAAAGACTGAGAAGCCTGACTATCTACAAGACCCTGCCGAGGGCACAAGATCGTAGCTAAGGTATCAAGCTAAACGTCGAAGTCCACGCGGAACTACTAGTGAGACTGAAGTCTCTCTGCAAAATGTAAAATAAGCAAACGTGAGTACAAATGTACCCAACAAGACTTACATCAGAACTATCTACATATGCATCAGTATCAACAAAGGGGTGGTGGAGTTTGACTGCAGCAAGCCAGCTTTGACTCGGTGGCTATCCTAGACTACGACTGCAAGTAACTCTTTTGGGGTGGCGCACACGAGTCCACATATTCACCATATCAATACACCACTATGGATCCGCTCCCGTCTCCCTACGAGAACGCCATCCATAGCACTCACGCTTATCTTGCGCATTTTAGAGTATCCACTTTCACTTGTCTATGAACTATACATGCGACCCAGAAGTCCTTTTCTGCGGACACGGCTATTCGAATAGATGATGTTAACCCTACAGGGGTGTACTTCTTCACACACGCTCTCGCCACTTACCACCATGTACACGACGTGTATCTCGGCAACCTTCAAGCGGAAGCCTGGCGAGGGAGTCGGCCACGACCTGACTAACCACACAAGTCTCTAGTCCAGGTTTATCGCCTATTCGGGTTCCATCCGCAAGGAGATCCGGCCGGGGTGTCGCTCACGGCCCCAAACGATGTGAGCAGGGTTCGCAAACCCATCATCCGGGTGCCACTTGGTACACCGTGCCACTATGCCTAGTCTGTCCCAAGCCCACCTGTACTGGGTGCCACTTGGTAGACTACTAACACTACCTACAAACACCAGAAACTAGTTGCAACTCCTGGACAGAGATCGAGTTGATTAATAAGCCGAGAGGGGCCGAGTTACCGGAACCCAATGTGTGGTAGTAACTATTCATGGATCACAAACACAGAACTCAGTTCCTGAGGACGGCTGCAATGAGACAACCCACCATGTACTCCTACATGGCCTCTCACCGCTACCTTTACCAAATCATGTTCACACACTTAGCTCTCACACAGTAGGACATGTTCACAACTTTCCAATTCATCCCCGATGAATCAGACCTGACACAACTCTAAGCAATAGCAGGCATGGCAAACAAGCATGAATGAGTAGGCACATCAGGGCTCAAACAACTCCTACTCATGCTAGTGGGTTACATCTATTTACTGTGGCAATGACAGGTCATGCAGAGGAAAGGGGTTCAACTACCAAAGAAAGTAAAACTTGAATCATTGTTGTCCTAATGCAGTAAAAGAGAGTAGGAGCAAGAGAGTGGGATTATATCGGAATGAACAAGGGGGTTTTGCTTGCCTGGCACTTCTGAAGATATTATATCTCTTCATCGGTGCCATCGAACTCATCTTCGGAAGCACGTCTATCGAGAGGGGACAAATACCGGCAACAGAGAAGGAAAACACAATCAATGCAATGCACAATATGATGCATGATCATGACATGTCAATATGATGTGTTCTGAGCTAATGCAACTAGCAACATATTAAATGGAGTTGGTTTGAACCTTAGGTTCAAATTCAAACTTCATATGTGAGGGTTTAAATGCCATTTATATGATTTGGTCTAAACAGCAGCCATAAGTTGTTCTAACATGCATGAAAATTATACAGATGGATAGATTGCATTTTTCTGATAATTTTTCATATATAATTTATTTCATTTGGAGTTACGGTTTAATTTCTATGATTTTTAGAAGTTTTGGGCATTTTCTGGAATTTTCTGAATTATTTTAAATCCAGAAAATGATTAACTGCGTCAGCATTAGTTCATGCCGACCTTAGCAGGTCAACAGGGCTGCCCTGGGTCAAACCTGACCAGTGGGGCCTACTGGTTAGTGACACAGAGTCAGCTACGGAGGCTGACATGTGGGACCCGGTCAAAGCTGACGTGGCCAAGTCAAAGTTGACAGGCGGGGCCCACTGTGATTAGTGCTAATCTAACAGAGGAATTAAATTAATTATTTTAGGCACTGGGGCCCACATGGCAGTGGCTCTAGGGGTGGTTAGCTGGGTCATTAGTGGCTAATGATGTCCACGTCGACAGTCGCCGGAGTTGAACGCCGGCGAGCACGCGAACGCGGCGGCCACGCTCGGGAACGCGCTACGGGCGGCGGCTGGACGCGTTGGGGGCACAACGAGGAAGCCCTCGCTCGCCCGCATCCAGGGGTGCACGCAGCTGGGCGCAGGGAGGCCGGGGTCGACGGCGGCGACCACTTGGGCGGCGGCCGGAGTTCGGCCGGCAACGGTTTGGGCGACGCGGGGCACGAGAGGAGCCTTGGTTGGTCGTGTTCGACTTGCGGGAGTGCGGTGAGTGCAGCGGTGAGCTCGGACGCAAGCTGTGGTGGCGACGGCCACGACGGTGACTTGGCCGGCAGAGCCGAGCTCGCGGCTCCGGTGGAATCGGCGGCTACAGGAGAGGAACGAGCTCGGGAAGGAGGGGGAAAGACGCAGCAGCTCACAGCGAGTTGAACGGAGGCCTCGGCGTGCTCGGGGAGGGGCTGGCAACGACGGGAGGTCACCAGCGATCTCGGTAGCCCGAGGAGGAAGAATACGTCAGGGACGGCGCTCCAGGGCTCTTCCCGTCGCGTGGCTCGGTGTAGACGGCGTAGAGGTCGACGACAGAGCTCGGGTGCGCGTCGGAGGGGCTCGGAGATGGCTGTGGCCGTGGTGGAGCTCGTCGGCGGCGACGGCTGCGTTTGGCCGCGCTCGGGAAAGGGACTAGGGGCGAGGGAGAGAGCAGAGAGTGAGGGAGAGGAGCGAGGGGCCACGGGGCGTCTCCGTGGCATCGCTATCAGGCCCGGGGAGGAAGCAGGAGGTGGCCAGACGTCGTCGGTGCGCTCGCCACGCACCTGTCTGTCCTCCTGGCAGGAGGGAGAAGACCACTCAGCCCCTGGTGGGCTGGGCCTCTTCTGCCAGGTAAGGCCCAGGTGAGGTTTCTGTCTTTTCATAATTTCTGTTCTGTTTTCTATTTCTGCAACTTGTTTTTGATTTAGTAAAAACACCAAATCATTTCTATAAATCCTGAAATTAATTATGGGCAATAACTGAATTTTCTCAGAGGCCCTTAGCTATTTCCAGAATTGTTGGAGCATTTAATAATAGTTATAGCAATTAAATGCCTCAATTCAAATACTTTATGAATTAATTCAAATATCCAGAATGGCCTAAAAATATTTGCATCATTTTTGGCAGAGGTTTTCACCTTTAACAAAAATCATGAACATTTTCAAAGGCATTTTGGATTCACTGAGGATTATTTTAGGTTGAACCTATTTGACTTGATCTGGTGCTAGGGTTTAGGCAATCCCCATTTCAAGTTTAAGCAAAATTTAAACATGATGCAACAACCAAGACTAGCCCACAAGCAAGGCTGAAGCGAGGGCTGTGACAAAAGGGCATAATATAGGCTCAAAAATAAAGAGTGCGGTCTACAAAAAGTTATTTTGGATCTCCTGTCGCACGTCTACGTCGCCCGTCCTCGGGGGTGGGGGAATCCTTAACGGGAGTAGCCCCTTAGGTGAGTATACGAATCCAAACTCCGATAGAGTCCGTTGGAGATGCTGTCCTTTTCGTCACCTATTTCTTAAAAGATAATAATGAAAGAAATACATAAAAACAGATAAAAAACGTTACGGGAATGTTTGCAGGGTTGTCCATATTGTGCTTCAATCGATGCCCATGGTATCTTGAGTGCGTAGTGATGTACGCGCGGTGCGAACCTTACTGGTATAAGGGGTGGGCGACGGAAGCCGAACTGCTATTTCCGTTCTGGGAGTCATCGAACTTCGGAAGGAAATTGTTTCTGGCCCCTGGTGTTCGACTGGTGAGCCGCTCCGTCGTCTTTATCGCCTGGCGGCCTCCTCCCCTTGTGTTCGGCGTTGAGCTTGCCTGCCTGCTTGAAGACCCAACAGTTTCTGTTGGTATGATTAGCGGGCTTATCAGGATGACCATGAATCTGGCAAGGTCGGTCCAATATCCTGTCAAGGGTGGATGGTCCATCTTGGTTTGCCTTCAGTGGCTTCTTCCATTCACCGGGTTTTGGATTGTTGAATCCTGTGTTGACCGCAGTGTCGCATGAACTTTCATTGTTATAGCGGCTGTTTTGTTCAGTTCGTCGTGGCTTGCCGTTGCCGTCCTGGATTTCGGAAGTGCCCGGGTCGCTGGCGTTATTGCTTTTACAAGCGAGCCAGTTGTATTCTCCCACACAAAAGCGAGTCATGAGAGCGGTGAGGGCTGTCATGGACTTAGGGGCTTCCTGGCCGAGGTGACGTGCTAGCCATTCATCCCGGACGCCGTGTTTGAAGACCGCGAGGGCTTCCGCGTCCGGACAGTCGACAATTTGGTTCTTTTTGACTAAGAACCTAGTCCAGAGATCCCTGGCTGACTTGCCGAGCTGTTGGATGATATGACTTAAGTCATCGGCATCTAGCGGCCGGACATATGTTCCTTGGAAGTTGTCTCGAAAAGCGTCTTCCGAATCTTCCCAGCTGCCTATAGAATTTTCTAGCAAACTGTTTAGCCAGTACCGCGGTGGCCCTTTGAGCTTGAGAGGTAAGTATTTGACGGCGTGAAGGACGTCTCCTCGGGCCATGTGAATGTGGAGGAGAAAATCCTCAATCCATATCGCGGGATCGGTTGTTCCATCCTATGATTCGATGTTAATGGGTTTAAACCCGTCTGGAAATTCATGCTCCATTACCTCATCGGTAAAGCAGAGAGGGTGTGCGGCTCCTCTATGTTGAGCCACACTATGGAGCACCTCTGGTGGATTCCGTTTGCGGCTTTCGGACCGAGCGTGGTCGGGTCTGTGGCGTCTGAATAGGTAACCATCATTCCCTGTCGGGGCATGTCCCCGCGATCTGTACACCGATCTTGTGTGTCCTCTGCCCTCCCGACTTTGTTGGATGTCTCGAGTGTGCCCCTGAGCTGTTTTGGTCTTGCCTTGACGGCCGAGTGGGGAGGTATGGTATTCTGCTTGGGCTGATGCTTGGTCTGGACCGAACTGTGGTCGGCCTGCCGCATCGTTCGATGGTGGTGCGGGCTCCAGCGCCTCGCCGTCGTATTGAGGGAGCCACCTATGCTTGGGGTGGCTTTTGACCGCGCCGTTAAGGCCGTACTCTTCGGCGGCCAGGACCTCGGTCCATCTATCGTTGAGCAGATCTTGGCTCGCTTGAAGTTGCAGCTGCTTCTTTCTTAGGCTCCTTGCAGTGGCTATTAGCCGGCGTTTAAAGCGCTCCTGCTCGAGAGGTTCCTCAGGCACGATGAAATCTTCGTTGCCGAGGCTCTCCTCTACCTCGGAGAGTGGGAGGTAATTACTGTCCTCCAAGTCTCCATATGTGGCCTGTTCGTCAGGGCTATCTTGCCCGCCTTCTTGTCCCTCCTGTTCGGATCCTTCCTCAACAGGGTCTTCAATGTCCGAGGTATTATCTTCTCTGGTGCCAGTATTGTTTTATTTTGGGCGATGCGACTTGGAGTGGCGCCGGGGGCACCGGTGTTCGGACTGTGTACCAGGAGGTTTATCCTCGACTGGATCCTTCTTGTCATCACCGGGAGCGTCATCGGATGTGTCTACCATACACACGTCATACCAAGAAGTGGCCGCCCTGCGTCTAGTGGATAGCGAGTTCTGGCCTTGCCCCTCATCGTCGTCCATACCGTCGATGTCCTCGGAGCCGGAGTCAATCGTGTTGATTGGGTCTTTGATAGTGGCTATGAAGTGGGTGACGGGTGGGAAGCAAAATTCTCCTTCATCTGCCGCGAGTTCGAACCGGACATAGTTCGGCGGCGAATCACCTGCTAGGGATAGGCTTTTTAGTGAGTTTAGTACGTCGCCCATGGGCGAGTGTTGGAGACGTCTGCGGCGCTGAACTTAAAGATCGATAACCGATCGAGTTCAGTATCTGCGGGCTCCCAGGGTTCGGAGCTCGTCGTCAGAGGCGAGTCTGGGGTTCCGTAGGTACAAATATCATGCGAAGTGGGATCTGTGTGCGGCTCCAACGCCACGAAATCGGTAGCCTCCGTGATGGGGCTGGGCTTCCCATCTTCGGATGACTCGATCTGCTCCAGATCTAAGGCCGGAGTTGTCCCAAGAGCTATCTCCTGGATGGCAGGTTTAAGCCGTGCTCATCGGGGCGAAGGGGAGCGGTTGCTGCGGTCTCGAATCCGTCGAAGATCAAGTCTCCACGGATGTCCGCGACGTAGTTCAGGTTCCCGAACCTGACTGATGGCCAGGGGCGTAGCTATCGATCTGCTCCAGATGGCCAAGCGAATTGGCCTGCAGTACGAAGCCGCCGAATACGAAGATCTGTCCGGGAAGGAAAGTTTCTCCCTGGACAATGTCATCATGGACGATCGAAGGGGCCATCGAGCCCTTTGTCGATGGCACAGTGGAACTCTCAACGAAAGCACCAATGTCGGTGTCAAAACCGGCGGATCTCGGGTAGGGGGTCCCGAACTGTGCGTCTAAGGTCGATGGTAACAGGAGACGGGGGACACGATGTTTACCCAGGTTCGGGCCCTCTCTATGGAGGTAATACCCTACTTCCTGCTTGATTGATCTTGATGAATATGAGTATTACAAGAGTTGATCTACCACGAGATCGTAGAGGCTAAACCCTAGAAGCTAGCCTATGGTTATGATAATGTCTGTCCGCCTATCCGGATTCTCTCGGGTTTATATAGACACCGGAGAGATCTAGGGTTACATGGAGTCGGTTACAGAAAAAGGAATCTACATAATTGATCGCCAAGGTTGCCTTCGACGCCAAGCAGAGCCCCATCCGGACACGTAGAGGGTCTTCGGTCTTCACATCTTCATGGCCCATCAGTCCGGCCCATGGCTAACAGGCCGAACACCCAAGGACCCCTTAGTCCAGGACTCCCTCAGCCTCCTCATTATGTCTCTGACTTCATCTCCAAGTCTTCTGGTTTGCTTTCGGTCCAAGAAAGATCATCGCGAAGGTTTCATTCCATTTGGACTCCGTTTGGTATTCCTTTTCTGCAAAACTCTAAAATAGGCAAAAAAAAACAGAAACTGGCACTGGGCCTTCGGTTAATAGGTTAGTCCCAAAAATAATATAAAAGAGCATATTAAAGCCCATTAAACATCCAAAATAGATAATATAATAGCATGGAACAATAAAAAATTATAGATACGTTGGAGACGTATCAAGCATCCCCAAGCTTAATTCCTGCTCGTCCTCGAGTAGGTAAATGAGAAGAACATATTTTTTGATGTGGAATGCTACCTAACATATTTATCAATGTAATTTTCTTTATTGTGGCATGAATGTTCAAATCCGAAAGATTCAATACAAAAGTTTAATATTGACATAAATACAATAATACTTCAAGCATACTAACAAACAATCATGTCTTCTCAAAATAACATGGCCAAAGAAAGCTATCCCTACAAAATCATATAGTCTGGTTATGCTCTATCTTCATCACACAAAGTATTTAATCATGCACAACCCCGATGACAAGGCAAGCAATTGTTTCATACTTTTGATGTTCTCAAACTTTTTCAATCTTCACGCAATACATGAGCGTGAGCCATGGACATAGCACTATAGGTGGAATAGAATGGTGGTTGTGGAGAAGACAAAAAGGAGAAGATAGTTTCACATCAACTAGGCGTATCAACGGGCTATGGAGATGCCCATCAATAGATATCAATCTGAGTGAGTAGGGATTGCCATGCAACGGATGCACCAGAGCTATAAGTGTATGAAAGCTCAAAAAGAAACTAAGTGGGTGTGCATCCAACTTGCTTGCTCACCAAGACCTAGGGCACCTTGAGGAAGCCCTTCATTGGAATATAGAAGCCAAGTTCTATAATGAAAAATTCCCACTTGTGTATGAAAGTGACAACATAGGAGACTCTCTATCATGAAGATCATGGTGCTACTTCGAAGCACAAGTATGGAAAAATGATAGTAGCATTGTCCCTTCTCTCTTTTTCTCTCATTTTTTTATTTGGGCCTTTTCTCTCTTTTTTTATGGCCTCTTTTTTTCTTCTTTTTTTATTTTTTGTCCGGAGTCTCATCCCGACTTGTGGGGGAATCATAGTCTCCATCATCCTTTCCTCACTGGGACAATGCTCTAATAATGAATATCATCACACTTTTATTTACTTACAACTCAAGAATTACAACTCAATACTTAGAACAAAATATGACTCTATGTGAATGCCTCCGACGGTGTATCGGGAGTGCAATGATTCAAGAGTGACATGTATGAAAAATTATGAACAGTGGCTTTGCCACAAATACGGTGTCATCTACATGATCATGCAAAGCAATATGACAATGATGGAGCGTGTCATAATAAACGGAATGGTGGAAAGTTGCATGGCAATATATCTCGGAATGGCTATGGAAATGCCATAATAGGTAGGTATGGTGGCTGTTTTGAGGAAGGTATAAGGTGGGTGTATAATACCGGCGAAAGTTGCGCGGTACTACAGAGGCTAGCAATGGTGGAAGGGTGAGAGTGCGTATAATCCATGGACTCAACATTACTCATAAAGAACTCACATACTTATTGCAAAAATCTATTAGTTATCGAAACGAAGTACTACGCGCATGCTCCTAGGGGGATAGATGGTAGGAAAAGACCATCGCTCGTCTCCGACCGCCACTCATAAGGATGACAATCAATAAATAAATCATGCCCCAACTTCATCACATAACGGTTCACCATGCGTGCATGCTACGGGAATCCCAAACTTTAACACAAGTATCTCTCAAATTCACAACTACTCTACTAGCATGACTCTAATATCACCATCTTCATATCTCAAAACAATCATAAAGAATCAAACTTCTCATAGTACTCAATGCACTTTATATGAAAGTTTTTATTATACCCATCTTGGATGCCCATCATATTAGGACTAATTTTATAACCAACGCAAATTACCATGTTGTTATAAAATACTCTCAAAATAATATAAGTGAAGCATGAGAGATCAAAAATTTCTATAAAATAAAACCACCGCCGTGCTCTAAAAAGATATAAGTGAAGTACTAGAGCAATATTGTCTAGCTCAAAAGATATAAGTGAAGCACATAGAGTATTCTAATAAATCACGATTTATGCGTGTCTCTCCTAAAAGGTGTGTACAGCAAGTATGATTGTGGTAAACTAAAAAGCAAAGACTCAAATCATACAAGACTCTCCAAGCAAAACACATATCATGTGGTGAATAAAAATATAGCCTCAAGTAAAGTTACCGATAGATGAAGACAAAAGAGGGGATGCCTTCCGGGGCATACCCAAGCTTAGGCTTTTGGTTATCCTTGAATTTTACCTTGGGGTGCCTTGGGAATCCCCAATCTTAGGCTCTTGCCACTCCTTATTCCAAAATCCATCAAATCCTTACCCAAAACTTGAAAACTTCACAACACAAAACTTTCAACAGAAAATCTCATGAGCTCCGTTAGTATAAGAAAATAAACCACCACTTTAAGGTAATGTAATGAACTCATTATTTATTTATGTTGGTGTTAATCCTACTGTATTCCAACTTCTCTATGGTTCATACCCCCGATACTACTCATAGATTCATCAAAATAAGCAAACAACACACAAAAAACAGAATCTATCAAAAACAGAACAGTCTGTAGTAATCTGCAACTTTCGAATACTTCTGTAAATCCAAAAATTCTGAAATAAATTGGTGGACATGAGGAATTTGTCTATTAATCTTCTGAAAAAATAATAAACCTCAAAGTACTCTTCTGTAAAAAATGACAGCTATCCTCGTGAGCGCAAAAGTTTCTGTTTTTTACAGCAAGATCGCAAAGATGTCACCCAAGTCTTCCCAAATGTTGTACTTGGCACAAACACTAATTAAAACATAAAACCACATCTAACCAGAGGCTAGATGAATTATTTATTACTAAACAAGAGAAAAAAGTAAAGAACAAAAATAAAATTGGGTTGCCTCCCAACAAGCGCTATCGTTTAACGCCCTAGCTAGGCATAAAAACAAGAATAGATCTAGGTATTGCCATCTTTGGTATGCAATCCATAAGTGGCTCTCATAATAGATTCATAAGGCAATTTTATTTTATTCCTAGGGAAGTGTTCCATGCCCTTCCTTAACGGAAATTGGAATCTAATGTTTCCTTCTTTCATATCAATAATTGCATCAATCCTTCTAATAAAAGGTCTACCAAGAATAATAGGACATGTAGGATTGCAATCTATATCAAGAACAATGAAATCTATGGGCACATAATTCCTATTAGCAACAATAAGAACATCATTAATCCTTCCCATAGGTTTCTTAATGTTGGAATCCGCAAGATGCAAATTTAAAGAACAATCATCAAATTCAGGAAACTTAGCACATCACACAAAGTTTTTGGAATCGTGGAAACACTAGCACCCAAATCACACAAAGCATAACATTCATAATCTTTAATATTAATCTTAGTAGTAGGTTCCCACTCATCATAAAGTTTTCTAGGGATAGAAACTTCTAGTTCAAGCTTTTCTTCAAAAGATTGCATCAAAGCATCAACGATATGTTTAGTAAAAGCTTTATTTTGATTATAAGCATGAGGAGAATTTAACACGGATTGCAACAAGGAAAAACAATCTATCAAAGAGCAATTATAATAATGAAATTCCTTGAAATCCAAAATAGTGGGTGCATTGCTACTTAAAGTTTTGACCTCTCCAATCTCACTTTTATCAATTTTTGCATCTAGATCTAAAAACTCCAAATCATTGGGACACCTTTTAACTAAAGTTGACTCATCTCCAGTCCCATCTTTATCAAGATTCATATTGGAAAACAAAGATTTAATAGGAGTCACATCAATCACTTTTAGATCTTCATCATTATTATCATGAAAACTAGAAGAACACACTTTTACAAACTAATCTTTTTTAGCACACATCCTAGTGGTTCTTTCTTTGCACTCATCAATGGAAATTCTCATGGCTTTGAGAGACTCATTGATATCATGCTTATGTGGAATAGATCTAAGTTTCAAAGAATCAACATCAAGAGAAATTCTATCCACGTTCCTAGCCAACTCATCAATCTTAAGCAATTTTTCTTCAATCAAAGCATTAAAATTCTTTTGCGAACTCATAAATTCTTTAATACTATTGTCAAAATTAGAGGGCAACTTATTCAAATTTCCATAAGAGTTGTTGTAGGAATTACCTTAATTATTAGAGGAATTACTAGGAAATGGCCTAGGGTTAAAATTTCCTCTATACGCGTTGTTACCAAAATTGTTCCTTCCAACAAAATTCACATCAATAGATTTATTATTATTCTCAATCAAAGTGGACAAAGGCATATCATTAGGATCAGAAAAAACACTTTTATTAGCAAATAATTTCATAAGTCATCCATCTTTCCACTCAAAATATTAATATCTTCAATCGCATGAACTTTTTTACTAGTGGATCCTTCGGTGTGCCATTGAGAATAATTAACCATAATATTATCTAGGAGCTTAGTAGCCTCTCCTAAAGTGATTTCCATAAAAGTGCCTCCCGCGGCCGAATCTAAAAGATTTCTAGAAGCGAAATTCAATCCAGCATAATTTTTTTGTATAACCATCCACAAATTCAAACCATGTATAGGGCAATTACGTATCATTAATTTCATCCTCTCCCAAGCTTGTGCAACATGCTCATGATCAAGTTGCTTAAAATTCATAATATCGTTCCTAAGGGAGATGATCTTAGTGGGAGGAAAATACTTAGAGATAAAAGCATCTTTGCACTTATTCCATGAATCAATACTATTTTTAGGCAAAGATGAGAACCAAGTTTTAGCACAATCCCTAAGCGAAAACGGAAATAACTTCAATTTAACAATATCACTATCCACATCTTTCTTCTTTTGCATATCACACAAATCAACAAAGTTGTTTAGATGGGATGCGGCATCTTCATTAGGAAGGCCAGAGAATTGATCTTTCATAACAAGATTCAACAAAGCGACATTAATTTCACAAGATTCAGCATTGGTAATAGGAGCAATTGGAGTGCTAATAAAATCATTGTTGTTGGTGTTGGAAAAGTCACACAATTTAGTATTATCTTGAGCCATCATAACAAGCAATCAATCCAACACACAAGCACACAAGAAGACGAACGGAAGAGGGGCGAAGAAAAGGCAAAGGTTTTCAAAAATCATTTTAGAGGTGGGGGAGAGGAAAACGAGAGGCGAATGGCAAATAATGTAATGCAAGGAGAAGAGTTTATGATGGGTACTTGGTATGGCTTGACTTGACGAAGATCTCCCCGGCAACGGCGCCAGAAATCCTTCTTGCTACCTCTTGAGCTTGCGTTGGTTTTCCCTTGAAGAGGAAAGGGTGATGCAGCAAAGTAGCGTAAGTATTTCCCTCAGTTTTGAGAACCAAGGTATCAATCCAGTAGGAGACGACGCACAAGTCACCGAATACCTGCACAAACAATCAAGAACTTGCAACCAACGCAATAAAGGGGTTGTCAATCCCTTGGTCACTTGCAAAAGTGTGATCTGATAGAGATAATAAAGTAAATATTTTTGGTATTTTTGATGTATAGATTGGAAAGTAAAGAATGCAAAATAGTAGATCAAAAACTTAGCAAGATGTAAACGAGATTCAATAATATGGAAAAGAGATAAAATATAATGGAAAAGAGACCCGGGGGCCATAGGTTTCACTAGTGGCTTCTCTCAAGATAGCATATATTACAGTGGGCGAACAAATTACTGCCGAGCAATTGATAGAAAAGCGCATAATTATGATGACATCTAAGGCAATGATCATGAACATAGGCATCACGTCCGTGTCAAGTAGACCGAAACAATTCTGCATCTACTACTATTACTCCACACATCGACTGCTATCCAGCATGCATCTAGAGTATTAAGTTCATAAGAGCGGAGTAACGCGTTAAGCAAGATGACATGATGTAGAGGAATTAAATCAAGCAATATGATGAAAACCCCATCTTTTTATCCTTGATGGCAACAATACAATACGTGCCTTGTTGCCCCTACTGTCACTGGGAAAGGACACCGCAAGATTGAACCCAAAGCTAAGCACTTCTCTCATGGCAAGAAAGATCAATCTAGTAGGCCAAACTAAACCGATAATTCGAAGAGACTTGCAAAGATATCAAATCATGCATATAATAATTCAGATAAGAACCAAATAATATTCATAGATAATCTTGATCATAAATCCACAATTCATCTCGGCAAACACACCGCAAAAGAGTATTACATCGAATAGATCTCCAAGAACATCGAGGAGAACTTTGTATTGAGAATCAAAGAGAGAGAAGAAGCCATCTAGCTAATAACTATGGACCCGAAGGTCTGTGGTAAACTACTCACGCTTCATCGGAGAGGTAATGGTGTTGATGTAGAAGCCCTCCATGATCGAATCCCCCTCCGGCAGGACACCGGAAAAGGCCCCAAGATGGGATCTCACGGGTACAGAAGGTTGCGGTGGTGGAGAAGTGGTTTCGTGGCTCCCCCTGATGTTTTTAGGGTATAAGAGTATATATAGGCAAAAGAACTAGGTCGGCGGAGCTACGAGGGGCCCACGTGGGTGGGGGGTGCGCCTACCCCCCTGGGCGCGCCCTTCTGCCTCGTCGCCTCCTTGTTACGTCTCCGACTTCATCTCCAAGTCTTGTGGTTTGCTTTCGGCCCAATAAAGATCATCGCGAAGGTTTCATTCCTTTTGGACTCTGTTTGGTATTCCTTTTCTGCAAAACTCTAAAATAGGCAAAAAAAGAAACTAGCACTGGGCCTTCGGTGAATAGGTTAGTCCCAAAAATAATATAAAAGAGCATATTAAAGCCCATTAAACATCAAAAATAGATAATATAATAGCATGGAACAATCGAAAATTATAGATACGTTGGAGACGTATCAACCCCTCACTCCTGCTGCCGTTCTACGCAACGAGGAGGACACCATTGATCTGTCAAGCAATGAAGATCTTGGTGATGAAGCTCTAGAGATGCTGATCAAGAGCAAGCAGGAGGCGGAGATCTTCAGTGATCTGCCCCTCTTTGATATTGACATCTTGAATAACTTCATTGATGAATGGTTCGACGATCGGAGCATCAGCATTGACAATCTGCGGCTGCCAGTGGGCATCAGCGTCACCTTCCACAGAGCCATTTCAAATGAGCTGGCCCTGGCTCAGAGAACCATCGAGCTCAAAAACAAGATTGATTATGAGAAGGCGCATTTCAAGGAGAATATGCACACGCTCAGTGTGGCAGATGTGCAAATCTTCAAGAAGCTGCTGCATGACCTCCAAACTGAATTTCACAAGAAGCATGAAGAAGCTAAAGGCTCTCGAGAACGCATGAAGTCTTATGCTCAGAAATGTGTGCAAGCACACAATGAAGCTGAAAAAGAGGAAAGCTCTTGGGCGTCCTGATATTGATCCTAGAATGGCTGCTAAGAAGAATAAGAAGCCTGCTGAAGATAATCCTGATGCTACGAGGCAGGGACAACCCAGCATTGTCTTCCCTGCCAGCATGACTGGCTTGAAGCCAAAGGTCCCCTTTGCTGCTTCTGAGCTCAAGAAGACTAGGCAGGCTAAAGCAGAAGCCAGGAAAAGGAAGCACAAGGATACATCTGATGATGCTCCCTCCAAGAAAAAGTTGAAGACAAAGGGCTCTAAGTCTTCAAGGAAAGAGCGTGCTACTGCCCCAAAGCCCCTCGTTGTTGAACCCATTTCTATTGCATACCCTGCCTATGCTAATCGCGAGCGCTGTCTCGTTGTTCATGAGCCTGCTCCCGCAGAAGCACCAGAATCTGAAGAAGTTCTAGCTGTTGACCCCAACGCAGCTGAAGACATTGGTCATGAAGACAATGTACTTGATGATGAAGTCCTTCCTCAGCTCAAGTCCCAGTTGGTATCATCGCCTGCTCCTACGAGCAGTGAATACATTAGCATTGGTCGTCCATTGACGCCAATTGCTCAAGATGACTTATGGGCAGAGCGCCAACAAGACGACACCCCAGTTCAAGATGAGACACCTCGTACTCCACCTGCTCAAGTCACCTCATCGGTGCTTGATGATGACAATTACATGGAGACCACTCCATCTCCAAAGGCATCGCCAGCATTTCGCAGGCTTCATAAAGGTCTCAGGCCATCTATCTCCATGTCCACCATTCCAGAAGAAGATTCACAACAATCTAGCTCAGTGGCATGTCAAGTGTTCCCTGAAGAGAATCCTTCTGCGACTGTTCAAGCGTCTGAAGCTAAAGCTACTGAAGACATTCCGGCTGCATCAGCTGAAGAAGAAAGAAGAGAAGAATAAAGAGAAGCCACACACCCTATTATTGATCAAGTCATTCTTGAAGAGAATGTGATCGTGCCTGACCCTCCGGTCGTTGACCAGATGGAGGTTGAAAACAATGAGGCTGCCACCAACAATACTACTGAAGCCAATGACCCTGTCATGGCTGAGGACAATGTGGAGCCTGAAGCAAATGTAAATGCTGAAGTCACTGTGACGCCAATCATCACTGGTGGCGATGTTCCTCCATCACGGCCTCACACCATGGAAAGGGCCTTCAATCGTGAAGGTCAGCTTGTCACTGTCTGTTGGCCAATTATGTTTTCTCCAACTGCTCCAGGACCCCAATATGACTATCATGTGGAGCAAAGGCCTCAAGTTCAGAAGCCAAAGCCGCGTCTGCCAAGTCTTCCAAGTGTTGTCACTACACAAGGCTCATTCAACATGCTCAGCTTCAGAGAGGACAATACATTCTTTGACAGTGCCAAGAACCCTTACAAGAAGCCAAAGATCTCCTCTGACAGATTTTGGAGCCATCAACAGCGAAGCTATTACTCTTGTATTCTGTACAATCAAGAACAGATTTTTCTACACAGGCGTCTGGATTGTGATGCTATGGCTGGGTTGTCATGTCTGAAAGAAGCCCTTGACTGCTTTAGGGATGTTGGCCTTCTGGCGTTCGTGAATGATAAAGAGCACTCGAATGGAGAGCTCCGTGTGCAGTTCTATGCCACCTTACACATTCGAGGCTACAATAGGGATCCGAAGACTTGGATCCTTGAGTGGATGACAGGTGATGTGCATCACGAAGCCAAAGCTCAGGATATCATCGAGTTTACTTCCCTGCCCACTCCAGGTGAGTTATACGAACCTGGTTGTTCGCTTTATCAGAATGAACTGTAGAGCATATTTCAGAAGTCAGAGCCGAACATGAGCCAAATGCTTAGCATGATGAAGCCTTTGCCCCAAGACGCTGAATATCCAAAGGAATCCTTTGTTAATGACCTTGAGTATCTGCCATGCACAATGTATCACATTCCGAGGCATACTCTCTGGCCCATCAAAGGCCATTCTTCTGAAGCCAAACTTGAAGGCGCCATGAAGACTTTGGTATTCTATATCATCAATGGCATCAGATTCAACACCCAGGATTTCTTCATCAGACAACTTGCTGCTTCCGGGATTGATCTGTTTGGTCTGAAGTTTTACGCTCCATGGGTGATGCGCTTGATCAAGCGTCATTCAACTATTGACTATCGGCCATCAGCTCGCAATCACATTGTCTTTTTGCCTGATGTTGATATGTCTGTTGAAGCCATCTACCCTGAGCCCACCAAGAAGCCCCTCCACCTTCAGAATGCTGAGTTCCAGAGCTTCACACAGCCCATTGATGGTGTTCATGTGCCCAATGCTACAACTCCTGCTTATCCTTTGGCTGGCAACCTGCGCCTACCGCACCGTGCAAATACTCAAGCCACTGCAAGCACCATTGCTCAAAGGCCTCAGAAGCTCCTCGTGTACTTGATGACCGTGAGCTTCTGGTGGCTTTACATCAAAAGCAGGATAAACATCATGACTGGCTGAAGCGTCAGATGCAAAGTATCTTGGTGGATGTCAATTGCATTCGCAACTTGGCCACCAAGAACTCGTTTGTAGCCCATGAAGCATGTCGCCGTTCCTGGAAGAGTCTCACCTTGCTCTGTGCTGAAGATGATCTTCGCGCGGATGGCTTCACTGAAAATTTCAAGTTTGACTCCAGGCCTCCTCAAAATGCAAGCTGGCGTCGCACACCCTCCATTGAAGATTCTGAGTGCTCATCTTCGACTACAACTTTTGTTGTGAGAGTCGTCGATGAAGAAGATGACGCCACTTCGCCGGTTCTAACTGCATTGCATGATGATGCTGCCCAAGGACCGTCTGCACCACCAAACTCCAACGTTGACCCTGCTGCTCCAACTTTGTCTCCACCTGGGAACGAGTAGATACTCTATGTCTTCAAACCTTTTTGGTCATTACTGACAAAAAGGGGGAGAAGCATATGAGTTGATAGTCTTCAAGCGGGTCCATATGGGTGGTTGCTTAATTTTTGCTAAGTTCTTACAACTCCCGTTCTAAAACTTTTGCTTTTGAGTTGTAACACTTAAACTTGATGGTCGTCTGCTACTTTTGCTGCCACTTTGTGATGCGATGATAAATTCTACATGAAGTCATTTTGCAAACGTCCATTTTCCATTATGCATATCATTATCTTCATTGTCTCTTTATATGCATGATAAATTGTCTTCACACTTTGAAGATGGCCTCCACAAAGCAAAACCTGCCATGTGCATTTGCATTCAAAAGCAAACTATTTATATGCACATCTTCAGGGGGAGCCTCGTCATATGTATGAAGACAATACTCACAATACTGAACTTTCACATTCTATTATCCCCGTTGAAAACTTCAACCAGTTTGTCATCAATCACCAAAAAGGGGGAGATTGTAAGTGCATCTAGTGCCACCCCTAGTTGGTTTTGGAGCACTGACGACAAACGTGGTTGAGGGACTAATGTGTTTGTGAGAATTGCAGGATAACACAGGTAGTGTCCCTCATTGATTCGGTCTACCTACCAGAGATGACCCCTAAAAATGTGTGAAGACATTGAAGACAATGGTGGTTCGTGAAGACATTCACGACGAACATTATGACATGTGAAACTATTCACTTGAAGACTATGGAGTGCGAAGACATAGTTGTTTCGTAGTTTCCTTTTCTTCTTTATTGAGTCATAGGAACCACCGTACCGTTAAGTGGGGTCCAAGTGAACAAAGTCAGAGTGACTGATGTGATGCTCAACTAAATCCTATGTCTTCGAGCGAAGACAATGAGAGAAAATCTTATCCAGAGTTGGATGAGTCAGCTTTGCTTGTAGCCCAAGCCAAGCTGCCGCGTGTGTTTGAAATCTGACGGTTGGACACGTGTCAGTTCCTTAGTCACCCAGGGTCATTTCAGACATATTAGGTCGGGTTGCCTCCTGGCTATAAATAGCCCACCCGCTACATCATAAATTGGTGGCTGCTTAGAGTTAGTGCACGGCTTTTGTCGTTTGAGAGCAACCCACCTCCGAAGCATTTGAGAGAGAGATCCTTGCGAGGACAAAGCCCAAAACACCCAGAGCCAAAGAGTGTTAGGCATCACTGAAGTCTTTTCTGTCCGAGTGATATGAAGACTTGTTACACTTGAGGACTGTGAATCCTCCAGCCGGTTAGGCGTCACGTTCTGAGCATCCAAAAGTCATTGTGGATTGCCGGTGAACGAAGTCTGTGAAGGTTTGTAAGTCTACCTCGAAGACTTACCAGAGTGATTGGGCGAGGACTGGGTGTCCTTAGCTCAAGGGGAATAAGGTGAAGACACGGTCTTCTGAGTTAAATCTCAGCCTCCCTAACCAGACGTACAGTTGTCACATCAACTGGAGCTGGTCTACCAAATCCTTGTCTTCGTCAAGCTACTGGTTCTATCCTCTACTCTTCTTACGTTACAGTTGTCTTCGTGAAATCATTGCTTGCCTGTCTGATCTGTTTGACTTCACTCCGTGAAGACTAATATCTGTTTAGCTTCGTACTATCTTCCTTCTGATCCTGTCTACCTAGTTGCAGTTAGTCTTCGTGCTTTTCATTGTATTGTATGTGTTGACCAATGCTTGCCTAGTGTAGTTTCCATTCCGCTGCTTACTATATAGGCTCAGTTTACCTGTTTGACTTCAAAGCCACCGTGTTTTGAAGACTTTCATAAAAATCGCCTATTCACCCCCCTCTAGTCGATGACAAGCACTTTCAAGGAGCAGCATTTCCGACTGCGAGGATGGGCACACCGTCGCCAAATCATCAGTGGCCCTGACATGCCATGTCCTTCCAGCTCCACTGCCAAAGAAGGCCCCTGCCTCCTCGCCTGGCTCGAAGGCGCCGAACCATTGATAGTGTAGCAGTTCACCCTAGAACCTGGGAGTAAGGACACCGACAGACTGCATCTAGAAAGGAACCGAGCTCACCCGACTACCCACGGAATGCTCACCTAGAGCAGAGCACCACCAAAACCCATAGACTGAACACGCATGAGAAAGAGATGTCGGAACAGACGAAGAAGAGCAGTAGCAAATAGTCCCTGGAAGGCTTTGAGAACCTAAGGCTTCGACTGAAAATGGAGCTTAAGCTCTCACGACATGCTGAGATGAGCCACCGGAGGGGAACCCGCTCCCCTCCCGCGCTGGAGCAACCGAGCAAGGCACACGTCCTCTGCCAGGAGAGCTTCTGAATGTAAGGAGCCATTGAGGATCTTGCCGCAGACTTAGAAGACCAGCTACCGCCGCCGCTGCACATACACCACATTGCTGAGAAGCCCAATGCCCACCTACCTTCCAAAAACGGTGCCTTCAGGAAGGACGCGACGCCAATGGCGCTGCCGCCGCCCAACTGAGTTGTGGTTTTCATCCGGGAGACTAGAGGGAAGGGGGGCGGATCTGACCTGAACGACGCCTCCAAGGAGGGGAGCGGCGCCCTCGAGCGCCGCCGCCGCTAAGGCCGGCGAGGCCGGCCTGGAATTTCTCCCGGTCTTCGAATCCACGGTTCCATTACCCCAACGACGCGAGATCCAGCGGCCCGCAAATAAACAGGCCGGATCCGGCCGGGGCGAAGCTCTCCTAACAGGGGAGGCAGGGGGCGGCCAGATCTGGCGCCACTGACAGCCACAGCTGCCGCTGTACCAAGGCTCTTGTCCTCCGGTTCACCTGCCGTCCACACGGCCAGGATCGCTGGCCCACGCCCTCTTCACCGGCTGCCGCAGGGCCGGTGACGCCTTTCTGACAAGGGCCACCGCCCCGGAGAACGCGACCCCCCGCAACCGAGGCAGGGCAGCCAGGGCCCTGCCGCCACCTTCCTCGGTGGTGCCCCAGGCTTGCCCGGCGGCAGCCTCAGGTGGCGGCGAGGGCGGAAGGGAGGGGAAAGGGGGAGGCGGTGGAGCTAGGGTTTGGACCCCCCACGAGTCGCCCTAGCAGGGGTGACGCGAGGGAGGGGGTAGGGGGCTCTCCACGGACCTAAACATGGTAGGGTCGTCCGAGTTGGTGGTCACCGATGGCGCTGGCGAGGGCCTCGCGGAGCTCTAGTTGCTGTCGGTGAGTGTTGTTTGACTTTTAGCTTTGCTGATGCTTCAGATTTTTTTGTTCTGGTTGCTTGCTTGCTATGCTGCATATGAGTTTTTCACTGAATAACATATTTCAGGATCATAACAGTTATAGCATCGAATATAAAGTGTTAATTATGAATATGGAAATACAATAATACAAGTATTATTGCCTCTGGGGCATATTTCCAACATAATTTCCGGAAGAAATTACCTATCTTTCCTGGTACTTGGACTGACCACAGAAGGGTCCAAGCCTTCGCTTTAGTCTCATAATCAATGGTGCATGTGTTTCGTTCTAACCAGATTTCCCTCGTCTTTTCGTATCCACCAACATAGGATAAGCTGAACAAATCATGAAAATACCATTCCATTCGAAGTTTCATGCCCAGAAATCATCCATCCGAAATCGGTGAGTCAAATAATAATCGCTTTTCCTATCGAAGCGTTTCCCTACCCTAGCCGCCGCCACGGGCGAGGCGATCTTTTTCCACCGATCTCCACCGGCGAGAGCGCTGGCCCCCTCTCTCTCCGGGTGCTGCTCCGGCAGCAGGAGGGAGGGGGACCCTGTTCCTCCGCTCTGTAGTTAGGGTTTGGATTTGTAGGTCGTGGTGCGCCGTTGGGGTGGTGGGAGCGGCGCCCGAACGAATAAATCTGCCTCAACTCCACTCCCACACCAGCGGTGTCCTTCATGGCGGCGTCTCAGAGTTGGTGGCATCGTGTGTTTGTCGATCCTTCAGATCGGCGATGTTAGGGTTCATGGATGGTGTCGGCGAGGCGGCGGCGGCGACTCCATCAGGTGTGTCTCTCCTTCTACTCTGTCCCCGTTGCTGCGGCGTTATCTCCGACGTCATGGTGGAGCGGGGAGGTTTTGTCGTCCAGGAGTACGCGCAGACGCTTGTCTACACAAGTGACAGCTGGAAGATGGTGCATCTTGTGCTGGGTTTGTGGTTGAAGGCTGACAGTTCTGGTTTCCTTCTCCGACGTCGTAGTCATGCGGGGGTGTCAGTTCTGGAGTTCGATGGCGTGTCCGGGGACACGTTGTCCCGGTCTGATTCTTTCAACGGCAATGGTTTTGCTTCAGGCAAACTACTTTGGAGGTCCGTAAAGCTGCTGATCAGCGATGGAGCCACGTCGAGCTCGGGTGAAGAGGTGATCTGTCTCCTTTTCCTTAGTGAAGAGGGCCAGGCGCTGGTTTTTTGCATAGGATTATCCTATCTTTTCAGTCCTGTAATATCGATGTTTACGTGGCTTGTAACTGAATCTTTATGTTATTAATGAGACATGTATTACTATGCAAAAAAGAAAAGATCATCCATCCGACGTGTACATAACAGGATACTTAGGATCGCGGTGGTGTTCCCCTAAAAGAAGGATCGCAATGGTGTCTCCTGCCACGGAAAATTGGTCCAAAACCCCTCTATAGTCTATACCATGTAGCACTATACTATCAATAAGAGCACTCACCATGGCGGGTCGATCAACCGAGAGAACAAGTATCACCCGCATCATCGTGTTCCTTGTAATCCTATTCTCCTCCCACATTCTAGTCACTGAGTAATCCCTGGTTCGTCCGAGGGAGAATTTTTTGGCATTTCCTATTCGGCGCCTTCAGCGCCTGTTAACATGAATTTCGTTAACCGGCGCTGAAGGCGCCCTTACCTAGGCCGTCCCATCTAAGAATTCTTCTCGGTTCTAGAAAGCTTCCAAAAGAACTTCCAACTATTTTTTTATTTTGGTTTTTCCTTGGCTGGTCTTGTTTGGTTCATTCTTTATTTCTCTTTTTTCTTTATTCTCTATTCTTTTATTTTATTTTTATTTTCCAAAAGCATGATTTTCTTCAAAATTCGATGAAACTTAAAAAAACGATGAACTCTTTTTCAAAATTAATAATTTTTTTCAAGTTCATGATTTTTTTCAAAATCGATCAACTATTTTTAAATTTGTGAGTTTTTTTCGAATTCCTTATTTAAAAAAAATTGATGAACCTTTTTCAAATTTGTGACTTTTTTCAATATTAATAAACTTTTTTCAAATTCACAAACTTTTTTGTATTCGTGAAATATATTTTTTCAAAATGACGTATTTTTTGAATTAATATTTTTTTTAAATGGATGAACTTATTAATTCACAATTTTCTATTGTGTTTTTTGGATTTTCTATTTTTTGAGCTAGCAAGCAGTAATTGAGCATTAGCGACCGTTTTTATTCAAGCGAGCAAGCGTGCCGGGGCAGACTATCCGAGTGGCCGTCCAAGCGACAGCTCGTTAACCTGCGCAAAGAGGGCCAATTAGAGAGAGCAACTAATCGACGAGTACTCCTTCGGCCGTAAGTGTCACTTTTGATGGGCTAGGAGCATGCCCCTCGGCTCGATTTCAGTCGCCATCACGTGTCGCACTCTTGGGCTCCCTTCCGTATTTTTTAATTTTTCTGTACGAGTTTGCGGCTTTTAGATGTTTTTTTAGTCTTTTCGACTTTTCGGTTTTTCCTCGGGTTTGGACAAAATCCATTTCAAAATAAAGTTTTTTGCACGAAAAAACATGTTTTTTCTACAAGCGGCACAAATTTACTTCTCGTGGAAGAACGGATTTGCTTTTCCGAGAGGCACAGTCATGCCTATTAGAAAATGGTAAAAAACGCGTTGTCTTTTTTTTTCACGAAAGGCACAAATTAATTCTGATGATGCACCGATTTGCTTCCGTGAAAGGCACAACCATACCACTTGAAAAAAAAAGAAAACAAGTTTTTTTTCTGCGAGAGGAACATATTTATTTCTCATGGAGGCACGAATTTGCTTTCACGAGAGGCACAGTCGTGGCTCTCAGAGAAAACACATTTTTTTTCTTTCGCCAGTGGCACATATTTATTTCTCGTGGAGCCATGAATTTGTTTCTGCAAGAGGCACAGTCAGAAAAAGAAAAACACATTTTTTTCCTTAAGCACAGAAAAATGCTTTGGGTTTGTTCTTTTTAATGAATTTTTTTTGTCAAGACCTATCAACCTGATATTTACTTTTGAAGATCTCTATGCGAGGGAGCCAACAGCGAAAACGATTCAAGATTTGAATGAACGATTTACGAGATAAAACATTTTGAATAAATGAATCTATCAAAAAAGGGAAAACTCCAAGGCTATGACAAGTGCCACACGTGCAGTGCGACACTTGTCGCAACCCAGAGAGGTGGGAGTGACATTTGAAAGATTTTTTTTTTACAAAGAGTACTCCTTAAAAATATTTAAAGGAAGAGTACTCCTTAATTAGTTTTTTTAGGCTACTCCTTAATTAGTGGTTTCGTCAATTAGGAGCTCCTGTCTTTCTGAGGCAAGACTAACAAAAAAAATACGTGAACGTGGATAGGCTGGCTGCCACGGCCCAGGCCCAGGAAGGAAGACAAATCTTCTAACCCAGACCCCGACGACCCCACCACCTTGAAGGCCACGACGAGCGCGGGCCACGAATTCAAGGTCACCTTCTGCCTCGCCGACCCGCCTGCCATCTCCTACTTCTGCGTCGACTACCCCGGAATCAGCATACAAGAGGTTTGCACCACGGAGCCCCGCGTTGTCTCCTCCGCCAATGATCTCGTCCTCCTCTGCTTCGCCTTCAAAACCAACCCACCTAGCACAGACAAAAACTCCCATTACCTCGAGTACTTCGTCTACAAGGCTGCCCCCGGCGGCAAGCACACCATCAGACCCGTCCCTCGTTCTCCTCCAGCCTACAGGCACTCATGGCACGCTGCCATCGTGCCCCGCGAGGCCGACAATTTCCTGGTCGTTGATCTTTCCCTGAATGGAGAAGACCTTGGGCACTACAACTTGCACATCTTCTGGTCGGAGACGGGGGAGTGGAGCACCAAACATGTGCAGCTGAACGAGTCTGCCAATGTCGTTCCACGGGACCTGCCAAGCCAAACCGACAAGGTGATCTCTCTTGGGGTAAGCACTGTTGGATGGGTCGACCTCTGGCGCCGCATCCTTGTCTGTGATCTGCTTCAGAAGGATCCTGTCCTCTGCTTCCTCCCGCTGCCCAAGGCCAGTTATAAAGTGAACCGTGAAACCAAAGTATGGCCAGTGCGGGATGTCACAGGCTCGCCCGATGGTTTGATCAACTTCATTGAGATTGAACATTGTTCCAAATGGGCTATGTTTATCCACCTGAGGAGTTTCAAGACTACCGCATTTCTTGACTTCCTAGATACCATCTGTGATAGTGATATCGTCGAGCATCATGAAATGGACTCTCTCAAGAATGAAATGAAGTCTGTATTTGATGGCTGGAAGATCCGAACATTCTCTAGGAGCATTTCTTGGAACTATTGGAGAAAGGGGCACACTGTCCATGTTGATGACATATCAGCCGACCCACAGCATGCTTTGCTACTACCTCACCTGTGGGATAGTAGAGCTCAGAAATGCATATTGAGGAACCTAAAGACTACACCAGGCTTCCCGGCCTTCAGCATTGATGGTGGTGATATTGTCTACCTCATGTCTAAAGTGGATGATAAGGACGCATGGATGCTTTTTGTAGATCTTGGAAAGAAGTCGCTGGAAGTCCTCAAACCATATTGTGCCTCAAGAGCCACTTACTTAGATGAGATCTTCAGGAATACCTTCATTTCCTGTGCATTCTCCAAATATCTGAATACCACTTCAAGTCCAAGGCATGGTTTTTGTTTTGCTCTGTTTTCTATTCTGTTTAACTTCTATGCAAACTGAAAATATTTGCCAAACTAATTGTATTTTTACCAGTTCTCAACTTATTTTACTCCATGCACCTGACATTCTGCTTCTTATTTTGCTTAAGGCCATGTGATGCGCAAGTTGCAGCAGAGTCTGCTCAGAGTGGTGCTCAGAGTGGTGCACTGAATGATCATCTTTCATTGGGCGATACTGCTCTGGTAGGCTCGCTGTAATCATCTTGCTACTATTATAGATGTGTCCATTTTGCCATCTCCTTCAATAAGATGTGTAAACCCTTCTACAGAAAACCCAGCAAAACATGGGGAATGGAGATATGATGGCGTACACCCAGGATACTATGGCAAGTATCAGCAGCAAACCCCATTCCAGCCACCCAGTTTGAAACGAACTGGCCAGCCCATGTCGTCTTCAACTTCAACTCAATTAGGTAAAAACATTGTGAATGCTTATAATATGGTGCTGTTCTTTTATCCTAGTTCTTCTTGCCTCGGGATATTTAATTCTAAATTGTTACAAATTATTGAACATTAATATTTGATATCATGATTCCATATAAAATGTGTTCTATAAATTGTTATATATAGGGAAGCAAATGTCCGTTTAAATAACTGTTCTATATTTAACGGAACTGAATTGGATAATTAATTAATCATTATTTGTATTTCAGAGACCATATTAAAGTTGCTACCCTGTTAACAACTTGCAACATTATCAAGAGGGATATTATTTTCAAACTGCATCTTGTATTGAGGCCCAGTTTTTTTGGCGGCTTATGGCATAAGCCGCCCCCTTCCCAGCTAATTTAGAAACCCCACCCCATATTCGTTGTCGCTTCTAGAGTAGTTAAGGATTAATTAGTTTGGAAGCTAAAATGAGTATTGGGGCTGGCGTCTAAAATAAGCTGGTGAGGGGGCAGCTTATTTTAGAAGCCGCCAAAAGAACCAGGCATTAATGTGCCAAATCAGTAAGTGAAACCATTGCATGAGCTAAGAAGTATCTTTTTGGACTCGCAAGATTTCATTCAATTATAAGCAGAACTTATGAAGGGTTTGTGTCGGCGTTTTCCTCAAATGGGAAAATTATATGCATCTTGAATTGGAGATACAACCTCACAATTGCAAGTTAGCCAGTGCATTAAAGGTTATTGCAAAAACCCAGCTGTGTTAATTGAGCAGGCTTACTAGCTGATGTTTTTTAAAATTCGACTTGTGAAGATATTATATGGTGTGTAATGATGGGGATCTTGGTTTTGTGATATATTGAACTTTCGAGTATTCCCTTGTTTGTGGTGAAATTTTTTTTCCCCACTGTATTTTGTAATAACATGTGACTTTTGGGAGCAGAACTTGTTTACTTAACTAGTTGACGTGACACTAAGTTGTTGGGTGCTTGAGTTTCAGAATTCATATGCACTATTGCGACAAATTTGCTGTTGGATGATCGGACCGGAATAAAAATATTAAAGTACAAATGTTTCCAACAAATTTTCTAGCATGTGAAATCGTTTCCATTTGTTCAACTTTCTTCTCCTGATGAAAGCACTCCATGCATTAAATAACATTATTTTGTTTTATTTATATATTAATATAACTTACTCATGATGCTTATGTATTCCTCAGTGCCATCAAGTGAAATGTGTAAGCCCCCCACTGATGCCTCCAATGTCCAACCCTTGGCTCCAAGGCGATTCTTCATTAATGACTTTGACGGCTGTGCTCAACCAAGTCCACCATCATCACAGGAAGGCATTTTCGTGCAGGTGGAATATCATGGTTGATGTCCTGGAATGTCAACAAAGTGCATCTTGATGCTGTGTAAGCCGTGTCCACATATCCGCCACCACTGTCTGTTATCTCATCATATGGATGATGCTGTAAAACATTTGAATACTTTGTAATCTGCCTATGGAGTTATGACCTTCGCTGATGTTCGGCTGCTCCCACATCGTGATGTCTGTTTTGTTGCTGATTTCTGGTACAAGCCGTCAAAATCCGATGCTGTGTAAGCCCCGGCGCGATGCACCGGGACAAGCGCTTGCGGTGATGGTCAATCCGATGTGGGTGAGCACTGTGTTCAAGAACGGCGGCGAGGTGATCCGGTACTCGTTCATGACTAGCCGCTGGGGTCCTTGTTTACCGGTGACGGCAGCCCCTGCGACGCATCGCCATTTCCCCGACTCGTCTCCCTCCTCCCGTTCTCCTCTTTCTCCTCGGCTTCTTCTCCCTCCATTCCTCCCCTTCTCTTTTGTGCTCACAACCACACTTGACGGCATGGCCGCCCCCGAAGGCCACCTCGCCTCTACGGTTGACGCGATGTGCATCTTTTTTTTATAGACCTATAGATCACAAGGGACGAAAAAAGGGGACTAGAGAAGAGTTTTAGAGTAACTCCAACGCGCCGACCCAAATGGATGACGCTTTTGTCTTTTTTTTCTGTTTGGGTCGGTCGCCCGCTCGGCGTCCGCCCCATTTGAGATTTGGGTCGGCAATCCGCAACGCGCCGACCCATTTCATGTCTGCACGTAAATTTTGAAAAAGGCCCGCGGCCATAATTCATGTCAGCGGCCATGTCGTCACCCGAAGTTCATGCCGACACCATGCCAGTGCCGGCATAGAATGCCAGCTTCAGAAAACACCACACAGTTCGGCTGACGCACTTGCCAGCGGTCTGCACACATGCCAGCACACGAAAAGGGGCGGGAGTTCGACCACGCTATCATGGTCGTGGTCATGCCAGCACACTTGCCGGCATACAAAAAAGGATGACGCTCGCCACCATAGGTCACTCGTCGTCGAACTTGAGCATGTCGGCCTGCATCTTCTCAAACCACGACCTCTTCCTTGGCGACACGGTGTTGAGATCCACCTTCACGATCTCCACCACGGTCATCATGCTCGCGAGAGCCACTTCTTTCGCCTTGGTCTTGGCGTTGGCGGCCTTGATCTCTAGCATCTTGGCTTGCTTCTCCGCCTCCATCTCAAGCATCATGGCTTGCTTCTCCGCATCCATCTGAAGCCTCCTCCTTTGAATCTCCATGAAGGCGTTCATTTGTTCTTCTTTGTATCGCCAGCGCTCCTCCTCCCTTGAGTCCTTCTTAATCATCATGCCCTCCACGCTTGCGATCAAGGCGTTCGACGCTGCATCCCGCTTATCCTCCTTCTTTACATGCTGAGTGTGTCACATGAAGTCCTATAGCTATAGATAGCATGCAGGCTCCAGTCACTAGCCAACTTTGGAAAATACGTCTCTATCTTTTGAGGTACCAAATTTCCGCTGCACTTATGGCGGTGTAGGCAGGTACGCACACACCCTCCTATGTGTTTCCCCCTGCTAGTGCAAGTACCATTACTGTTGCTACAAACTGGTCTTCCCCCGCGGCCGTGGCTTCTCGCCGTCTTTCTCCTCGACGGCCCTCTCCCCCCCCACGCGATTTGAGGGCGGCATATTGCAGCTTGAACTTCCCCTCCAACAATGGGAGAGGTTGAAGCACTTGACATCGTGTTGGACCTTGAATGCCTACAAAGGTATTGCATGCAAGCATATTGGTAAATGGATATGGAAATCGACATGCAAGCATAAACGGAATGACACAAAAGAGGGTCGCTTGCTAGCGTACCATGTCTTGCGTGCCGATGCCGCTCATGGGGCGTGCCTTGATGCTCTCAAGAATGGCACAAAACTTGTTGCATTCTCGTTGGATCACCCTCCATCGCTTCAAAATGGACACCTACCCGCGCGTGCTTTGCATTTGGTACGGCGGAAACTTCTTGCGCTCATGGAACTCACGGTGGACATGAATCCAAAAGGTTGAAGCCTTTCGTTCGGCGCCGGTCTTGGGGTCTTGCCCAATGTCCCTCCAACACTCACAAAGGAGCTTGTCCTCGACCACCGTGGATGCCTTCGTCCGCTTGCTCTAGCGCTTGGTGTTGGGGAACGTAGTAATTTCAAAAAAATTCCTACGCACACACAGGATCATGGTGATGCATAGCAACGAGAGGGGAGAGTGTGTCCACGTACCCTCGTAGACCGAAAGCGGAAGCGTTAGCACAACGCGGTTGATGTAGTTGTACGTCTTCACGATCCAACCGATCCAAGTACCGAACGTACGGCACCACCGAGTTCAGCACACGTTCAGCTCGATGACGTCCCGCGAACTCCGATCCAGCAGAGCTTCACGGGAGAGTTCCGTCAGCACGACGGTGTGGTGACGGTGATGATGTTGCTACCGACGCAGGGCTTCGCCTAAGCACCGCTACGATATGACCGAGGTGGAATATGGTGGAGGGGGCACCGCACACGGCTGGAATAGATCAACATATCAACTTGTTGTGTCTAGAGGTGCCCCCCTGCCCCCATATATAAAGGATGGAGGAGGGGAGGCCGGCCAGCCCCTAGGACGCGCCAGAAGCGTGGAGTCCTACTAGGACTCCCTTGTCCTAGTAGGATTCCTCCTCCCACATGGAATAGGAAAAAGGGAAGGGAAAAGGAGAAGGAAGGAAGGGGGCGCCCCCCTTCCCTAGTCCAATTCGGACCAGACCATGGGGAGGGGTGCGGCCACCTTTTGAGGCCTTTCTCTCCTTTCCCGTATGGCCCATTAAGGCCCAATACGAATTCCCGTAACTCTCCGGTACTCCGAAAAATACCCGAATCACTCGGAACCTTTCCGATGTCCGAATATAGTCGTCCAATATATCGATCTTTACGTCTCGACCATTTCGAGACTCCTCGTTATGTCCCCAATCTCATCCGGGACACCGAACTACCTTCGGTACATCAAAACACATAACTCATAATATAAATCGTCACCGAAATTTAAGCATGCGGACTCTACGGGTTCGAGAACTATGTAGACATGACCGAGACACGTCTCCGGTCAATAACCAATAGCGGAACCTGGATGCTCATATTGGCTCCTACATATTCTATGAAGATCTTTATCGGTCAAACCGCATAACAACATACGTTGTTCCCTTTGTCATCGGTATGTTACTTGCCCGAGATTCGATCGTCGGTATCTCAATACCTAGTTTAATCTCGTTGCCGGCAAGTCTCTTTACTCGTTTTGTAATACATCATCCCGCAACTAACTCATTAGTTACAATGCTTGCAAGGCTTATAGTGATGTGCATTATCGAGTGGGCCCAGAGATACCTCTCCGACAATCGGAGTGACAAATCCTAATCTCAAAATACGCCAACCCAACAAGTACCTTCAGAGACACCTGTAGAGCACTTTTATAATCACCCAGTTACGTTGTGACGTTTGGTAGCACACAAAGTATTCCTCTGGTAAACGGGAGTTGCATAATCTCATAGTCATAGGAACATGTATAAGTCATGAAGAAAGCAATAACAGAATACTAAACGATCAAGTGCTAAGCTAACGGAATGGGTCAAGTCAATCACATCATTCTCTAATGATGTGATCCCGTTAATCAAATGACAACTCATGTCTATGGCTAGGAAACTTAACCATCTTTGATTCAACGAGCTAGTCAAGTAGAGGCATACTAGTGACACTCTGTTTGTCTATGTATTCACACATGTATCAAGTTTTCGGTTAATACAATTGTAGCATGAATAATAAACATTTATCATGAAATAAGGAAATAAATAATAACTTTATTATTGCCTCTAGGGCATATTTCCTTCAGTCTCCCACTTGCACTAGAGTCAATAATCTAGTTCACATCGCCATGTGATTCAACACCAATAGTTCACATCGCCATGTGACCAACACCCAAAGGGTTTACTAGAGTCAATAATCTAGTTCACATCGCTATGTGATTAACACCCAAAGAGTACTAAGGTATGATCATGTTTTTGATCGTGAGAGAAGTTTAGTCAACAGGTCTGTCACATTCAGAGCCGTATGTATTTTGCAAATATTCTATGTCTACAATGCTCTGCACGGAGCTACTCTAGCTAATTGCTCCCACTTTCAATATGTATCCAGATTGAGACTTAGAGTCATCTGGATTTAGTGTAAAAGCTTGTATCGATGTAACTCTTTACGACGAACTCTTTTATCACCTCCATAATCGAGAAACATCTCCTTAGTCCTCACTAAGGATATTCTTGACTGCTGTCCAGTGATCTACTCTTAGATCAAAATTATACTCCCTTGCCAAACTCAGAGCAAGGTATACAATAGGTCTGGTACACAACATGGCATACTTTATAGAACCTATGGCTGAGGCATAGGGAATGACTTTCATTCTCTTTCTATCTTCTGCCGTGGTCGGGCTTTGAGTCTTACTCAATTTCACACCTTGTAACACAGGCAAGAACTATTTCTTTGACTATTCCATTTTGAACTACTTCAAAATCTTGTCAAGGTATGTACTCATTGGAAAAATTTATCAAGCGTCTTGATCTATCTCTATAGATCTTGATGCTTAATATGTAAATAGCTTTACTGAGGTCTTCCTTTGAAAAACTCCTTTCAAACACTCCTTTATGCTTTTCAGAAAATTCTACATCATTTTTAATCAACAATATGTCACTCACATATATTTATCAGAAAGGCTGTAGTGCTCCCACTCACTTTCTTGTAAAACAGGCTTCACCGCAAGTCTGTATAAAACTATATGCTTTGATCAACTCATCAAAGAGTATATTCCAACTCCGAGATGCTTGCACCAGTCCATAGATGGATCGCTGGAGCTTGCACATTTTGTTAGCACCTTTAGGATCGACAAAACCTTCTTGTTGCATCATATACAACTTCTTTTAAGAAATCTATTAAGGAATGCAGTTTTGACATCCATTTGCCATATTTCATAAAATGTGGCAACTTGCTAACATGATTCGGATAGACTTAATCATCGCTACGAGTGAGAAAATCTCATCGTAGTCAACACCTTGAACTTTGTCAAAAACCTTTTTCGACAAGTCTAGCTTTGTAGATAGTAACACTACTATCAGCGTCCGTCTTCCTCTTGAAGATCCATTTATTTTCTATGGCTTGCCGATCATCGGGCAAGTCAGTGAAAGTCCACACTTTGTTCTCATACATGGATCCTATCTCAGATTTCATGGCCTCAAGCCATTTCGTGGAATCTAGGCTCATCATCGCTTCCTCATAGTTCGTAGGTTCGTCATGGTCAAGTAACATGACCTCCAGAACAGGATTACCGTACCACTCTGGTGCGGATCTCACTCTAGTTGACCTACGAGGTTCGGTAGTAACTTGATCTGAAGTTACATGATCATCATCATTAGCTTCCTCACTAATTGGTGTAGGAGTCACAGGAACCGATTTCTGTGATGAACTACTTTCCAATTCGGGAGAAGGTACAATTACCTTATCAAGCTCTACTTTTCTTCCACTCACTTTTTTCGAGAGAAACTCCTTCTCTAGAAAGGATCCATCTTAGCAACAAATATCTTGCCTCCGGATCTATGATAGAAGGTGTACCCAACAGTTTCCATTGGGTATTCTATGAAGACACACTTCTCCGATTTGGGTTCGAGCTTATCAGGTTGAAACTTTTTCACATAAGCATCGCAGCCCCAAACTTTAAGAAACGACAGCTTAGGTTTCTTACCAAACCATAGTTCATACGGTGTCGCCTCAACGGATTTTGATGGTGCCCTATTTAACGTGAATGCAGCTGTCTCTAATGCATAATCCCAAAACGATAGCGGTAAATCAGTAAGAGACATCATAGATTGCACCATATCTAATAAAGTACAGTTACAATGTTCGGACACACCATTACGCCGTGGTGTTCCAGGTGGCGTGAGTTGCGAAACTATTCCGCATTATTTCAAATATAGACCAAACTCGTAACTAAAATATTCTTCTCCATGATCAGATCGTAGAAACTTTATTTTCTTGTTACGATGATTTTCCACTTCACTCTGAAATTCTTTGAACTTTTTAAAATGTTTCAGACTTATGTTTCATCAAGTAGATATACCCATATCTACTCAAATCATCTGTGGAGGTCAGAAAATAACGATACTTGCCGTGAGCCTTAACACTCATCGGACCGCATACATCAGTATGTATTATATCCAGTAAGTCAGTTGCTCGCTCCATTGTTCCGGAGAACGGAGTCTTCGTCATCTTGCCCATGAGGCATGGTTCGCAAGCATCAAGTGATTCATAATCAAGTGATTCCAAAAGCCCATCAGCATGGAGTTTTTCATGCGCTTTACACCAATATGATCTAAACGGCAGTGCCACAAATAAGTTGCACTATCATTATTAACTTTGCATCTTTTGGCTTCAATATTATGAATATGTGTATCACTACGATCGAGATCCAACAAACTATTTTCATTGGGTGTATGACCATCGAAGGTTTTATTCATGTAAACAGAACAACAATTATTCTCTGACTTTAAATGAATAACCGTATTGCAATAAACATGATCAAATCATATTTATGCTCAATGCAAACACCAAATAACACTTATTTAGGTTCAACACTAATCTCAAAAGTATAGGGAGTGTGCGATGATGATTACATCAATCTTGGAACCACTTCCAACGCACATCGTCACTTCACCCTTAACTAGTCTCTGTTTATTTTGCAACTCCCGTTTCGAGTTACTACTCTTAGCAACTGAACCAGTATCAAATACCGAGGGGTTGCTATAAACACTAGTAAAATACACATCAATAACATGTATATCAAATATACTTTTGTTCACTTTGCCATCCTTCTTATCCACCAAATACTTGAGGCAATTCCGCTTCCAGTGATCAGTCCCTTTGCAGTAGAAGCACTCAGTTTCAGCCTTAGGTCCAGACTTGGGCTTCTTCATTTGAGAAGCAACTTGCTTTCCGTTCTTCTTGAAGTTCCCCTTCTTCCCTTTTCCCTTTTCTTGAAACTAGTGGTCTTTGTCAACCATCAACACTTGATGCTCTTTCTTGATTTCTACCTTCGCCAATTTCATCATCACGAAGAGCTTGGGAATCGTTTCCGTTATCCCTTGCATATTATAGTTCATCACGAAGTTATAGTAACTTGGTGATGGTGACTAGAGAACTCTGTCAATCACTATCTTATCTGGAAGATTAACTCCCACTTGACTCAAGCGATTGTAGTACCCAGACAATCTGAGCACATGCTCACTAGTTGAGCAATTCTCCTCCATCTTTTAGCTATAGAACTTGTTGGAGACTTCATATCTCTCAACTTGGGTATTTGCTTGAAATATTAACTTCAACTCCTGGAACATCTCATATGGTCCATGACGTTCAAAACGTCTTTGAAGTCCTGATTCTAAGCCGTTAAGCATGGTGCACTAAACTATCAAGTAGTCATCATATTGAGCTAGCCAAACATTCATAACGTCTGCATCTGCTCCTGCAATAGGTATGTCACCTAGCGATGCATCAAGGACATAATTCTTCTGTGCAACAATGAGGATAAACCTCAGATCACGGACCCAGTCCGCATCATTGCTACTATCATCTTTCAACTTAGTTTTCTCTTGGAACACATATAAAACATAGGGAAGCAACAATGCGAGCTATTGATCTACAACATTATTTGCAAAATACTATCAGGACTAAGTTCATGATAAATTAAAGTTCAATTAATCATATTACTGAAGAACTCCCACTTAGATAGAGATCCCTCTAATCCTCTAAGTGATCACGTGATCCATATCAACTAAACCATGTCCGATCATCACGTGAGACGGAGTAGTATCAATGGTGAACATCACAATGTTGATCATATCTACTATATGATTCACGCTCGATCTTTTGATCTCAGTGTTCCGAGGCCATATCTGCATATGCTAGGCTCGTCAAGTTTAACCTGAGTATTCCGCGTGTGCAACTATTTTGCACCCGTTGTATTTGAACGTAGAGCCTATCACACCCGATCATCACGTGGTGTCTCAGCATGAAGAACTTTCGCAACGGTGCATACTCAGGGAGAACACTTATACCTTGAAATTTAGTGAGAGATCATCTTATAATGCTACCGTCGATCTAAGCAAAATAAGATGCATAAAAGATAAACATCACATGCAATAAATATAAGTGATATGATATGGCCATCATCATTTTGTGCTTGTGATCTCCATCTCCGAAGCACCGTCATGATCACCATCGTCACCGGCATGACACCATGATCTCCATCATCTTGATCTATATCAATGTGTCATCACATGGTCTTCTCGCCAACTATTTGCTCTTGCAACTATTGCTATCGCATAGCGATAAAGTAAAGCAATTATTTGGCGCTTGCATCTTATGCAATAAAGAGACAACCATAAGGCTTCTGCCAGTTGCCGATAACTTCAACAAAACATGATCATCTCATACAACAACTTATATCTCATCACGTCTTGACCATATCACATCACAACATGCCCTGCAAAAACAAGTTAGACGTCCTCTACTTTGTTGTTGCAAGTTTTACGTGGCTGCTACGGGCTTAGCAAGAATCGTTCTTACCTACGCATAAAAACCACTACGATATTTCGTCAAGTTAGTGCTGTTTTAACCTTCACAAGGACCGGGCGTAGCCACACTCGATTCAGCTAAAGTTGGAGAAACTGACACCCGTCAGCCACCTGTGTGCAAAGCACGTCGGTAGAACCAGTCTCGCGTAAGCGTACGCGTAATGTCCGTCGGAGGGAATGGCCCCGGGTAGCCTAACCGACTACCCCTGGCTCTTCGGAAAATTTATCAGGCCTTTGGGCCTTCGAGCACTCCAAGCATTTGGGCCGCCTTCCCTGGCCGGCTACCACTAAAGCCGACTCCCAGAAGGCGACCCAGCCTCACCGACTCCTCCCCAGGATGACCACGGGGTGGCCGACTCCAAGAAGCCGGCCAAGAAGGACGCCGACTCCTAGGAGCCGGCCAAGACCACAACCACTCCTACATACCGGCGACCTGACGGGGTATGGCCACAGTGCGGCCCATGACCCCCGAAGCCCGAGGCGGGCATGGCTACAGGAGGCCGTACGGGAGGGACGTCTCCCGTGCGGCTCGGCACTGTAGCCACGCTAGCCTCGACGTCATCCGCGACCCACTCCTGTATGGCCTGAGGACTGCGGGCCCCTTCAGCCAGAGAGAGGCGCGAGGGGGGCCCGGCTTTTCCTAGTCGGCCAAGAGTATAGCCGGCCTCCAGAAGCCGGCTACTCCCTTCCTCGAAGCGGGAGCCCCATTAAGGAGACAAGACGAGGTGAGGCTACGGTGATAGCCCCCGAGGCGGCCCACTGTAGCCATGCTTACCTCGACAAAGCCCTCATCATCAGAGGCGCGGCTACAGTAAGCAGCCGCCGACAAGACCCTAGGCGGTGGGACCGGCCTGTCGACCAAGTAGCCGGCAGCCGGCGGGACCCACTAGCCGGCGGGGCCCAGCAGCCGGCGGAGGAGCCGGCGAGCGTGGACACTGACGGCTGGGACCAGTTCCCAGTCGGATTACCGTTGTACCCCCGGGGGGCAGGCCTATATAAGCCCCCCGGGGCACCCATGCAAAGGGTTCGCTTCTGGGTTGGCCTCGGAGCATAGTTGGCTTCTAGGTTAACACCCACGCATAGCACACACACCATAGATAGAGAGAAGCAAGAGCTAGCCTTGTTCTTCTTCTCCCTTGATCTCAACAGCTCTAGGAGCGATTGTAGCTACTCTTTATCGATCTAGTGATCATGCGGAGACCCCGCAGAGCAGGACTAGGGGTGTTATCTCCTCGGAGAGCCCCGAACCTGGGTAAGATTCGCCGGCGTGCATGTCTTCGCCTCATCCCGTTTCCAGGCACCGGCGACGTTTTAATGGCTCCCACAATGATAAGCCATCCCTTGGCATATGTCGCACCAACCACCCGACATTTGGCGCCCACCGTGGGGCCAGGTGCACCGTCGTCCGGAGACCTGTTCTGGACGGGAACCCTCTTCTTCCCCCGCGAGCGCAGCCAGCCTGCTGCGCCCGATGGCGTTTGCCCCAACGCGCTGCAAGGCGTCGACGACGCCTGCGCAGCGAGCCGCCTCGCCGATCTGCTCGGCGAGACTCGCATCTCCGACGAGCCTGCGTCCGACGCAGGCACCGACTACCCCGAGAGCCGCCTCGTCAGCCTCCTCGGCCAACTTCACGTCTCCAGCGAGCCTGCCGCGGACATGGAGTCGGTCGGCTCCACCGACCCGATGCTCGTCGACTCCGACACCGCGTCGCTCGATGCCTACCCCTCCGACGCGGTGGTCTTCGACGACCCCCTCCCTCGAGCTGACAGCGGCAACAGCGCTGTCACCGAAGTATTGGTCATCAGCCACGTCTCCAACTCGGGCGAGAACGCCCGCGACGCTCAGCAAGCGGCGATGCACGACCTCTCCGTCCCCATCCCGACCGACGCCGACGCCGAGACCCTGGAGGCACGCCGTCTTGCCCTCATCGCGGAGAGCAAGAAGATAGCCTCGATGAGACGCCTCACCGAGGCCCACCAGCGCGAAGTCGACCGCGCTGCCTTCGGGACGCCGCCGCCTAGCGGCCCGAGCCGAGCCGGCTTCGTCCAGAAGCGCGGCGCAGCCGTTGCCAGCGTGCTGGGCGCGGATCGCCCCGTCTACGCCACCCCGCTTGAGAACCTGCGAGGCGCTCAGGCGGCAGCAGAGGAGCTCAATGGGCTGGGAGCCGATGAGCTCCCTTACATGACAAGACGGATCCAGCAGCTGATCGACGCGGCTGCAGAACGGCACGAAGCCGGCGCCCGAGCTGATAGCCATCCCCCACGCCGGGAGCACGCCGCGACGTCCCGCTCGCCAACTGCAAGCGGCGCGCGCCAGAAGAAAGACAAGGAGCCGGCTGCCAGCCGCAGCCGGACTCGCATTACCATCGAGCGCGACGCGGATGGCCGCCCTCGAGCTGTAGAGCACCAGGGAAACCTGCCTCCTCCCCCGCCTCGAAGAGAAAGACGCCTCACTCCACCGCCTGTCACCCACCCGACTCTTGGCGACCGACTCGGCCGCCGAGAAAGAGTCGGCGAGAATGACGCCCGCCACAGGATCGACCGCCTTGCTCGATCCTTGGCGTTAGAAGAAGAAGACGATGTCGGCCCGCCATGCTTTGGCCCCCGCATCCGCGACGAGCCCTTCCCCAAGGGGTTCTCGCTCCCCAGAGACACACCCAAGTACAACGGCTCGGTGAAGCCGGAAGATTGGCTCATCGACTACTCCACAGCCGTCAGCATCGCCAACGGCAATCGGCGCGTCGCCGTGAAGTATGTCCCCTTGATGCTGCAAGGCACGGCGCGCACGTGGCTCAACAGCCTCAAGCCCTACAGCATCAACAGCTGGCTAGACTTCACCGAAGTTTTCGTCCGCAACTTCACCAGCACCTACAAGCGGCCTCCCAAGCCTCTCCAGCTCTCCCTCTGCGTCCAAGGGCCCAATGAGTCGACCCGCGACTACCTCACGCGATGGGCCGAGCTCCGCAACTCCTGCGAGGGAGTGCACGAGGTCCAGGCCATCGAGTATTTCACCGCCGGGTGCCGAGAGGGCACCCTCCTCAAGCACCGACTCCTCTGCGACGAGCCGGCTACCCTCGATGAGTTGCTGATCACCGCCGACAAGTATGCCACTGCCGACTCTTCCATGAAGACCGAGCTCCGAGTGGACGCCTCGGGGAAAGTAGTTGCTCCGGCTCCCAAGACGCCGGCTGGCGACCCTAACCGGCGCCCCTACCAGAATGACCACAAGCGCAAGGGCCCCATGCCGACTTCCTCCAGTTGGCAGGTGGCCACCATTGAAGACGAGCAGCCCGAGGAGCGGCCCGCTCCCAAGAAGAAGGGTGGCCGGCCGCCTTGGCAGCCGTCTTTCTCCTACAAACAAGCACTCGATGCTCCCTGCAAGTTCCACAACGGCGCGAAGCCGTCCAACCATACAACACGGAAATGCCACTGGCTCACCCGCATCACCAAGGGCGAAGGGATGGTGCCGCCTCCGCCTCCCGGCCCGCCGCCTCCAGCTCCCCAGCAGCCGGCGGCCCGGCCGGCAGTCGGCGCCATCCAAGACGAGTTCCCCGAAGCGCACGACGCCTACGTCGTCTTCACAAGTCAAGTCGACGACAAGCGCAGCCGACGCCGGCAGCACCAAGAAGTAAACGCAGTCGCCTCTAGCACCGCCGAGTTCATGCACTGGTCGGAAAAGCCCATCAGCTGGAGCCAGGCTGACCACCCAGAGGTGATGCCTTCGCCTGGCTCCTATGCTATGGTCTTGGACGTCACCCTTGCGACGGAGAGGCGAGCTGCCAGATTTTCCCGCGTCCTGATAGACGGCGGAAGCAGTATCAACATACTGTACCGCGATACCATGGACAAGCTGAACATCAAAGCGAAGCAGCTCATGCCAAGCCGCACCGTCTTCCATGGTATCGTACCCGGCCTATCTTGCTCTCCAATCGGCAAGATCAAGATGGATGTTCTCTTCGGAGACAAAGATCACTTTCGCCGGGAAGCAATATGGTTCGAGGTGGTGGATTTGGAGAGCCCCTATCATGCGCTACTTGGCTGACCTGCGTTGGCCAAGTTCATGGCTGTACCCCACTATGCCTACCTGAAGATGAAGATGCCGAGCTCGAAGGGGATCATCACGGTAGCCGGCGACTACAAGAAATCCATCGAGTGTGCCATGGCCAGCAGCCGGCTGGCCGAGTCCCTCGTGGTAGCCGAAGAGAAGAAGATGTTGGAGCGGGTAGTGGCCATGGCCAGCAAGCAGCCGGCCTTGTCCCCCAACCCCAAGGACTGTGATGCGCAGGGCTCCTTCCAGCCTGCGAAAGAGACAAAGAAGATACCTCTAGACCCGGAGCACCCGGAGAGGTTCGCCGTGATTGGGGCAAACTTGGACAGTAAATAGGAAGGCAAGCTCGCCGACTTCCTCCGTGAGAATCGAGACATCTTTGCATGGTCCCCGAAGGACATGCCGGGTGTCCCGAAGGATTTCGCCGAGCACAAATTACATGTCCGAGCTGATGCGAAGCCGGTCAAGCAACCCCTCCGCCGACTATCAGAAGAGAAGCGAAGAATCGTGGGAGAAGAGATAGCCCGGCTCCTTGCAGCCGGCTTCATCATGGAAGTGTTCTTTCCAGAATGGCTTGCCAATCCAGTTCTGGTTTTGAAGAAGAATAACAAGTGGCGCATGTGTATAGACTACACAAGTTTGAACAAGGCCTGCCCAAAGGATCCTTTGCTTTGCCACGGATCGACCAAGTGATAGACTCCACAGCCGGATGCGAGCTGTTAAGTTTTTTGGATGCATACTCAGGGTATCATCAGATCAAGTTGGACCCGACTGACCGCCTGAAGACTGCCTTCATCACACCCTTTGGAGCTTTCTGCTACCTGACAATGACATTCGGCTTGAGAAACGCCGGTGCCACTTTTCAGCGTTGCATGCAGAAATGTCTCTTGAAACAACTCGGTAGAAATGCCCACGTCTACGTAGACGACATTGTGGTGAAGACAGAGAAGCGTGGTACCTTGCTAGAAGACCTGAAGGAAACATTTGCCAACTTGCGCCGATTCCAGATCAAGCTCAACCCCGAGAAGTGCGTGTTCGGAGTGCCAGCCGGCCAGCTGCTAGGCTTCTTGGTCTCCGAACGTGGCATTGAGTGCAACCCTGTCAAGATCAAGGCCATCGAGAGGATGGAGATTCCCACCAAGCTGCGAGATGTGCAGAAGTTCACTGGCTGCTTAGCCTCCGTGAACCGTTTTATCAGCCGACTAGGAGAGAAGGCTCTCCCCCTGTACCGACTCATGAAGAAGTCCACTCAGTTTGAGTGGAATGATCAAGCCGACCAAGCCTTCCATGAGTTGAAGAAGATGTTGACCACTCCGCCTGTCCTGGCTGCGCCGACTGAGAAGGAGCCCATGCTCCTCTACATCGCCGCGACAAGCCGAGTCGTCAGTACTGTTGTTGTGGTCCAGCGCCCGGAGGAAGGCCGAGCCCAGCCGGTCCAGAGGCCGGTCTACTATCTCAGCGAAGTACTGTCTAGCTCAAAGCAAAACTACCCGCACTACCAGAAGATGTGCTATGGGGTGTACTTCGCTGCCAAGAAATTGAAGCCCTACTTCCAAGAGCACCCCATCACGGTCGTGTGCACTGCCCCGCTCGCCGAGATCATAGGCAGCCGGGATGCATCCGGCCGGGTGGCCAAATGGGCCATTGCCTTGGCGCCCTACACGATTTTCTATCAACCCCGCACCGCCATCAAGTCGCAAGCATTGGCCGACTTCCTCGTCGACTGGGTCGAGACCCAGTACTTACCGCCCGCTCTCGACTCTACCCATTGGCGGATGCACTTTGACGGGTCCAAGATGCACACCGGCTTGGGAGCCGGCATCGTCCTCACCTCTCCCAAAGGCGACAAGCTCAAGTACACGCTACAGATCCACTTCGCCGCCTCCAACAACGTGGCCGAGTACGAGGGGCTCGTACATGGGCTCCGGCTAGCCAAAGAACTCGGCATACGCCGGATCCTGTGCTACGGCGACTCAGACTTGGTGGTCCAGCAATCATCTGGCGACTGGGACGCCAAGGACGCAAACATGGCGAGCTACCGTTTCCTCGTCCAGCAGATGAGCGGATACTTCGAAGGGTGCGAGTTCCTTCACGTGCCAAGGGCCGACAACGACCAAGCAGATGCCCTAGCACGGATCGGCTCCACCCGACAAGCCATACCGACTGGCGTCTCCCTCCAGCGCCTCCTCAAGCCGTCCATCAAGCCGTCTCCAGAGTCGGATTCCATCTTCGTACCGCTTGCGCCAGAAACAGCCGGATCCGGCTCAAGAAATCCCGCAGGCGGCACGGGGACTTCGACGACTGCCCCGGGGACTGACGTAGTCGCACCCGGCCCAGGGACTTCAGAACCCGGCCCGGGGACTGCAGCAGTCGGCCCGGGGACTGCAACGACACAAGAAGCAGTGGTCGACTCCAATGCAACACCCAACCCACCCACCCGAGTCATGGTGGCCACATTAACAGCAGAAAAAGTCACAGCTCCCTCATGGGCCCAGCCCATCCTCAAGTTCCTAGTCAGCAGAGAGCTGCCGGCTGATGAGATCGCAGCAATACTAGTGCAACGACGAGCCGCAGCATACACAATAATCAACAGGGAGCTTGTGAAGCGCAGCGTCACTGGAGTCTTCCAGCGTTGCGTCGAGCCAGAAAAAGGAGTGGCAATCCTCAAAGACATCCACCAAGGCGAATGCGGCCATCACGCCGCCTCAAGATCCCTCGTGGCCAAGGCTTTCCGCCATGGGTTCTTCTGGCCGACTGCCTTGGAGGATGCTAAAGAAATAGTCAAGAGCTGCAGAGGATGTCAAGTCTTCAGTTCCAAACAACACCTGCCGGCTTCTGCCCTCAAGACCATTCCCCTCACCTGGCCTTTTGCCGTCTGGGGACTGGACATGGTGGGCCCTTTCAAGACAGCCCGCGGTGGCTTGACACATCTACTCGTTGCTGTGGACAAGTTCACAAAGTGGATTGAAGCCAAGCCAATTAAGAAGCTGAACGGGCCGACTGCCGTGACATTCATCACCGACATCACTACTCGGTACGGCGTGCCGCATAGCATCATCACCGACAACGGCACGAACTTCGCCAAAGGCGCACTGGCACGTTTCTGCATGACACAGGGCATCCGACTGGACTTAGCGTCCATTGCCCACCCGCAGTCAAATGGCCAGGTCGAGCGAGCAAATGGACTTATCCTCTCCGGCATCAAGCCCCGACTGGTTGTACCACTGGAGCGATCGGCCGGCTGCTGGCTTGAAGAGCTGCCGGCTGTCCTCTGGAGTCTGCGCACTACACCCAACAAGTCAACCGGCTTCACTCCATTCTTCCTTGTGTACGGTGCCGAGGCTGTCATCGCAACAGACATCGAGTTGGACTCGCCTCGGATCACCATGTACACGGAGGAGGAAGCCAAAGAAGCAAGAGAAGACGGCGTCGACCTACTGGAAGAAGGCCGGCTGTTAGCCCTCAGCCGGTCCGCCATCTACCAGCAAGGCCTGCGCCGCTACTACAACCGCAAGGTCAAGCCAAGATCCTTCCAAGAGGGCGACCTTGTGCTCCGGCTGATCCAGCAAACAGCCGGCCAGCACAAGCTCTCGGCCCCTTGGGAGGGCCCCTTCGTCGTCAGCAAGGCACTCGGCAACGACTCCTACTACTTGATCGACGCGCAAAAGCCAAGAGCACGCAAGAGAGACGACTCCGGCAAGGAGTCGGAGAGACCCTGGAACGCAAACCTCCTAAGACGATTTTACAGCTGAAAAGCAGTATGTATCACGCTCCCCTTTTGTATCAAGTACAAACCAACAGGCCCCCCGAACAGTACTCGGGGACTGCCTTTTATTTATCTATGAATGATGAGTATCATACCCATGAATGTATTATTACATTTTGAATTCTTGTCCGGCACCGGGTCCGACTAGTCGGCCCGGGGACTAGCCGCCTTGAGCTATATTCTAAGTTCTTCCCGAAGTCAGCAAAGTAGTGCGCCGGCTCCCAAGTCCTCTCTTGTTGAAAGTCGCAGCTCAAAGAACTGACTGTCCGACTAGCAAGAGAGAAGATAGAAAGGACGCCCACACGAAAAACGGCTAAGGAACAACTAACCTATATAGCAAAAAGATGGCCTCCATATATGCCTGCCGGCTGTCACAGTAGCCGGCTGGCCGGCTTCCTAAAAAAACTTAGTTTAAGTCCGGCAGAGCTAAAAGTACTCCCCCCTCCCCAATCGGCCAGGCACTCCCCGGCTACAGATTGCAGAGCAACTGTTTGATTAGGGAGGCGGCAACCAAGGGAGGGCGGCAAAGGAAAAAAGTAGAAGGACAAAAAGCGAAAGTACAAGGAAAGACCGATTGCATAACTTATATACATAAAGCCGCCCACAGGCCGGCAACAGACTTAAGTTTGAATACACCCAGTGGGTGGAATTGTGCAGACTTAACCAAACATTGTTCAAAAGTAACAAGACAGGAAAACAAAAGAAAGAAGACTAAGGCACCACATGGAGGCCGAGCTGGTCGGTGAAGGCGGCTCGCCGGCTGAAGAAGTGGCCGCCTAGCTGGTCCCGGCTTGACCACCTCCCGCGGCAGGAGACGCACTCGCACGCGACGTAGTGCTGGAGGCACGGTCAGGCTGGCCGGCTACTCCACCAGCCGGCTCGGCGTCTTCACCCTCCTCCTCCTCCTCTTCACCCTCATCGCTGGAGTCGATCTCCTCCGCCGAGTCCTCGCCGTACGCCGGGTCCAGCCCGAACCAATCTTCCGGCTAGGCGACTCCATTGTCGTCCACCTCGGGGGCGAAGACGTTGGTGTCGGTGTAGTCGGCGATCGCTGAAGCCCGCCGAATGATGGCCGGCCGCGCCGGCTCCAGCTCCGTGTCGGCTTGCTGCCGCCAGGTAGCCAACTGGTCCAGGTTCAGGCCGGGATACCAGGCCTTGACGAACTCCAGCGCCCGCCTGGCACCGGAGCGAGCTGCTGACGCCTTCCAAGCCTCGAAGCGGCCGACTGCCACCTCCAGCCAGTCGGCGGTCCGACTGGGGGTGCGAGGGACCACTTGGCCGGGCCAGAGGGCGGCCAAGACCTGCGATCCCGCGCGCTGAAGCCGGCGGAGCAGCCTGTGAGCCGGCTGGATGCGAGCCTGGATCGCCAGGAGCTGTTCCTCCAGCGAGCGGCCGGCGGTTGGCGAGATCTCGAAGCCGGCTTTGCTCTTCGCCTGGCGACGGGCTTCGATGGCCTGGTTGGCGGCAGTGGAATAGCCGGGGAAGTACTCTGCACGAAGAAGAAAAGGAAAGAAAAACACCAAAATCAGAAAAACAAGTCAAAATGGCAGATGGCAAGAAAGGACGAAGGGGTAGACGACTTACCGTCAACCAGATCCTCGATCTGGCCATAGCCAGAGACCAGAGTCTGCCTGGCCTCTGCCCAGCCGGCCGCCTCCGTCTCGAACTCGGCCTGGAGGGTGGCTTCGCGATCCTGCGCAGCCTTCAGCGCCGCCTGGTGGCCTTCCTCCTGGTCGGCCAACTTCTTGACCAGGCGGTCGCGCTCCTGCACCAAGGCGGCGAGCTCCGCGTCCTTGGCACGAAGAGCAGTCTGGGACTCCCCCAGCTGTGCCCTCAGACTGGCGTTGGCCGCTGCAGAGATAGAAGAAGAAGAAGAAGAACAATGAGAAATCATCAAGGAAGATCCGAGCCGACTGCTCAGCAGTCGGCCCGAATCTCGGGGACTACACCCAGTGGGTGCGCTGACGCGCCCCCACATGAGATAAAGATCAAGTCACATACCTCGGCTTTCAGTGAGATCGGCGGTCTTCTGAGTCAGCTCCCGAGCCTGGGAGTTGAAGGCGGCTGCTCGGAGGTTGTGGTAGTCCTGCAAGACGGACAGAAGACCGAAGTGAGAAAAAAAGCAGCAAAGACAAAATCTCCAAGAAGTTCCAAGCCGCCTGCTTAGCAGCCGACTCGGAACTCGGGGACTACACCCAGTGGGTGCGCTGACGCACCCCCACGAGAGAAATCAAGATCAAGAAAGAACGAGATAGGAATACTAACCCGGATGGCTGCCCGCGTGGCGAGGAATTCGTCGGTGAACTGCCTCAGCGCCGTGGCTTGGCCTTGCAGCCGGGTCCGGACGTCTTGTGCAGCAACGTTCACCACGGCTGTCCCTCCGCCCGGCGTCCACCCCGAGGTAGCGCTGGCCGCCTCCGCGTCTCGGGCCGACGAGCTGGAGCCTACGGCCGGCTGTGGCTCCGACGCAGCCTTCTGCGGCTCAGACGCGGCCTTCCCTGCACGCCGGCTTGGCGGAACCCGGACCGCCACCTCAGCCCCCGCGGCTGGCTCGCCCTCCGCCGACTGTGCGGGCGCAGGCTCAGGCTGGCGGCCTTGGGTCACCCTAGTCGGAGGAGTCGGCCCCGGCGCCTCCCCCAAGATGACGACGTCGTCGCCGCTCCCTCCCAGCCCCGGCTGGGAACCGCTGGCTCCCCCTGGCGAGGGATCCACGTCCTCGGGCGCCATGGTGCGCAGGGGGGTGACCATCAAAGCCTCCCCTGCCGCCGCTTCGGCCTCTGCCTGGGCCTTGGCTGCGGCCTCGGCGAGCGCCTTCGCCGCCTCCTCCTCCCGAGCTGCCTGGGCGGCGGCTGCCCTCCGTGCCTCCGCCTCCCGCGCTTCCTGCTCCTCCCGCGCCTCCCGCGCGTTCCTTTCCGTCGCCTCCAGGAGGGCGGCGCGGGGATCTACGCGGCGGGTGGTGCTCCCAGAGCCCCCTGGCGACTCGACGACGGAGCCGGCGGCCGCCCGCTCAAGTGATAGCGGAGCTCTGACCATTGAAAAAGAAGACGAAGATTGAAGAACCACCAAAGGAAAGAAAGAAGGACAGTACGTAGAAAGAGAGAACTTACGCTGACACAGTCTGCGGCTGCTTCACCACTTTGCGGAAGCGAGCCGCCTTCGCGGCCGCCTCTTCCCGCCTGGTGGCCGCCGCCCCACCCCTGGGCTTCTTCGTCCGGCTACCGAACATGCTCTAGGTGGCGCGACGTTTCTGGCCTCTACCCCGAGCAGGCTGCGCGCCGGAGGAGCCCGCGCCGCGTCCGGATGCCGGCTGGCGATGCGGGACGGCTTCGGTTTCGTCCTCGTCCGGCCAGTCGTCGAAGGTAGCGGTGAACCCGGAGCCGCCTGCTTCGCCGCCGGCTTGGCCGTCGGCCGGCTCGACGGCATCCTCCATATGGACCGCCCCCAGGTCGGGGTCCTCCTGGTCGTGTTCGGTCCGGTCGGGGACGAAGCGGCGCTCCATGTCTGCCTCGCCGGCCGGCCGGAGCAGAGGACTCTGTCGAAAGAGCAAGCCGACTGAGTTAGTGTCGGCCCAGAGGAACTCGACGACAAAGCTGAGAGAAAGAGAGAAAAAGAGACGAGGGGAGCGTACCGTAGGCGGAGGATTGGCGCGGCTGTATGGCTCCTTGCCGAATTGCCAGTCTTCGGAAAGTTGGCAGTTGGCGAGGTAATTCACCATGTCGGCGGCGTCGGGCTGTGGCATCTCCTTGGTGCACATTCGGCTTGGATCGAGCTGGCCGCTCATCTGACAGATCAGATGAGGCCGGCTCTGGAGCGGGAGGACCCGGCGCGTGACGAACGCGGCCAGGAGGTCGGGCCCCGTCAGGCCCTCCGACTGGACCATCATCCGCAGGCGAGCGATGGCGGCGTTTCCTCCCTGCGACAGCGTCACGGCCCGGAAGGACCACTGGGGCAGCCTGCCCGCCGGTGGGCCGGCCACGTAGGCCGGCAGGTTGAGGTAGTCGCCCCGGGGAGCGATGCTCCGCACGTAGAAGTATGACTTCTGCCACTTCTTCACCGATTGGATCAGTGTGATGATGGGGAAGGGGTTGTCGGCGCCTGATCTCCGCGACGCGATGAAGGCGCCGGTCTGAGCCGGCACGCCCCGCACGCGCGTGCCCAGCTTCGACTGGAAGAACTCCCCCCAGAGCTCGAGGGTGGGGAGGACGCCAAGATAGCCCTCGCACAGGGTGACGAAGGCCGACAGCAGCACCACCGCGTTGGGTTGAGGTGGTGCGGCTGGAGCTGATAGAATTCCAGCCAGGAGCGGAAGAAGGCGCTCCCTGGCAGGCCAAAGCCGCGCAGGAAGTGCGAGCGGAAGACTACCCGCTCGCCCTCCCGCGGCGCCGGCCTGACTTCCTTCTCCGGCGCGAGGCGGACCTCCACTTTGTCCACGCTAGGCAGACGCCGGGTGTCGCGGAGGAAGTCGATGTGATCGTTATGGACGATGGAGCCGTCCCAATCCCCGCCAAGCTGCTCTACATGGGGAGGCATAGCGGAAGCTGGCATGGCGGCGGAGGAGCGTGCGGAGGGAGAGCGCGGCGGCGAAGCGCTGTCGCGAGAACGAGCAAGGCGAGAAGACGGTGGAAGCAGGAGGAGCGTGCGAGGGCCTGCCGCCCTCCACCTCCCCCTACTTATAGCCTCACGCGGCCGAAGAGGCCGGACATGGGAGGGGAGACGTGGGATTAACTACGCCCACTCCCCCCACGTCTCGCGTTTATTACGCATAAGTGCGAGCCGAAACTGCCGCACGTAACGTGCGGGCGGTTTCAGGATACAAAGGATGCGCGCCTGGGCCGGGGCACGGACGTGGCGGGCCCCCTCCCTGCGGCGACGTCCCGTCACGCGCGTGGGCTGGCAGGCTTTCCGGCCACGTGGCACGCCAACGGCCCGAGGCCGGCCCGCGGCCCGGTGCACGTGCCCACGGGTTCCCGCCTCCCCCGACTCCAGGAGAATTCGACTAAGGCGGCGCGCCTGACCAAGGCCGGCTCCCAGCTGCCGGCTTGTCACGATAGGAAGCTGATCGATCTTCTTGAACCCCACTCCACCTCGAAGCCCAATCATCTTCGGGGACTACTGTCGGAGGGAATGGCCCCGGGTAGCCTAACCGACTACCCCTGGCTCTTCAGAAAATTTATCAGGCCTTTGGGCCTTCGAGCACTCCAAGCATTTGGGCCGCCTTCCCTGGCCGGCTACCACTAAAGCCGACTCCCGGAAGGCGACCCAGCCTCACCGACTCCTCCCCAGGACGACCACGGGGTGGCCGACTCCAAGAAGCCGGCCAAGAAGGACGCCGACTCCTAGGAGCCGGCCAAGACCACAACCACTCCCACATAACGGCAACCTGACGGGGTATGGCCACAGTGCGGCCCATGACCCCCGAAGCCCGAGGCGGGCATGGCTACAGGAGGCCGTACGGGAGGGACGTCTCCCGTGCGGCTCGGCACTGTAGCCACGCTAGCCTCGACGTCATCCGCGACCCACTCCTGTACGGCCTGAGGACTGCGGGCCCCTTCAGCCAGAGAGAGGCGCGAGGGGGGCCCGGCTTTTCCTAGTCGGCCAAGAGTATAGCCGGCCTCCAGAAGCCGGCTACTCCCTTCCTCGAAGCGGGAGCCCCATTAAGGAGACAAGACGAGGTGAGGCTACGGTGATAGCCCCCGAGGCGGCCCACTGTAGCCATGCTTACCTCGACAAAGCCCTCATCATCAGAGGCGCGGCTACAGTAAGCAGCCGCCGACAAGACCCTAGGCGGTGGGACCGGCCTGTCGACCAAGTAGCCGGCAGCCGGCGGGACCCACTAGCCGGCGGGGCCCAGCAGCCGGCGGAGGAGCCGGCGAGCGTGGACACTGACGGCTGGGACCAGTTCCCAGTCGGATTACCGTTGTACCCCCGGGGGGCAGGCCTATATAAGCCCCCCGGGGCACCCATGCAAAGGGTTCGCTTCTGGGTTGGCCTCGGAGCATAGTTGGCTTCTAGGTTAACACCCACGCATAGCACACACACCATAGATAGAGAGAAGCAAGAGCTAGCCTTGTTCTTCTTCTCCCTTGATCTCAACAGCTCTAGGAGCGATTGTAGCTACTCTTTATCGATCTAGTGATCATGCGGAGACCCCGCAGAGCAGGACTAGGGGTGTTATCTCCTCGGAGAGCCCCGAACCTGGGTAAGATTCGCCGGCGTGCATGTCTTCGCCTCATCCCGTTTCCAGGCACCGACGACGTTTTATTGGCTCCCACAATGATAAGCCATCCCTTGGCATATGTCGCACCAACCACCCGACAATGTCGGTCCGGGCCGCTTCATCCAACAATATCGCCGAACCAATGTATGACATGCTGGTAAGCAGTATGACTTGTATCGCCCACAACTCACTTGTGTTCTACTCGTGCATATAACATCTACGCATAAAACCAGGCTTGGATGCCACTGTTGGGGAACGTAGTATTTTCAAAAAAATTCCTACGCACTCACAGAATCATGGTGATGCATAGCAACGAGAGGGGAGAGTGTGTCCACGTACCCTTGTAGACCGAAAGCGGAAGCGTTAGCACAACGCGGTTGATGTAGTCGTACGTCTTCACGATCCGACCGATCCAAGTACCGAACGTACGGCACCTCCGAGTTCAGCACACGTTCAGCTCGATGACTTCCCGCGAACTCCGATCCAGCGGAGCTTCACGAGAGAGTTCCGTTAGCACGACGGTGTGGTGACGGTGATGATGTTGCTACCGACGTAGGGCTTCGCCTAAGCACCGCTACGATATGACCGAGGTGGAATATGGTGGAGGGGGGCACCGCACACGGCTGGAATAGATCAACAGATCAACTTGTTGTGTCTAGAAGTGCCCCCTGCCCCCATATATAAAGGATGGAGGAGGGGAGGCCGGCCAGCCCCTAGGGCGCGCCAGAAGTGTGGAGTCCTACTAGAACTCCCTAGTCCTAGTAGGATTCCTCCTCCCACATGGAATAGGAAAAAGGAAAGGGAAAAGGAGAAGGAAGGAAGGGAGCGCCCCCCTTCCCTAGTCCAATTCGGACCAGACCATGGGGAGGGATACGACCACCTTTTGAGGCCTTTCTCTCCTTTCCCGCATGGCCCATTAAGGCCCAATACGAATTCCCGTAACTCTCCGGTACTCCGAAAAATATCCGAATCACTTGGAACCTTTCCGATGTCCGAATATAGTCGTCCAATATATTGATCTTTACGTCTCGACCATTTCGAGACTCCTCGTTATGTCGCCAATCTCATCTGGGACACCGAACTACCTTTGATACATCAAAACACATAACTCATAATATAAATCGTCACCGAACTTTTAGCGTGCGGACCCTATGGGTTCGAGAACTATGTAGACATGACCGAGACACGTCTCAGGTTAATAACCAATAGCGGAACCTGGATGCTCATATTGGCTCCTACATATTCTACGAAGATCTTTATCGATCAAACCGCATAACAACATACGTTGTTCCCTTTGTCATCGGTATGTTACTTGCCCGAGATTCGATCGTCGGTATCTCAATACCTAGTTTAATCTCATTACCGGCAAGTCTCTTTACTCGTTTTGTAATACATCATCCCGCAACTAACTCATTAGTTACAATGCTTGCAAGGCTTATAGTGATGTGCATTACCGAGTGGGCCCAGAGATACCTCTCCGGCAATCGGAGTGACAAATCCTAATCTCGAAGTACGCCAACCCAACAAGTACCTTCGGAGACACCTGTAGAGCACCTTTATAATCACCCAGTTACGTTGTGACGTTTGGTAGCACACAAAGTGTTCCTCCGGTAAACGGGAGTTGCATAATCTCATTGTCATAGGAACATGTATAAGTCATGAAGAAAGCAATAGCAGAATAGTAAACGGTCAAGTGCTAAGCTAATGGAATGGGTCAAGTCAATCACATCATTCTCTAATGATGTGATCCCGTTAATCAAATGACAACTCATGTCTATGGTAGGAAACTTAACCATCTTTGATTCAACGAGCTAGTCAAGTAGAGGCATACTAGTGACACTCTGTTTGTCTATGTATTCACACATGTATCAAGTTTCTGGTTAATACAATTCTAGCATGGATAATAAACATTTATCATGAAATAAGGAAATAAATAATAACTTTATTATTGCCTCTAGGGCATATTTCCTTCACTTGGGCTTCGGCTCGGCGGCTTGGTTGACGAGCTCGTCCTCGAACAAAGGCCCCACTTCGATGTCCAAGTCATCCTCTTCCTCTTGTTCGTAGTCCTCCGGAAACTCGTGGTCGAGCGGGAAGCCGTCCAGGTCGAGGCCAACCTGATCATGCACGAAGGCGACCTGATCTTGACCAAAGGTGGACGGCGTGAACGCACCTCAGCCTTCATGGCTTTGTGTCTCTTCGGGATCGCAGCCGGCCCCGGCAGCACCGCCAGCGGTCGCCGCACCACCCTCGAAGATGATGTTCTGCAGCTAGTCGTTGTCGCCGGAGGCCGGCATTCCGTCGAACAGGTTGCGTGCGTCCGACAGCACGTCGGCTGGCATGTGTCGCACGCATCTCCTCGCCCCTCCGGATGATGAGCCACCGGCCACCGGTGTGGCGTTGAGGTCGATGGGCGCGGGCATGGAAGTCGCCACCATGCTCACCTCGGGCGAGCACTCCCCGGAGAGTCGGGAGGCCTGCGGGTAGACATGGAAGCCGGGTATCAGCTGCGTCGCCAACGCGCAGGGCAAGTCAGGCATCACCATCCGAGGGAACACAGATGAGCCGATGCTGGCCGCTGCCACAGCGGCGTTGACGAGGTCGTGCTGGCCAGGGTTTAACCCTAGCAGAATTAGAGCCTCCCTCGTTGACGCCGCGACGCGGGTGTTGGTGGCCTCCTGCTGCGCTATGGCGGCGATGGCAGCCGCCGTGATGGCTTCCTCCCTTGCATCCGTCGCGTGCCTCCGGCCCTTTCTCTTTGCCGACTCCCTTGCTCGCTCTTCGGCCGTCAGCTTCTTCTTCGGCTTGGGCG